>NC_134866.1:48226610-48526610 GCF_049852395.1 Peromyscus maniculatus bairdii | reverse complement strand
GAGCCTTCAGATAGAGGTTCTCGTGATGTAACCTAGACTGGCCTTGAATTTGTCATTTTTCTGCTTTAGTGTTCCTAACTCAGGATTACAGGCATGCACCACCACAGTGGGCCAGTTTTCCAAATCTTATTGTTATGGTGAATGTCCTGGAGGTAAATTCAGTCTTTCTTGAAGATAAATGGCTAGAAATTAAATGGTTAAGTGAAGGAATTTGCTAACTGTTCAGGTTTTTGATATATATATATATATATATATATATATATATATATATATATATATATATATATATGTATATATATACATATACATGTCATCACATTCCTGTTTGTAAGAGTTATGCTTTGTTGCCAGAAGCGTTAGTGTAAACAATTCCCCTGTGTTTACCAAATTAAGGATTTAAAAATCTTTTCAGCTCTATGGGAAAACTAACAAGAACTTGTACCTATTAGAGACTAAATTGTGTCTCTCTTCAGCTCATTTGTTGATGCCCTTACCGTACCTCCTGAGACTGGGAGAAAGGGCTTTAAAGAGACAGATATGGTTAAATGAGGTCAGGAGGGAGGGACCTTAATTAAAAATATTTTTTGAGGCTCAGTGTTTATTTTCAAGGAAATAATAGTCTTTGAACTATTACAGTGTTCCTACTATTCTTGTGTAGTTGTAAGTTTTCTCTACTTGATTTTTTTTTCAAAATCTTTTATTCTTCTCTCATATATTGCAGCTGGACTGGGTTTTCCCATTCCTCTTCTCTTCTCAGTCCCTCCCCTCACCCTCCCCTCTTCCCTAGATCTACTGCTTCTCTGATTCCCTTCATAAAAGTGCAGGCATCCCAAGAGGTATCAACCAAACATGGCCTAACAAGTTACAATCAGACTAGGCACCTCTCCTCATATTAAGGCTGGAGGAGGCAACCCAGTAGGAGGAATAGGGTCCCAAAAGCAGGCAATAGTCAGAGACAGCCCCTGCTCCCACTGTTAGGAGTCCCACAAGAAGACCAAGCTACACAACTCTCACATATATGCAGAGGGCCTAGGTCAGTCCCATGCAGGCTCCCTAGTTGTCAGTTCAGTGTCTGTGAGCCCCTATGAGCCCAGGTCAGTTGTTTCTGTGGGTTTCTTGTGATGTCCTTGATCCCTCTGATTCCTACAATCCTCCCTGCCCCTCTTCCAAGTGATTCCCCAAGCTCTGCCTCATGTTTAGCTGTGGGTCTCTGCATCTGCTCCTATCAGTTGCTGGATGTAGTCTCGATGATGATGATGATGATGATGATGATGATGATGATGATGATGATGATGATGTGATTCTGCTGGGCTCCTGTCTATGGGTACAGTAGAATGTCATTGGAGATTATTTTGTTGACTTTTTTTTTTTTTGGTGGTCATGTTTTGTTCTATCCTGGGTCTGTTACAGAAATTAGAGGAGTGAGCAATCAATGACTGGTTCAGTTTGAGATCCATGCCACGAGAGGGAGCCTAACCCTGACTCTGCCTGGAGGGCCAGGGACCTTCATTCTTAATCCAGTGGGACTGCTGTTCTTAGAAGAAAAAACACCTTGCTCTCCTACATGATCGTAACGGAAAGGCCATGTGAGGACGCAGAAAGTAGCTACCTGGGAGCCAGGAGGAGTGGCCTCGCCAGATGTCAAATCTATTGGTACCTGTCTGATGGGGATGTCGTTCTGTATGCTGTGAATACGTCTTGCTCTGATTGGTTGATAAATAAAGCTGTTTGGCCAAGGATGAGGCAGAATAAAGTTTGGCGGGACATTCTAACTGGTGAGATAGGAGAGAAAAAAAGAGAACTGAGGAGATGCTGCCAGCTGCCACCAAGAGAAGCAAGATGTAGAGATGCCAGTAAGCCACTAGCCACGTGGCAAAGTATAGATTTATAGAAAGGGGCTAATTTAAGATGTAAGAGCTAGCTAGTGAGAAGCCTGAGCCAGTAGGCCACCTAGTTTGTGATTAATATAAGCCTCTGTATGTTCATTTGGGTCTGAGTGGCTGCTGGACTGTGAGGCCACAGGAGCCGGGTGGGGCCAGAAAAACTTGAGCTACACCTATCCTTTGACTCCCAGGTTCCAGCACTGTGAGAAAGCAAATCTGTATTGTTGTAAGCGGCCCAGTCCGTGGTACGTAGCTTGTGATGGCAGCCTGGACAGACTCATGGAGCGCCTTTGAGAGTCTTAGCAAAACCCTGGCATTCAGCAAGTCCAGGGGATATTTTAAAAAGGCACAAAAGTAATAGTTTGGAAATGCTGACTGGGGGCCCTGTGATAACACAGATGGACACAGAGCTCTGAGCTAGTGGGGCTGCAAGCCAGGTAGGCCTAGGAAGCAATTCAGCTGCTACAAGCTGAGAGCCAGGTGGGCATTTGTGTTTACTTATTTATTTTTAACACAGCTGAAAGGGTTCCTGCTTACATAGCAGCCTAGCCGGAGGCCTTTTATTTTATTTCTACCTGATTGCCAAACTCCCTTCATGTAAATTTATATATATGGGAAAAATAAGATGAAGGACAGACCACTCAAAAACTATATATATATATATATATATATATATATATATATATATATATATATATATATATATATTTATATATTTATATGTGATAGCATGACTTCCATATTTTACTGGCCTAATTCCCATATGTACCAATAATGGATAAGATAACAGAGGATTTTTTAAAATTTATTTATTTATTATGTGTATAGGAGAGGGTGCCAGATCTCATTACAGATGGTTGTGAGCCACCATGTGGGTGCTGGGAATTGAACTCAGGACCTCTGGAAGAGCAATCAGTGCTCTTAACCTCTGAGCCATCTCTCCAGCCCCCAGAGGGTTTTTTTTTTTAAGCTTTTATAGCAGAGCTGGTTGTACCCTGCTTAATGACCCCAGTTTTCTTAACTATAACTCAAACAGGTTGGGCCAGATTAGTGAGTTTTAAAATGTGTGCATGGAGTATGTATACCTTCTTATTTCTCAGTGTGGGAGTTGGGGTATGGGGTTGGGCCTTGTTTCATTTGAGTATTTTGTTATTATTTTGAGACAGGATCTTACTATGTAACCTTGGCTGGCCTGGAACTTGATAGGTAGGCCAAAATGGCCTGGAACTCACAGAAATCTGCCTGCTTCTGCTTCCTGAGTGCTGCCAGGGTGTTGTAAACATAACTTGGTCCTTGAATTTTTGACATTTCTTGGCATAACAGAACAGCTCCGGTGTCTGCTGTATGTGGTTTTACTCAGAGGTCTGTTGTGGCCTGCATGTTTTCCCTCCAACTTCATATTTTGAAATCCCAGCCTTCAAGATGATATTAGGAGGCAGGGCTTTCATGAGGTATCTGTGTCATGATGAAGAGTCCCTAGAAACAGAAGTAGAAGCTGTAAGAAAAAGCAAATCTCAGAGAGCTCTCTTGCTGTCTTTCTGAGAAGGACAGCTGCCTGCATCTGGGGGAAAACCCTCATTAGAACCTAACCCTGGTGGCTTCAAACTTCTAGCCTTGAGAATGTGAGAAATGGCTTTCTGTAGTTCCTAAGCCAGTCAGTGTATGACATGTGTTAGAGCATTCTGAATTATAGCAAGATCTTTTCATCTAAAAGGCTTGAAAACCTTAGGTTAGGCTGATACGGAGCACAACCCCTCTAATCCTATGATCTTGAAAATCGGTTTGTTACTTGTGGAGGACGTTACATTCTTTTTGGTCTTTGCTGCACATGTTTCTATCCTACAGCTCACTCCTTGCAGGAGTAGGGATGTATCTTTACACCCATGTCACAGGCTTGACATTCTGTGATTTCCCAAGGTCACCCATCTTGATCCAGAGAAAGCCCATTCGCAGTTTATCTAGCTCCAAACATCATCATTTTTTCTTTCCTGGTCCCTGTGAGAGAAGCTGTAAGGGAAACAATTTCCGAAGGCATAAATTGAAATGCGTATTGTTACACGAGGTTTTAGTTTTTTTACAAGCTAATTTTTAAGATCGCTCTTCTAATATTCTAGTTATTTCTGTTTATCTTACTAAGAGTTATATCTTGTGGCTATAAACTCTGAAATGGCCCTTCCTGTGAACTCAGCGAGTTTGAACAGAAGGCTTTCTGTTATAGTTTAGGTGTAAAATATTCCCTATGGATTAGCGTGCTTGAATACTTGGTCCCTAGCTGGTGATGCTGTTTTGGGAGGTTGTAGAGCCTCGGAGATATAGGGCCTACCAGGCAGATGTAGGTTGCTGGGGATGGGCCTGGAGGATTGAGCTCACCTCTCTTTTGGTGGAAGTCCCTGCTTCCGGATCCCCAGAGATGTAACACGTTCACCTCATGTTCTTGCTGCCACAGATGGAGCTGTCAGCCACCGTGTCTTCCCCACTGTGATGGACTGGACCCCCTGAACCATGACCTCTCAATAAACCTCTCCTCCCATAAGCTGTTTCTGCCAGGCCTTCCATCACGGTGATGGGAGAAGTGATGAACGCAGCAACATCTTAGGAATTTAAGATACACAGAACTCTTCAGATCAGCGTACCCCAGATGCAAACAAAGGGACCGAGGGGAAAGGTCTCAGGAGATGTTCCTATCCTTAGGAACAGGTAGACGTTTTCTTTTCCCAGAGTGCTCATCATCTTCCTTTTCCTCAGCCTCTAACGTGTTCGTTTTCAGTAACTAATGATGCCTTTCTTCTTCCCCTCACCTTTCATCTCGTGAAATGAAAGTTTTGTGGGTTGTCAAAGGATCCCTTTACCACAATCATTAAACTGACCCCTTTCCAGTTTATACCTTTTCCTCATATGAATTGGATAGAAATACCCCCATCTAGTTTGGAGGACTAATGAATTAACAAAACCTGGCTATCTTTAACCTCTCAGTACTGATTGTATATACATGCAAGTCTTTTATGCTGCATATATATGTACATATAACACACATATGTATACACACATATATTACTTATATATGCTCACACATATATAAGCACCCTACAAATAAATGTTATTGTATAATTATGTACTATACATACATTTTATATAAATATAAATTGGACTACGGATCCCTACTGCTTCTTAGGTATACTTTTCTTTGATCTGTGTTGAGTGGATGAGATCCATGGAAAGCAGTCAAGTGTCATCTTCTAAGTTCCCCTCTGTCCTTTCTCTTAGTCTGTCTATTTCTCTCGCCTCTTCAACACTTGCATTCTCTATCCTGCTGCAAGTAATCTCGCAGAGAAAAACCAGAAGCTCATGCTGGTGGCTACTTCTCTGAAATAACAGTTAGGTGCTGCGGTAGGCGTTCCAGAGGTGGACGTGTGCTTTTCCCTTTCTGGATCCAAGATAAGGCGTAATCCAAGAAGGCATCCCTCCACTAAGCCGGTGAAGCTGGGAGCCAAATATATCTTCCAATTTCATAGATGCTCAAACCCACACAAGCTTAATGAAAAAGAACTTGAAAGGCGAAGATTATCAAATTGCTTTTAGGCTCCCTGCTTGATTACTTTTAGGTGCTAAGTACATGTGCCAATTTGTGTGACTGACTTAATGGTTTCCCTTTTTGACATTGTTAATCATAATAATTATGGTAACTTACATTTGTTTAGCACTTCACAGTTTTTAAAGCAGTTTTCTCTCCATTATCTTATTAGAACTTCACAGCAGAAGCTTGAAGACGCTCCTCTTGCCGAGACTATGGTCTTTGTAAGCACCCAGCTTCAGGAAGCTTGAAGGTTGAGGAGGGAAGGGACACCAGGTGGTAAGCCAGCTGCAAACATATGGGCTGGCGGAGGTCACCCCCTCCTGCCCTTCTGTCACTCAGGTGTGTGAGGATGTAGTCTTGACTCAGTCTGTAGAAACGTCACTTCAGCCCTGTTCAGTCACTTTGCTGAACAAAGGAATCAGTCCCAGGTCGGTCCGCCACACTCCCGACCCGGGAGGCCACCGTGAATATTCTTGCCTCATCGACTCACATTGTTCTCAAGATTGGTTTTGTTATTTGCTAAACGTGACGCTAAAAGCGCAATTATCCCAGCTGTGTCTGGTGTTTGCTCGAAGAATGTGCAGCTCGGTTCTACCAGGAAGGCTGATGGTGACTTGAGCAACTAACTCCATTGCTTGTCTTTCTTGTATCCAGGGTAACGTAGCTTCAAGGACTGCAGGACCCACAGTTACGAGCTCTGGGAAACCCAAACTGCTTCTTCCCCACTCACCACCCCAGATACACAGCGGTTGTCACTCTCTGGTACCTGGGCACGGACAGGGCCGTTACTCTAATTTCATATCTATAGACGAGAAAACTGCTTAGAGGCCGCATTGTTTTCTCACACAGCCAGTTTAGGGGAACTGGGAGCAGTCCTCACCTCTTCCAGCTCCTAAATTAGTTACCTTTCCCCTATATCTGAGGTTCTCAACCTTCCAAAAGCTGTGACCCTTTAATAAAATTCCTCATGTTGTGGTGACCCCCCCCAACCATAAAATTATTTTCTTTGGTACTTCGTAGCTGTAATTTTGCCACTGTTATGAATTGTAATGTAAATATCTGATATGCAGATGGTCTTAGGTGACCCCTGTAGAAGGGTCATTTGACCCCCAAAGGGCTGCGACCCATAGATTGAAAGCTACTGCCCTACATGGTAAGTTACAAGCTAGTGACTTCCTGCTCCTTTAAAAATTTTTCAAAAACGGGAAAAATTCCAGTAACCCTTTTTTTTTTCCAAAGTAAAAATGTTTATTATTTTGCCATCTCAAAAAACAATTTCTGCTGTGTGTTAAAGTCATTCAGAGTCACTAGTAAAGCAAGTTTATTCTCAGCCCTGTTTCTTAGCTCACAGCCCTGTTCTCAGGACTATGCCCCCATGCACAGGAATGACTGTTGATCACCAAGTTCCAGCACATGCCTGCTTAGAAAACAGATGAGCCGAAGTCGGGTGAAGCAAATGGTCTGTTCTGGAAATTGTGAATAAGAATGAATAGCTGATTCAATTTTATGGTTCATTTGGACAGAGGATAATTAAGCTCTGGGGTGGAGCCGCCATGTTTGGCTATTTAAACATTAAACAGGGAACTGGAGGAAAAAAACAAAAAACATGGACAAGCAAGGAGAAGGCGAGACCACGAAGAGCAGGTGGATTGGGAACTAAGCAGCCTAGAGGAAGGGCTGCTTGGGCTGTTATCTGTGATTCAGTTCTGGCCCAAGGGCAGATCAGCTCCTGATGTATTCTTGCCCTTGGGTCGTAATGAGACGATCAATCCATGGTTCTCTTCGATACGCTGCTGGTTTCATGTAAATGATGTCGAAGAGTCTCTCACTCAAACAGCTTGAACTTGGATGTTCACCGAACAACTTTCTTGAATTATTTGCTCCAAGCATTTCTGACATTGGTTGGGAAACAGGCAACATTATACCCCAGCCGGTGCCCTAGCCTCACACACGCTCAGCTGCACACATCTTTAGGTAGTCCTAGCTCTGCTCAGCTGCACAGCCCAGGCTGTGTTCCTCAGTTCTGCCCAGCTTCACCTTTCTCTTCAGTCTGCAGCTCCCTGAGGACCACATCCAGGCTGGCACTTGGGTACTCTGCCCTCACTGACACCCATTACTCCGCTGCTTTGTGCTGTGTGTGCCCACCTCCTTTCTCATGGGCAGCCACACTGTCACTCATTATTTGCTAATGACTCGTTGGCAGGCAAAGAGAAGTGGCAGCCAGCCTGGCCTTCAGACGGGAAAGAATCGTGTTTTTCACAGAATGAAAACACTGCTTGGTAAGAAGCACGTTCCAGCGCTGAATATTTCTCTTTCAAAGTCCCGCTGGGCTCCCTCTGTCTCCAAGTGTCTGCTTTTCCATCGTCGCTTCAGCTCACCCTCCTTCCCAGATGGAGACTGGCAGGGCCATCAGATTTGGGGATGGGGCTCCTGCAAGGCAGGTGTAGGCTCTGGGGGGGTGGGGGTGGAAAGCTAGTATGATCTCTAGGAAGCAAAGTGAAGACCAGTTATAATGGAAGAAAATGATGGGCTGTTATTTGGAAACCTTTGACACCTCTTAGGTTTGTCGAGAAAAGGCCAGTAATTTGTGAGAAGATACCAGGTTCTCTGATAGCCGGAAATAAGTGTCCTAAGCCTGCATAATGGACTTGCCTCCTAAACTTAGTATTTGTTCCAGAGAGGGCAGGCTCTGACACCATTTCTCCTTACCTTCCTGCACTTTATCTCTCTCCTCTAGAGCTATAAGAACAGGACTTCTGGAAGCAGCCCTGTGAGGGCAGGCTGTCCCCTGTCCCTGCAGGAGGTAATGTTGCCAGCGTTGACAATAATGTTGGTCGCTCGTTTTGTAATTCCCACTCTACCAAGCTGATTTTTAAAAACCTGCTAAAACAAGAAAAACAACAACAACAGCAACAAAAACCTGAAACCCAAGCCCCTGGATCTGGATCTAAAAGCTTCTCTGCCAGAAGAGGGCTCTCCATCCTTGACTCCCCGTCCCCCCTTTAAAAAAAAAATCACACAAAAATCCCTAGGAAAGCAAATATCTTTTAATATCCACACTGTTTTCTATGTGTCCATAACAACTGAACAACAAAAAAGTTCATCTATTGAAGATAGTCAAAAGACATATTTAATAAATGCAAGCCAGGCACTGGTACAGAACCTGGAGGAGTGTCCGGGTTCAGATAGCTTTCGGTGACCATATTTCTTACGCTGCTGGCTCATGTTTGAAATAAAGTGACAAAAAAATAAAGAAGAAGAAGAAGAAAGAAGAAGAATAAGCAACAAGGGCCTCTTGCTCATGAGGAGCAGTGGGTAATATATTTGTTTGTATTATGGGATTGCAGTTTTACTAGAAGGAACACTTGACATTTTGATGAGTGCCTCGGGGGAGAAAAGGTACTAACTTCAGAACTTAGTTTTAATTATACTAAGGAGGTTACATTATTCAGAGGCATCCCACTGGTAAGGTGCAACATTTCCTGAAACAGTTTAGTGGAAAATGCCACATTAATCAGTTCAATATTTCACTCAGAAGGCTTAATGATGGGAGAAGTTTAAAGTACCGTAGCATTTGATAATGTAGAAGGGGAGGGGAAGGGTGTTCGCTCGAGGAACGGCTGAAATAGTTGTTAGTCCCTCTTGTGTTTTTCTCCATTAAAAGCTGCCTGGCTGTGCTTGCCGTTCAGGAGGGATATGCACGCGCGCGCGCACACACACACACACACACACACACACACACACACACACACGGCCCCATTCCTGAAAAAGAACCTGGAAAAGGCAAGACGCCCAGAGAGAAGAGTGTGCCATGCGTGCAAGCTGTAACCTCTGTCCAGCTGTACCAGTCCACCCAGGCAGATCACTTCCTCTCCCTTCATTGGTCCAGCCTGGTGACATGAAGCTATTTTCTTCCATCACATCCAGACAGACGAGTGGTGTAATGCAAATTGTTAAACGGTCTTATTAATAAAAGAAGCCCTGATGCCAGATATTGGGGTGAATGCTGAAAGATCAGAGAGATAGAACAAGCCGGAGCCAACCTCACCTCACCAACTCCTCGGCGGGTCCTGTTTCCTCCAGACTGGAAGCCTCCTCTGAGTCCTCACCCAAAAGTGTCTCTGTTGAACTGCTGCTAAAAAGACTCTAGTTTCTGGTCCTCACGCCTTATATACCTTTCTGCTTCCTGCCATCACTTTCTGGGATTAAAGGCATGTGCCACCATGCCTGGCTCTGTTCCCAATATGGCCTTGAATTCACAGAGATCCAGATCGATCTCTGTCTCCTGAATGCTAGGATTAAAGGCATGTGCTAGCACTGCCTAACCTCTGTGTTTAATATAGTGGCTGTTCTGTTCTCTGACCCCAGATAAGTTTATTGGGGTGCACAATATATCAACAATAAAGTGGTCTTTGTAAATGCACAGGATTGTACATAAAAGGGAGGTGGGCAAAATGTGACTACTAGCCGGGCGGTGGTGGCGCACGCCTTTAATCCCAGCACTTGGGAGGCAGAGGCAGGCGGATCTCTATGAGTTCGAGGCCAGCCTGGACTACCAAGTGAGTCCCAGGAAAGGCGCAAAGCTACACAGAGAAACCCTGTCTCGAAACCACCTCCCCCCAAAATGTGACTACTGAGTCACTTCCCTTTCTTGCCCCCACTTATGTTCCAATGACCATTTCTATTCTCCAAAATTAGGGTGAAAATCTGTTCCGAAAGACAGAAAGCTTTGTGGTTACCCTACAGATCTTTGCCTGACAGGTTGGTCGGCACACATGGGCAAATTGAGAGTCTGAAAAGACTGGGTGATGAGGAAGATTGGAAATTCAATCCAGCTATTAATGTTTGTAAACATGCAAATAAACCTATCTCGGTCGAATTAGAGGAACAAGATTTTTAAAAAAACTAATCAAGATTAATTATCCTCATGGTACAGTAGTCTACTCAATGTATTGCAAACAGCAATGTGGTCATAGTTGCCTCGTGCCGTTCCTAGTGAAGTGTTGCTGCTGTGCTTTAGATAAAGTTTTGTTCCTCAAAGGATTATGTGCTGGAAGCTTGGTCCCAAGGACTTTGTGTTAAAAGGTGATAGACTCTTGTCTTAGTTAGGGTTCCTATTACTGCAATGAAACACATGATCAAACAAGTTGGGGAAGAAAAGGTTTATTCAGCTTACACTTCCATATCATAGTTCATCATCTTCCTCCCCCCCCTCCTCCTCCTTCTTCTTCTTCATGCTGCTAAGGCAAGCACTCTGCCATTACTCAGAAAGAGTATCCATTTACACACCAAACCAGTAGTTCTTATTGCACATGTTAACATTACTTGTCACCTAGCACCCTAACTATATGGTACCTCATATAGTTCATCATCAAAGGAAGTCAGGACAGGAATTCAAGAGGGCAGGAACCTGGAGGCAGGAGCTGATGCAGAGGCCATGGAGGGGTGCTGCTGACTGGCTTGCTCCCATGGTTTGCTCAGCCAGCTTTCTTATAGAACCCAGGACCACCAGCCCAGAGATGGCGCTACCCACAATGGGCTGGCCCTTCCCCATCCATCACTAATTCAAATGCCCTACAGGCCAGCTCTTACGGAGACATTTTCTCAGTTGAGGGTCCATCCTTTCAGATGACTCTGGCTTGTGTCAAGTTGACAGAACTGTCAAGTACAACCCTTAAGAGGTGGGACCCTAGTGGGAGGTGGTTTCATCATGACTGCTTTCAGGAGGGGATTGTTACCTCTTAAAGGAATCGAGTAGATCCCAAGAGAGTGGATTATTATAAAAGAGAAACCTTGGTGCCTCCTCACTCTTCTGTTTCCTTTTTTCCCTAGTGTCTTCCAACCACGTGACACCACTCACCATGTTAATATAGCCACAGGGTCTTCACAGATGCTGGCACCATGCTGTTTGGACTTCCTAGTCACCAGTGTCTTAAGCCAAAAATCACTTAAAAAATACAAACATTTCCCAGCATTAGGTGTTTTGTTATAACACAAAACAGGCTCAGTTTAATTTTTCTTTGGTTCCTATCACAAAGGAGCCAAAGACCTGTGAGTTAAAAACTAAAAACTCTGTTGGAGAGATGGCTCAGTTGGTCAAGTTCTTGTCTGGCAAGCATAAGAGCCTGAGTTTGATCCTCAGAAACCATGTTTAAAAAAAAAAAAAAAAAAAAAAAAAAAAAAAAAAAAAAAAAAAAAAAAAAGGCTAGACCTGGCGCTGTGTGCCCTGGAGAGGCAGAGAGGTAGAGATTTCATAACTTACTGGTCAGCCTAGCTTACTTGGCAAGTGAGAGACCCTGCATCAAAAAGAAAAAAAAGAAAGAAAGAAAGAAAGAAAGAAAGAGAGAAAGAAAGAAAGAAAGAAAGAAAGAAAGAAAAAGAAAAAAGAAACAGGTGGGTGGTGCTGAGAAATGACACTCATCCATGTGTGTGTAGTGTGAGCATACAGGCACACACACAAAACCGAACTGGAAATCAGGAGTAAAATTGTATGGTTCAGTGGTCTAGGATGTGCACCATGTGCCATTTCCCTCACCTGTTTTTTCTCTCCGTTTCCCAGTGACTGTCCCAATACCTTTGGACTTCAGCTTCCTCTGTGTATGACAATCGTCATTGTGGCCTGTTGAGCTCTCTGGTTTTCCTGTGACATCCCCTGTCTCTTTGCTGTGTAGCAGGTCTCTGCATAGCTTTATCAGTGTGTATCTTCTGATATATGATATATAGCCTATATATCCTACATATGTATACATTACACACACACACACACACACACACACACACACACACACACACACACACACATCCTTCTAGGCAGCTTTCTCCCCTGAAGAATCCAACCTTAATACGTTCTAAAGTGGCTTTCTTCTTCATTTTCCCTAATGCAGGAATCCCCAACCCTTTACATAGTATTAACGCATTCTTGCTTTATTCTTGGCTTGTTTCTGACACCACGTTAAAAGCCATAGCAAATGTGAATCTTCTCTCAAGATATACAGGAGCTCATGAGATTTTGATAACATCCCAAGGAAAACAGTGTGTGTGTGTGTGTGTGTGTGTGTGTGTGTGTGTGTGTGTGTGTGTGTGATTTTACCTTTGAGGTTACTCTCCCAGGCCAAGATGTCAGGGCTCATACTCAAGTCACACGATGCAAGGAGATTTAAGCAGGGACATTCTGTCTTCTCACCAGGGCTCCCCCAGTCTTGGTGGTCTTGGAAAGTCACAGTCACATGCTGTATTTATTATCACCTGAAGTCCTCTGCCATGCTTTGGGTGAGATCTTCATAGTGAATTGAATGGCTTTGATTGTCTCCTCACTGGATCCCTTCTTGAAAGTTCTCCTGGAGCCTGGTCCTCACCACAGCAAGGATGCTGAAACTCAAGGCTTAGCATCTTGCCTTCTGGTCTCTATTATTGTTTTAGGGTTCTAGGCACTGTTCCACCTTTTTTTTTTTTTTTTTTTTTTTTTTTTTTTTTTTTTTTTTTTTGGTTTTTCGAGACAGGGTTTCTCTGTGTAGCTTTGCGCCTTTCCTGGAGCTCACTTGGTAGCCCAGGCTGGCCTCGAACTCACAGAGATCCGCCTGGCTCTGCCTCCCGAGTGCTGGGATTAAAGGCGTGCGCCACCACCGCCCGGCCACTGTTCCACCCTTTGAATGTGGCTGATTCCATCCTTGAATTGTTACCAAATTAGTTTTGAGAGCCTCACAACCATACTCATATCTTAAGAAAAGGAAGCAAGTGTGGAATATAGTATTAGAAAGAAACTGGAAAGCAGAATTACAAATATTTAATTACCTAGGAATTGCTAGTTATGGACTATCAGGCTGCTGCTGCACTGACCTAAAGGACAGTGTTCATTAACTCCTAAGACTCAGTTCTACCTGCACAGGGTAGAATGCAGCCTTCCTTGTGGCTTTAAGATAGTGGTTTCTTAATTGATAAAGACTGTAGTGGAAGGAGAAAGTAAAGGACACATACCTCATGCAGAAGAGGGTGTGAATTTGGGTTCTGTAATTGTGCTCCCCAAGTCCCTGTTCTATAAGTACATCTTAAGCCTCTCCGACTCGCCACATGTTTTGACATGGCCTGTGCTGGCTGTAGGCTGCTGGCCTGACCTTGTCCTGTGTTGATCATCTCTTATCTCTTAAATCTCTCATCGTGTAGTTGTATGGTGGCCATAATAATCAGTTACTAAAGCTTGTATTCTGACTCTTATTTTTAATTTTAGTGTGTGTGTATGTGTGTGTGTGTGTGTATGTGTGTGTGTGTGTGTGTGTGTGTGTGTGTGTGTGTGTGTGTGTACGTACATACGCGCGCGCACATTTATGTAAGTACAGGTGTCCACAGTGGCCAGAGGTGTTGTATAACCCCGGGGCCGGAGTTACTCATGGTTGTGAGCTACCTGATGTGGGTCCTGGGAATTGAACTTGAGTCCTTGGAAGATCAGTACATTCTCTTAACCACTAAGCCATCTCTCCAGCCCCATTGTTATATTATTCTTACTAGGCAATATCCATCTACTCTTAAAAATTGGAGTCTGAAGTGGTGGCTCAGCAGTTAAGTGTGCTTGCTGTTCTTCCAGAGGACCTGAATCCCAGAGGATGCAAATTTGGTTCTGACCACCCCCATCTACAACTCTTAACTGTAGGGGATTTGATGCCTTCTCCTGGCTTCCATGGGTACCTGCACACACACATCATATACTTACACAGAAACACAGCACACATATACATGTAAATAAAAATAGAAAAGAATAATTTTAAAAAACACTTTAAAAAAAAACTGAAGCAAAATGAACTTTTAGATTGCAAAGAATTTCCCCATGACTTTGGACTTGAAAACTTCGACTTGACTCACATGCTATACATGAACTATGTCTGGCTCTGTGTTTTCTATCTTTTTCTGAATATTCCAGCTTCTTCTATTGTTTTGGTCTCTCTGACCCATATATCTCTCTGTTGTTAATACTCTGTAGGCATAACTATTTTTAAGAGCCGTCTGTGAACATAAAAATAATTTAAGTTACATTTTAAATAAATTCTGCCAACTTGTATTTGAGAGCATGCTACATTTATATCTGCACTCTAATGTTCCTTCGCTATGATGCCTCTGAACAACTGCCATCACTTTTTTTTGCTAAAATTTCCAAAATTACCAAATCAGCAAATGCTATAGCTACAGCACTCAAGCTTGTTGCACTTGAGAATCAGTCAGAAACATTTTAAAACTGTAACTCAATCTACACCCGCAGAGACCTTTATTTGGTTTAGTCTGGTGTGTGAATGACCTTCTCACTGCAGGAAAGTAGCAGTGCCGGGGTCTGAACACACGCCAGTGCTGAGCAGTGTTTGTCTGTGGTGTGGGTGCATTTTGTCTTTCTTTAACCAGAGTATTAGTTAGCTTTCCATGAGAAAGGACTCAAGAAAAACTACCTAATGCCATGTATTTATTTTGGCTTGCTCTTTCAGAGAGGAGCCATTCACCTCATGGCAGCTAGGAAGCTGCTGCATGAGGGATTTGCTGAGCATGCCTCGTAATGTTTGCATGCATGGTCCCTGGCCCCGTGACCACTTTCTACATCTAGGTGCCCGCCACCTACTGCAGTTTCCATGACCTCACAGAACAGCACCAGCCCCTGGGCTCCAAGGGCTCAAAACTGAATGTTTGGGGACATTTTATATTAGAATCGTAATACAGATCTTCTGAACATTAATTTACAAAATGTCGTTTGACTCAAAGTGAATGTTACTATGTAGTTTCCAAAGCACGAGTTTAAAGAAATTATTGAAAATAAGAAAAAGATGATTTTAAAAACAAAACAGTAGCCAATGCCTTTTGTGTGAAATATGAAAATTTCTATTTGTCATCTCTTCCTTTTTGACAGCAGTCCTAACAGAGGCTTACATTTTATTTTGGAAATGGATTTTCTCAGTATGGAGAGTCTACTGAAATTTAAACACATATGCACATGCATCTATCTGTCTGTCTGCCTGCCTATCTATCTATAATCTATCTATCTATCTATCTATCTATCTATCTATCTATCTATCTATCTATCTATCTATCTATCTATCTGTCTATCTAGTCTACCTACCTAGTGGCCCAGCAATTGCATGTCTGGAATCATTCTTGAAGAAATGCTTCTACAAAGAATTTGGCAATGAAAACAGAACAGGAAATGACTTGTGGTACAATGGCTGAACACCATTTTGAATTATATGCAATGGAGAATAAGCAGTTCATGAAAATGAGTTCTGTGCTTCTGTCTTAAAAAGATGTTCATTACATAGTTTGGGCAAGCTCAATAACAGGGATCATTCTACCTTTTTGTGTAAGAAGAGAATGGTGTGTGTGTGTGTGTGTGTGTGTGTGTGTGTGTGTGTGTGTGTGTGTGTGTGCGCGCGCCTGCAAGTGTTCAGGTAAACAAAAATCTAGAATGGCAAGAAACTCTCCAAATTGTTAGCTATTTATTGTTTTGGGAAATGTGATAAAGCAGAGGGGTAAGAAAGGACTTTCTTTCACTGTATTGGTGCATCATTTCACAATTTAACTTTAACACACATGTATCACATATGTAATTAGAAAGCATAAGGAACCTAGAGTTCAAGGATTGGCTAGACTGACTGGCCAGGGATCCAGCTATCTTCTGCTTCCCCAGGGGAGATGTTACAGGTGTTGTCGCCATGTCCAGCTTCTACCTGTGCTGGAGATCAAATCTCTGGTTCTCATGTTTGTGCAGACAGGGTTTAGCCAAGTGAGCCATCCCCACAGCCCCTGTATTATTGTAAATGAGAAAATTATGGTTGTATTTACTTAAGTGATTTTTTTTCCTGTGCTGTGAATTAGACCCAGGGCTTTGTTCATGCTAAGTAAGTTCTCCATCACTGGGGTACATTCATAGCTCTATAGTTGTATTATAGGATAAAAATTCATTTCATGATTATGAAAACAGCAAGGAATATTTGATGCTAGTTAACACCTGCATCATTTTATGTGTGTATTTTTTGTGGTTAGAACAT
Source organism: Peromyscus maniculatus bairdii (assembly GCF_049852395.1). Taxonomy (NCBI): domain Eukaryota; kingdom Metazoa; phylum Chordata; class Mammalia; order Rodentia; family Cricetidae; genus Peromyscus; species Peromyscus maniculatus. Next base: position 48,510,138 of record NC_134866.1, on the reverse strand, counting down.
TTGCATTGCACTCTTAGTAATTTTGAAATGTGTAGTGCACTGTATTAACTATATTCACAATGCCACAGATTGAAAGAAAAACCAGAATCCCGAATTATTCCTCTCATCTAAATGTGGCTCTTTGCTTTTGACCATCATCTCCTCCTCCTTTCCACTCCAACCTGGGATCTGCACCTTCTGTTCTTTGCTTGCACTGTACATTTTAATTTGCCCTTTGTTTTGATAGCTTTTCCCCAGTGCAGGGGTAAAAACACAGACAGGAGCCAGACTCCTTGACTTTGGATCTTGGCTTTATTACATATGAGCAATGTGGCCTCAGACAGACTGTGTGCCATAGTTTCTTTTTATTTTTTTTTAAACATAATTTTTTTATTGAATCTTTGGGCATTTCATATCATGTACCCCAATCCCACCCATTCCCAAGTTCTTCAATATTTGCTCTCCACCCTTGTAACCTTCCTTCCCAAAGAAAGTAAAAAATAAAAGTTGGAAGAGAAAAACATTTTTTTTTTACCCACCCCTTTGGGTAACGACCTGCTCCTCTGTCAACCACAGCCTTCTGTGCATGTACCATTCTGATCCTCCATCTTTTCTGCCTCTCCCTTACATATTCGTTCTTCATAGTGGCATTGGGAGTTTCGGTGTGTCACACAGTATACCTATTTATCCAAACAGCTTTACTTGCAAATGTTCATAGCAACGAGTCATTAGTATAATTCTCGGCCTCTGGCTTCTGCTACACCATCAATACCGGACCCTCGTGGAGATTCCTTTCATATATCCTGCTGTTGCTCTGATTTGTGGAGATCCTGTGACCACAGATCCAGAGGACAGGCCCTACACATGCCTCAGCAGCTCATAGATGGGGGTAGATGTTGGGGTGGGCCCACTCAAAGCCCTGGATCTGGGTCTGGGTGGTAGCTGAGTTGGTCAGGCTGCCAGCTCTCCCCTGATGCCTCGGAGAGGGGTGAGGCCAACTCTCTCCCACTCATGCCGTCGGAGCCAGCTCTCCAGCACCATCCTGGTGAGGGACAGGGCTGCCACAGTTCCTTTATCTGTACATTTCCTGATCTGTAGAAGAGTAATATTCGTTCCTTATGGTTGTTAAGACAAGTAAATGGATAATATTGTTAAGAACTTAGCGTATGGACCATGATAAGTGCTATCAAAGTGAAGCCCCAGGTTTCGTCCCAAGCACTGCATGAAACTGGGCATGGTAATACAGACCCATAACCTGAGCACTAGGAAGGTGAGTCGGGATGCTCAAAAGTTTAAAGTCATCCTGGGCCACATGGGAGTTTGACGTCAGCCTGGGTTACATGCGATCCGGACTAAAAAAAAAAAAAAAGACCCAACAAAAATATATTAAACGGTTAAAAGAATTAAAGACAAACTGCCACACAACCACTCTATGTGTGGAATCTAATCCACTAATCTTTTGTAAAGGTGAGGTGGAAAAATTAAGGTACCAGTGTTTCTTGGATTCTCCTCCCAAGCTAGCAAAAGCGGGCACCAAACACAGCCTTTAGAATTCCCAGGTAATTGAAAATCTTCTAGTTCAAGTGGGTGATCATGATCTGGGCTTGGTAACAAGAAGGAAGCAGGCCCCAAAGACAGCCTGCTCTTTGCAAGGGGCTTGGGACTGGGGACCCTGGAAATTGATGCTTGCTCAGGGTTGTTGATGTGGCTATTAGCCTCGAGACTTCTCTCTCATGTGGCGTACATCTGTACATCTCTATTTCAACCTACTCCTCTCCTCCAAATTTCCTACTTTTGACCTTCTGTTGGGCTTCACAGTCTTTGCATTCTGGTATTAGTGTCTTTAGGGCATTGAAATCTATATTTCACCATATGAACCAGGAGCCAATCTTAAGACGTCTAGCTGGAACTCCTTCCAGCCTTTTCCTGTTGATGTCTGCAGTTTCATTTTGCTCTAATCGTCCCCATGGTGCCAAGAGGCAGGCGTCAGCCTTTGCAAATGGATGCTGAACCACCACCCTCTTCTTAAAGGAGATGGAGTAGGTCCTGGGGGACAAAGATTAGCCCTTCTTAACACTGAGAAGAGCAGAGGGGAAATCGCAATACCTACACCTTCCCTTTAAGTTTTGTCACCGTCCTTGCTTCTGCTGTATTGTCAGGAAAATCCGACAGGAGAGAGAGCACAATGCCTGTATGAACAAGGTAAAGCCATGAGCATGGAGTTTGCAACCTCCACAGAACAAGAGCCGTAAACTGTAAAACAGCATCGTTAATAACTACACTTTCAATAGGAGCAGATAAGTAGCCTTGTCTGCTCAGCCTCTTGCTGGACGACGCCCCATATGCAGCAAGCCTGCGGTGCTCCTCTCTTGCCTTTCTCTTTATTGCTCATCTTGCATTCTGTAGCATGCTCCTCCGCAATTGCCATAAGCAAATCATTTAGCCCGTAGGAATAATGCCGGGAAGGTGAAGTCAGAGCAAACATAGCCGCAGCTGTAAAGACCAGCCGTGCACAAACACCCAGAGGAAAGGGCTTAAAAATACCAAGCACTATATCAATAGCAAATACTGCTGCTAATTGATAATAACAATACACGTGCAAAGCGCAGAGCAGGAAGAGAGCTGCGTTTCAGCGCACTAGACAAAATGCGCCAGCCCCGGAGAAACTGGAGAGCTGCTGTGGCGAACTTCATCTACACAGCAGGGCCAAACAGCAGACACACTGATTTCAACTCCAGTATAGGACAGTATAGTTTTAGTGAGGTGCCAGGTTTGGTTGGGTGTGCTAACAACTTGTGTGTATATATTTTTTTAAATTTAAGATTATTTAGCAGGTACATCACAACGGAGGACTCAGACAAGGTAGGTCTGGAGACACCAGCTGCAGAACATTAAGAGATGTTTTTCTCCCTTCACGTCCTTTGTGGTTTTGTCCATGTTAGACCCTCTAAAATAGGTAGAACACAGCAGCAACCTGTGTGATGTGTGGGGCGTGAGGAGATGTAGTTTAGAAAATGACTGGGTCTGCATGCTGTCTCTGTTAGTTACTGGTTGGTCCTTTGGAAAAATATCACTTCCTTCGGCCCCAACCTTTTTCTGTGAAGTACCCGTCATAGGATTATATGTGAGACTTAAATGAAAAGCAAACTAAAAGATCTTGAAAGGTACCTAGCATCAGGAAGCATCATTAAATATTACCTACGTCTTGTGCCCCCGCCCCCAACCTTAGATATTCTGAGAAACAAAGTGCCCCAAATAGACCCAACCTACCTTACAAAGAGACCTGAAATAAAACCATATTTCTTCAGGACTCTGATTAGATGGCCTGAGCCATTTGCCCATCAGATGGTCCCACTTACAGGATCCATCCTCCTGTGATAGGCTCAGGTGTTGGAAGGGTGTCACTTGCTGCTAGAGCCGGAAGTCAGAGGTGCCCTGGACGATGAGAGACTGCCCCTGCCCAATTGCATCTGTGTGGCTAGTACAACAAACTCAACAGACTTGAGAACTCCAAGGCCTTGACCTACATTCCCAAGAGATGCCAATATCTGGGGATGGTGGTTGATGCCTTAAGCCAACCTGGCTATGTTGGGTCTTCAAGGTCCTAGGAAAGATCCTCTTTCACTTCTTATTCTTTGTTGGCCAGAAACATTTCACATCAAGGTTGAGTGGGCTGATTATATGGGATTGCATTTGTTTTTTAAATTCAGCCACACCATTGCTTCTCCAGACTACTAATCTCTTTAATCTTTCAACTACATAGGGGCTGGGCCCCTTGGTTCAGTCTCTTTCTGTTCCCCATGCTAATTTTCTTTCAGTAGTCACATTGTCTTTGCCTCTAAACCTTGATCAAGAATACCTTGGCACATTTCAGTGACTTTTAATTTCCTAGAGGAAGGTTTGGAGTCTCATTCTGTTGAAATCCGAATATTTGTGTCAAAATTCATACATTCAAGTCTCAGCTCCAGAGGTGATGATATTCAGGGAGGTAATCAGGTCATGGATATGATTAATGATTACATTAGTCCACTTTCTGGTGAGTGGCATAGGGTATCACAGTGAGAATATTCAAGATGGGGAGATCCTGATGAGAGAGGAAGCCAGAGAACAAGGTGGGCTAGTCTTCCCTTTTCATAACAGCCCACTCTCTTGAGAACCAACACAGTATGTGAGAACCACACTAATCCCTTTCAAGGGCAATTGTTCTCAGTGACCTAATTATCAAGATTAGGTTTTTACCTCTTTATGATTGCACTATTTTTTTTTTAATCACCATACCGAGGACCATGCTTTCAATATTTAAACTCTCAGGGTCACACCCAAGTGAAGCAATAGCTTGTGCCCTTAGAAAAGGCCCCGTCTTATTACCTGGGAGCTGCCTTGCCTCCTTCCCTCATGTGAAGACATCGGGTGCTGTCTATAGACCAGAAAATGGGCTCATCCAATTCTAAACCTTCCAGTGTCTTGATCTTGGATTTTTCAGCCTCCAAAACCAAGAGAAATAAAAATCTATTGTTTATACTCCATCTCACCGATGGGATTTTATTATGCCGATCCGAAAGAACACTTTTCCTTAAGGAAAGCCCAGTCTCATACATATTGGTCCACTTCCCCTTAGCTTGGAATGTCAATAGGTTCTTTATTAAAAAAAAAAAAAAGTCAAGTTCTGACTTACTAGACGCCTTGCTTACAGTCTGCTCTGATTGGCGGTTGTTTATTATAGATTATCAGGAGCGAGGGACTGCTTCGAAAGCTGTCAGTGGAGTGTTGGGTAGACTGACTGAACAGCATGCATGATTTCCTGGTGACCTTTATTTGACTGTGCATTTGAACAACTCTACCTGTTCAAGAGAAGGTAGGAAGGAAAGACATTTTTTTTTTTCAGGAAGAGGAAACATCTTTATGTGTGATAAATATTTACTGAGCACTATTGCCAGCATTTTCAAATGGTTGGAATATTTTGAATGTTTCTCAATTAGGAAAGTTTACATGCACAGTGGTGGTATGTATACACACACACACACACACACACACACACACACACACACACACACACACTCACGTGCGCAATTTAGTCCTTCTTGAACAGTCCTTGTGTGTTGTTACATAGCATCCTGCCCCACCCCCAAACTTACTGCCCTGAAACAGCTATTTTATTATCTCTCATTACTTTGTGGGTTGACTACACTCAGTGGGGAGTTTCTACTCTACATAAATTCTGCTGTGGCTGCTGCCATCTGGGGGATCCACTGGGCTGCACTGCCGCAGATTTTCACTCACATGACTAGTGGTTGGTACTGTCGGCAGGCTGGGAGTTCACCTGGGTGGTCTATCAGAATGCCTTGGTTCTCCTCCATCTTGGTCTCTCCACGGGGCTTGGGTTCCTCAGCATGGTGCCTGAGGTCCAAGAAATAATCAGGGAAACAAGTCATAATATAGAAGTACTTATGATCTAATGTATAGAACATACAGACCATCCACAAGCCTGTTTATTGTGCTTGCTGAAGTCTCAATACCTAAAGCCATTCACGTGACCAAGTCCTCAACTTTAAGCAGGGACTATATGAAGGTACGAAGGAAATACTGGTGGCTTTGTTTCACCGAAGTCCACCAAGGTGGCAGTGGGCTATGGATAGAAACTCTCTGACTCCTGAGTGGGCACTTTTGGAACTCTGGACCTTGATGATGCAAACATTTGGTCTGTTTGCTTTACAGTGCAGGGACACAGGTCAAAGTCATTCACTTACCCAAAGTGCTAACTCAAAGATGGTGTGTTTATGCTAAGAACTCCTTTGAGCCACGCCCTGTGCAGATACCTTCCTGCCTTCAGCCTCTGGCCTCACAGAGCTTACTGGGCAAGGGCAGGGCTGAGAAATTTAGAGTTACTTGACTCTTAGTCTTTGTGAAATATTTTTGTTTATGTCTACATGAAGCCAAGTCCCTTGTCTGGCATATGGCCTCTGATTGTAACACTTCTCCTATGGGGAAATGGGATTTGCTTCCCAGTGATCCACATGATGACATGGTCTCTGGGAAGGTGCTGTTCTGTGATAAAAAGCAAGCGGAAAGCCGGGCGGTGGTGGCGCACGCCTTTAATCCCAGCACTCGGGAGGCAGAGCCAGGTGGATCGCTGTGAGTTCGAGGCCAGCCTGGGCTACCAAGTGAGCTGCAGGAAAGGCGCAAAGCTACACAGAGAAACCCTGTCTCAAAAAAAAAAAAAAAAAAAAAAAAAAGCAAGCGGAGACTATATTGTTTGGACCTTCTTGTACTTGCCTAGCACAGTAGGGCCACCATTTTTAAGTAGTCCTTATCTTTTTGTTGACATGTGATGCCTGAGATAGGATGCAATCACTGGTTTTCCCGAGATAGTGCGTTTGGGAGGGGTAAGAGACAAACAGAAAAGGGGAGTCTGTTTTCTATGCACAGTCTTCCTGTTAGTTACTCCTGTCTGTTTAGTATTCCTTATGTTGAGTCTTCCTCTCCAGCAATGCAATGGCAGTTACAAGAAGGGTGTGGCGGCTTACCTCTCTACTATTTGCACTCAACGGGTAGAGGCAAAGGGATGAGAAGTTCAAGGCTAGCCTCTGTGGCACACTGAGTTTGAAGTTAGCCTGGGCTACATAAGACTTCCCAAAACAAACCCCAAAGAAACGGCAGTTACAAAACCCAGCAGCTCATCCATCATTGAGGGGACTTTGCAGGTGTGCTGCTGGGGGAAAAGGCAGTCTCTGGGTAGTTCTGAGGACTTCCAGATGTGTGGAAGTGATGTGTCAGATGGGAGCCGAGGAGTGAGGAAAAGAACTCTTCAAATAAAACCATGTCTTCCACGAAGAGGAAGCAGGGTGCATAGGAGCTGGCGTGAGTGAGAATATGGACACCAAGGAATGACAATAAGCTCAATCTGGATGTTGTGGACAGTCTGTGTTGAAGAGATGGAAGGCAAATGGAGAGGAGGCGGGAAAGGCCAAGACCTGAGACAGGAGGTATGGGCAGGTACCAGGTTACAACACTTATATACGTCCTCTAAGGGAATTGGAGCCTCGCCCTTTGGGGCGGGGTGGCATTGAGGGGGACTTCCAGCAACCTATCTGGTGTCAGGTTTCTTCTTTGACACCAATCCTTCTGGCTGCTGTATGTTTAGAAAGGATCAACATTGGCCCCAGGAATCTGAAGGCGAGATTTAGTGCTCTGGCCAGCAGAGGGCAGTGGGGAGATGCTAGAGATCACTGAGGCAACAGACTCAATGGGGGACCCTTGGCGTGTTTATGGGACTTCCAGGTTAAGATACACAACGAACAATAGGTGTTGGCCTCTAGAGCACCAGGGAGGTTTGGGGCTGGAAAATTGGACCATCATCACATAGATGGAACCGGTAACCATGAGAGGATGAGACTGATCAGCAGAGGAAGAGTCTAGGGCATAGGAAAAAAAACCCAGAGACAGCCCTTCCCTGGGGCCGGTCCTACCTCCTGTGAGAGGGTTGTCCTCACTGTTCTGCTCAGGGACAATGTGTGGTGACTTCCACTTAGTATGCATGTGCTCTTGAGGACAGGTACTTCGCTGTTCATCCTTCTGTTACTATGACAAAATAGAGAGCTAAACTAACTGATGAAGAGGGAAGGCTCATTTACGCTCACGGTTTCAGCTCCTTATATCATTTAGTCCTTTGCCTGGCGCCCACAGCATGGTATATTATGGTGGAAGTGCACGGTAGAGGGAACCTGCTTGCCTCACACGTGGGCTTGGGAACAAGATTAGGGAGGAGGCCTTGGGGACTCAATATCACCTTCAAGGGCATGACTTTTTTTTTTTTTTAAACTACGCCTCACCTCCTATTAGCACCACAGATTGGGGATGAAGCATGGTGGTCATTTGGGACATCTAACTTCGACAGGTTCTGGATTACATTGTACAATATTGTTCATGTAAAACTTCCTAGCCAAGAGCTGAGGCACCAGGCTGCATTTAGTCAGCTGCTCTGTTCCTCAGGGGCATCCTGGTCTTGACCTTGGTGTTTCCAAGCTGCTGCTTCATTCTACTTGGCCCCAAACATAGCCTAGTTTGTGTTTATGGTTAAAAACAAACACTCCTTAAGAAGAAAGGGATAGAAGAAGAAATTAAAATGCAGCTCTCTCTTGTCTTCGAACTTCAGATAATAGAGACGAATCCTACTGGAATCTGGATGTCAGGTCTTTTAGGACCCGTTTTGGTCTTGTTCCTCAGCTGCTGCAGCCTTTTTGTAGGGCTGGACAACTCGGGAAGGCTGAACTTTAAGCATCGTTTCCCAGTCTAGAGTTCAGGGCTGAGCATGTGAGCTTTCCAAGCACATAGGGCTGAAGAAGACCCATGTCTTCTTCCTTCCACCTTACCTGTGTTGGTTCATCTCCTTCTGTGAACACAATCTGCAGGAACAAATTCATTTCCTTCCTTCCTTCCTTCCTTCCTTCCTTCCTTCCTTCCTTCCTTCCTTCCTTCCTTCCTTCCTCCCTCCCTCCCTCCCTCCCTCCCTCCCTCCCTCCCTCCCTCCCTCCCTCTCTTCCTCTCTTCTTTTTTAAGTGTAGTTCAGGGTGCGTTTGAGCTTGTGAGCCTCCTGCCTCAGGCTCTTGAGTACCTGAGTAGTGGGATTACAGCTACACATGCCACCATGTGCATCATGCGGGGATATGGTCTAACCACAGTAAACATTTTTCTACTAGGCAGTAAAACCAGGTATTTCTTGGGGATTAGATTATATAGTCAGTGTGCATGGCAAAATCTATGTAACAAATGGACCTTGAAAATGACTTGGAGGAGAGGCACATTTGGATGGACCCATGTGCTGAGCAAACCTAACAAGGCTACTCACTGACCCTTCCAGTTCAGAAAAGACAGCCAGGGCTGGGCTGTAGCTCAGGTAGTAGATTCTTAGTCTAGCATGCAGGAAGTCATGAGTTCAATCCTGAGCCCAGTACAAACCATGTGGTAGTAAACGTCTACAGTGCAAGTACTTGGGAGGTGGTCAGAGGAGGATTGGGAGTTCTGAAAGGATCACCATTTCCCCAGCAGAACCAGAGGAAGTAATTTTCACTTAGACTCTGTTCACTGGTGAAGGTGTAGGTACAGTGGCCAGTGCAGCAGAACCTTTCCCTACCTGATCCTGGGGTGGAGGTGGCTACACATTAACCATTTCTCTCTCTCTCTCTCTCTCTCTCTCTCTCTCTCTCTCTCTCTCTCTCTCTCTCTCTCTCTCTCCCTCCTCCTCCTCCTCCTCCTCCTTCTTCTCTCTCTCTCTCTCTCTCTCTCTCTCTCTCTCTCTCTCTCTCCCTCTCTCTCTCTCTGCCTCTGGCTCTTCTTTGTCTACCTTTCTCCAGGAGTATGCAGGTGGAGCCCTGGAATTTTATGCAAACCCAATAAGATGGCCTCAGTTATCACACAGTCTTGTTTCTCACTGTCAGAAACGTTACAGCTCCAGTAATGGTATGTTTAGATCTGTCTTTGTAGGACCAACAACTCATTAAAGTGTTTGCTTTTTTCTCAGATCAAAAACGCAACACAACTTTATAGAGAAATGTCAATCTATAGAGAGATGTGAAATCTGTGGCCAGCTCCGAAGCAAGACCCTGTCCCCACTCTAGCTTTGGCCAGAGGAATTTGACATAGAAGGTGGATTCTAGTCCGTTAGAGGCCCTTTGAACCTCAAACCTGTATCAGGACTCCTGTGACCTTAACTGTATTGTATGTATATGCTGGCACTGTTCTAAGATTAAAGCTGTATTAAGACGTTTACAGCAATCCTGTGAATTTTGTAATTATAAACCATTGTTAACGATAATTCTTGTCATTTCCATTTTTACAGATAAGGAGATGGAGGCATAAAGAGGTTAAACGACTTGCCCAGTGTCACACAGCTAATCAATGACAGAAGTGGGATTCAAGACCCGAAGGTAGGATGCTGAAGTCTGGGCATCTCTTCCCCGAGTTCCTCATCTCCCCATTTGTTGCTTAGGCGTGACTTGTTTCACGCTGGCTTTTTCTATGGCTACACTTGGCTTGTCCCCCCACTTCAGGCCTTATGACATACGTATTTCCATAGCACAAAGGATTGTGCACTGGGTCAAACAGGGACTCAACAAATATATTCTGGCTGATAAAGTGACAAGAGCCCAAATATTGATCATTGCGATTATATGATTTTCTGGAAACATTCTGAGCTTATCTAAGGACTACTTGCTGGTCTGTCATGAACATAATAACAACCATTTACGAAACACCTGAAATGCCAGACATGGTAACACAGGCCTATAATCTTCACTCTTGGTAGGCTGTGGTACGATGACCAGTTCACAGCCAGCTTGGGCTACATAGTGAGACTACTCTGTAAAAACAAACAAATAAAACATCAGTTTAGTAAGGCTTACTTTTCAAGGTGGATTAGAGCAGATCTTATGCCTATTTTACAGCTGGAAAAACTGAGACACACACAAAGAAACTGCCTTACTTCCAGCAAGGTTGAGACCCAGGACTCCGAACTCCTGACTTCTATTCCTATACTACTGTCCTTTGGATTTTTTCAGTCTCAATCTAATATAGGTTGCTGGTCTGGCTCTGAGTTTCACCATTAATGAAATTGTTTGTGTTTTTGGTGTGCATAGATACAAATTGCAACATTGTAGATTCTGGCCGGTCAGGGCAGGGCACAAGCCACTCACACACTGGGCCAGTAGGATGATGACATCCTCATGATGAGCATGGAGATGAGTTAAATCAAAGCCATGTAGTCAATACTATTTCCATTTTCCATTCACTGATGACAATCAAGTGCTGGGGAATAGGTCATTACTGGAAATCACTCCGGAGAAAGAGAGAGAAAGAGAGGGAGGGAGGAAGGGAGGGAGGGAAGAAGGGAGGGAGGGAGGGAGAGAGAGAGAGAGAGAGAGAGAGAGAGAGAGAGAGAGAGAGAGAGAGAGAGAGAGAGAGAGAGAGAGGAGAGAGAGAGAAACCATGAAGGAGACAACCGTGGGGAGATTTCCAGGATGCAAATCAGATGATTTTTAATTTGGAGGGAAAAGATACAAAGTGGCAATATTTGCTCTCCCTGACTTGAACATTTAAATCCCAGCCAGAATTCAGGGTGGCTGGCCTTGTTGGGAGCTCCTTTTGTTTAGAATGTAGGTTTCCATCCGTTATGAAGCAGATGCTTATGCAAGCATTACTGCTGTTGACAATAACACTGTAACATTTGCCTTCCATCCCTGTGTTGCTTGGGGAACATGTTGGGTTTCGGCACATTTAGCTTTGCCATTTACTTCACAAATCACAGCTGCGGAGTGCTACAGCTCAGTCGATTTTAGTGAGAACAAAATGGAATAATAATAATAATAAAAATCTCCAAAAAACCTTTCCAGTAATCATAGGCTTGAAATAAGTGTGTGTGTGTGTGTGTGTGTGTGTGTGTGTGTGTGTGTGCTCTAAACAACTTGGTTTCAGTACACTGATGCTTCAGTAAGATTCTTCCTGCAAATTTAATTCAAACGGGAAGGCTCTGTTGTTACTAAACACAATGGCAGTTTGTACATCTCCACATCATTATGTTGCTTCTCATTATGGAAATTCATTTGCTGCTGCTTTGTATGGATATCAAATAAAAATCACTCTCGCTCCTGGCAAGTGACTGCCATTACTGAGACACTCTGGGAGCCCAGCTAAGCAGTGCTTGGTGTCATAGCAAACACAATTAGCAAAATGGCATCCAGAGTGGCTTTATGGAGTTGCCCCGTAGTGAATCTCTGTGTATTCCATTTAGCAAGGCTGGAGGTTAGTAGGCTTCGCCATGTGTCTTCTCCAGCCTCCTCTCTGTACTGTTTTCTATTCAAGTGCAGCAGCATGAGGACTTTGTGTGAATGCGTTCTCCCCCTCGCCTTTTATTTTTTTTCAGATGGGCTTTCCGTCGGCACTCGCTGGGCTCAGAGAGTCAAGGGTTATTTGGCCCGTATAGGAGCTCACATTTCTCTAAAGAGGGGTCAGGAAGAGTGTCGCCAAATGTCCACTCGGATCACTCTTCTTTGTGCTTTTCCCCTTCGTTCATTCCCCTCTATTGTTATTTGTCAATAATTATAGGGACAGGGTTTTCCACACAGTTAAGAAATCCAAAAGGTCACTATTAATTCCCTCTGTATAAAAATAAAACAATTTTACATTCTTCCCCCTTGAAGAATTTGAGGAGGGGGGGGGACGGTACCAGTAGTGGAAGTGGAAGGCATAGGACCCTAGCTAATCAGAGCTTAGAGTCTGTGGTGCCGCTTTGAAATAAAAGCCATGGGCGTGGCCCATGGCTGAGGAACTGGGATGAGCAGCAGGGCTGAGCTTAGTTGGAGCAGTTCTTTCATATGTGGGTGCAACGTTCTTTAGAGCTCCTTCCCACTGTATACACGGTGTTAGCTGCCTTTCTCGTCACCAAATCCCTGACAGAAGCAATGGAAGGAAGACAGGGTCTCGTGTTGGCTTCCAGTTTAAGGGTACCGTCCATCATTGTGGGGAAGGCACAGTCGGGGGAACTTGAACATGGTCACATGAGCATCCACAGTGAAGAAGCAGAGAGTGAGGAATGCCGGTATCTGGCTAGCTTTCTTCTTTTTATGAAGTTCAGGACCCCCAAGCCAGGGAAAGTTGCTGCCCACATATAGGACTGGTATTCCTACGTCAGTTTATCCCATTTGGATAATGGTCCACAGACATCCCCAGTGGCTTTTTTCCATGGTAAATCTAGATCTTGTCAAATAGACAAGATTAACCATCACACTTACTTATGGGATAGAGTGTGATATACCCATATGTGCATACATTGTATAACGATCAGATCAGGGAGTTTTCATACACATCACCTCAAATATTTATCTTTTCCTTGCAGCAACAACCTTCAAAATTTGCTCTTCTGGTTATGTTAAAAAACAGTAAACATTATTCTGCACACTATTTCTATGAGACACACTGTTTTAGATGCTATAAACGAGTGATATCATGTTATACTCACCTTTTCCTTTTAAAAATTTAAAGTCACACATATTCAGTGGAGACATGCATACAGATCGAGGTCAGAGGACAACTTGTTGGAGTCAGTTCTCTGCATCCACCAGGTAGGACCTAGGGGTCAAACTCATTATCAGGCTTGATGGCAACACCTTACCTTGCTGAGCCATCTCGCTGGCCTGGAACTGGCCTTTCTGTGCTCTTATGCTACTTAACATAATGCTCTCCAGGTTCAATGGCATGCTACAAATGAAAAAAATTTCATCCTTTCCTATAGCATAATAGGGTTCTATTATGGTATCGAGGCAGCACAATCCCACTCAGCAGATGATAGACAGATTGATTCCATATCTTGGCTATTGTGATTTGTGCTGTATAAATGTGGAAGATTAGGTTTTCTTTGTTTCAGGCGTGTGTGTGCGCGCACACACACACACATGCTGTTTATGAATGTGGGATTATTTTGTTACTTAAGATGATTTTCTTCTACATTTTGCATTTTAACTTTATTCCCTTTCTGTGGTAGCCCAGGTCCCTGCTTTATTTCCCATCTCATGTTGGACAGAGCAGAGGGCAGGTTTTGAGAGAACCAAGCTAAGCACAGGAAAGCTTGCTGTCCGCACCGCCTCCCAGCTGGACTCTGTGCTTCTGTCTGCCCCGATCAGCTCTTTTTCCCTCCCATTTCTTCTTCCCTTTCTTCCTCAGATCCTGATCTGCTTCCTCCGATTAGCACTAGAACTTACCCAGTGGTCTGTCTGATGCCTTGCATCTATTTCTCTGAAAGTCGGCTCACTGGCACCCTTAGCCTGCAATGCAGGGCGTTAGTCGGGTACTGTGGGTGAGTGTGTGTGTGTGTGTGGGGGGGCAGGGATGGCCCTCTCTGTCTCTGCAGGCTCTATGCTTTTCTCTTTCTAGTCCTTAGATGGAGGAATGGGGATGCTGCTGTTCTGAGAATCACCTTTGTTTGCCCAGGGCCTCCATGCAGTGCTGTTTGTGGTATGCAAAAGAGCCCTTGATTAGGATGGCTAGTAAAGGAAACAATGCAGCCTGTAACCTGATCCTTAAGAAGGATAGTTTGTGAACTGTTTTGGGGAGCCCCCAGGCAGGGGCATCAGGATCCGTCCCTGGTGCATGAGCCGGCTTTTTGGAGCCCAGTACCTAAGGTGTGACACTTTGTGCAGCCTTGGTGCATGGGGGAGGAGCTTGGACCTGCCTCAGCTGAATGTACCAGGCTCTGCTGATTCCCCATGGGAGACCTTGACTTGGAGGAGGTGGGAATGGGGGGTGGGTTGGGGGGACGGTTGGGGTGGTGGGAAGAGGGAGGAGAGGGCTGTAACACAAATCTTAAAAGGTCTTATTAATAAAAACTCGGGAGCCAGATATTGGGGTGAACACTGAAAGATCAGATAGATGATATGAAGAACCATGAAGATCACAAAAAACCAGCTCAGTGTGGGAGGAGGAGAGATACTGTCATCATCTGTATTTGTATCACGTGATGGAGGCACCTAGAGACTAGGCCTCCAGGTGTACCCTCTTTCTTCACGTTGGGACTCCCAGGGCCACTGACCCTCTGTACACAGAAGGGTTTTCAGTCCTGTGTCCCCAGACACCCCACATCCCTTGAAACTGAGAGCCTCTGGCTTCAGTTGGATGCGTGTGATGTATCTCTTCCTCCTTTGGTCATTTCGGCTACACAGAGCTGGGGTTGAGGGTACTGCCCCTGAATTGAGAATGTTCTTGTTCCAGTTCAGTCTTCCCATGAAGCAGGTTCCCTCTCTCTTACTCTCCCAAGAATCCAACCCAATGTTTCAATTCTGACATTGCTCTTTTTGATGCCCGGACAAGTTATTCTTAGATGAAGAAAGCATCTTTTTCTTGTTATCAAGACTTTGACCTTTTCCATTTTAAAACCATAACCCCTGGCATTATTGTGCTGAGGAACATTTGACACTTTCATGGCTTATTTAACAAGGTCCACTAAACTATCTATAAACGGCTTCCTAGTCCCTTCCAACGGTATCGGTACTGGTCATGTTATTCATTACTTCAAGTCTCCTCTGCCTCCAATAGAAGGTTGATGTAGGTTCTAGTTTATCAGCTCATGCTGTCATTGACTTGTTTCTGACACTAGTATGTAAATGTAAATGAAAAATTGGACTGGCATAAGACAGGAGAGTATTTACTCTTGACATTCACTTATCGTCATTGTTAGGAACAATCTTTGAAACATGAGCACTGCCAAGGGGAGGGGACCGGTGAGAGAAGTATTGGCTATGAAGCTCTTAGGGACTAAAGCAGTGCTTCTCAATATGTGGGTCTAGATCTCTCTGGGGGGTCTCATATCAGATTTATATTACAATTTCATATTTATATTATAATTCATAATAGTAGCAAAATCACAGTTATGAGCAACAAAAAAATAATTTTACAGTTGGGGGTTACTGTTAGTTTTCTGGCTGCGTTGTGTTCTTACCCTGTAAGGAAACATCACGAAACACGACAGAATCCGCTTATAAGAGTTTATTAGAAAATAAAGGGACAGAGAGTGCAGGCCTGTGGGAGAGACACGTGCGTGGAGAAGAGGGGAGTGGGGAAAATGGCGCTTGACTTTTAAAACCGGCTGGGGGCGTGGCCAGGTCACGTCACTACTCTACGCGTGTGCGTAGATCACATGGTCACGTTGCGCGCTTACATGACCATGCAATGTCACGGACCCTGATCACGCGAGACCCCTTGGCCCGGAACTTGCTAGGCAGAGATATCCGGGCCCACCGGGTATCCTAGCTACGAGAGACGCTTTTGATCAGGAAATGGCTAGGCGGAAGTGTCCGCCTGGTAAATGCGACCGTGTTGTAAACCCTTCAGTTACCACAACACGAGGGACGGTATTAAAGGGTCCCCGCATTGGGAAGGTTGAGAACCGCCGGTCTAAAGTGAGGGGGGCACAAGAGCTCTCTGGTCCCTTGGTTCTCTTCTCGCCTCTCATCCCATTCCTGTCCACTCCTTTCCCTTTCCTCTCTCTTTCCTCTTTCCCCATTCTCAGTCCTCACCTTTTCCTTCTCTCAGTCTCAGCAGAGAACCTCGAAAGCCTAGTGAGAACTGGGTCTACAGCCTTCAAAATGGTCCTTAGATGAGACCATTAGATGGGAAGGGCTGGTGGGAAGGAGATGATGGAAAGGAGAGAAACCTCTGGCAGCATTTCAGAAGAGAAACGCTTCTGTGTTTTTTCAAACCCAGCTTGAGACTGACGTATCTGTCCACATAGAGAGGTGTGCTGGTTAGTTTTCTGTCAGCTTGACATACTTTAGGGTCATCTGGGAAGAGGAACCTCAAGTGAGAGAATGCCTCCGTTAGACTGGCCTGTAGGCAAGCCTATGAGAGCATTTTCTTGATGAATGATGGATGTGGGAGAGCTCATCCCACTGTGAGTGATGTCACTCCTGGGCAGGTGATCCTAGATTATACAAAGGTAACCCAGGGCTAGCACCCTTTTCAAGCAACATTCTTCCATAGTTCTTGTCTCTGCTCCTGCTTGAGTTCCTGCCATGACTTCCTTCAGTGAATGACAGCAACCAGGATATGTAATCCAAATAAACCCTTCCCTCCCTAAGTTGCTCTTAGTTGTGGTCTTTATAACAACAACAGAAAGGAAACTAGAATAGGAGGGCAGATGTATCACATCTAGATGCTGACATATGCAGGCCATCTGTACTGAGTTGATGGGCATTACATTTTGTTCTGTCCCATAACTTTTCCTCTTCAAATTGAATCACCCACTAAACCCCGTTGATTGTATCCCCTCAACTCACCACATCACCTCTTCATCATATTAATCTTTTGTGTTTGTTTGTTTGTTTGTTTTGAGACAGAGTTTATCTGTGTAGCTTTGGAGCCTTTCCTGGAACTCACTATGTAACCCAGGCTGGCCTTGAACTCACAGAGATCCACCTGCCTCTGCCTCCTGAGTGTGGGATTGAAGGCGTGCACCACCACCACCCGGCATCATCATATTAATTCTTAAACAGTAATCATCTGTCTTAATAAGACACTTTCTATGGATGATCAGAATGTGACAGCAGGACTTGACAGAGGGTACAATTGTGAGAAACAGAAGCAGGGGGTATTAAGAGTGAGGGAGGGAGGGATAAAGGCCACTATGCATGTGTTGTGAGTGGGAGATCGTTGCACTGAGCAGAAGCACGTCTACAGGAATGTCCAGGGCAGATCAAAGTTCAGTTCAAGCCGTCAGAAAAAGAGAAATTGAATCCTCCCATCTTCCACCATTTTTTTCCTATTCAGGCCCTCAAAGAATGGGTGAGGCCTGCTCCCATCAGAAGAACAATCTGCCTTTGCTCAGTGTGTTACTCAGATACCAGCCTCTAGCAGAGACACCTTCACAGATCACTGCGTGACTTTTCCTGGGAAGACAAACATGTACTCACTCCAGATGGGGACCAACAATAGACCAAAGAAGTGATTCCACCCAAGTCTGGTTCTGTAAGCCAATAAACTCATTGGGCTTACTTACAAGAATGGTGATGAAGGATTATTTGCAGAGGTGAGTGACTCTGTCAGGTGTAACACCAAAAGTCCCACCCCAACATGAGTGACTACTCACAAAAGCTTCGTCTCTGGAGTTCCCTGCCCAGCCTGCAGGTAGCATCTCTGGCAGAGAGTTGCTGCTCCCTCTGCAATTACTTACTGTTTCTGTAACTCTGGGAAGGACTCATGACTCGTACAATTCTTAGGAGATCGTTTATCTTTCTTGGGAATTTCATGAGCCTCCCCCCCTCCTCTACCAAGAAGAAAGCAATTACATATTCAGACACATGAAGAAATTATGTTTCACCAGATACGTAGGTACTTCTTGATCCAAGCAGGTTGACAATTGACTACCACAAAAAGTATTGTGAGCCAATTTTCTTTTCAGAAAAATCTCTTTAAAAGATAAATGAGAAATAGATGTTGGGAGAAGTGGTCCAGACAGGAGGAGCTATAGACTGAAGTAGCATGTAGGCATCAATAATAAGTGGTGATTGGAATTACAGTGGATATAGAGTGAAAAGAAAGGATCTGATAGGTATTTTTCCTATGTTCATAAAAACTTAAATTCTTGCTAAACTATTTTTTTTTCCAGAGGACTGCCTTATGGAAATTTGGCTCTTCTTGGAATTAATAGAAAATGTTTCAAAATAACCAAAACTAAACAGCCCTTATTCTGAATCAGTATCTCTACAATGTCAGTTGTAGATGACACTCTCTACATTGTGGTCTCCGTTGAAGATCACCCACTCCGTGCTCAGAATCATCTTCTAGACACCTTTCTTCACAGGCTAGGGAAATCCTGCCTCTGGTGCCAAATAGCCTCACAGCACAAAGTGTTATAGTTATAAACCAAAAGAAAAGCGCTTTAAATCCTTTTTTCTACCCCAATATTTTTGATTGGACAAAATGTTAGTTATCTCTTTCCATTGACTAGTCCTTATCCTTCTCCAGAGCATTCAAAACCTGTTTCCTGTGTCCTTGACCTGTGATTCAGAGGAATTTAGGATTCATTTCTCACTGTACTTCCCTTACCTTGTCCTCACCTTCCCAAGACAACTGAGTGTCCACCTCCATCTCCTCGTTACCAGTAAATTTAACCCTTCTCATACATGCCGACTATGTTTAAACATATTTCCAAATTGACTCCATATCTCAGCTAGGTGTCTATTGCCGTGATAAAACACCATGACCAAAAGCAACTTGAGGAGGAAATGGTTTATTTCATCTTATAGTTCCACCTCACAGTCTATCATTAAAGGAAGTCAGTGAAGGAATTCACACAAGAACCTGGAGGCAGGAGCTGATGCAGAAGCCATGAAGGAGTGCTGCTTACTGGTTTGTTCCCCCATTACTTGCTCAGGCTGTTTCCTTTCCTTTTTCATTTTTTATTCTTCGTCATGTATTAAACTCCAACCACAGTTTCCCCTTCCCTCCACTCCTTCCCCTCCCTCCACCAACCCCTCCTCTCCCTTAGATCCGCTCCTCCTTTGTTTCCCTTCAGAAAAGAGCACGCCTCTCAGAGATATCAACCGAACACGGCATAACAAGTTACAATAAGACTAGGCACAAACCCTCATATCAAGACTGAACAAGGCAACCCAATAAGAGGAAAGGGGTCCCAAAAGCAGGCAAAAGAGTCAGAGACAACCCCCACTCCCGCTATTAGGAGTCCCACATCAAGCTACACAGCCGTAACACATATGCAGAGGACCTACCTCAGACCATATTGTTGGTTCAGTCTCCGTGAGGCCCTGCTTAGTTGATTCTGTGGGTTGTGTTCTTGTGGTGTCCTCGACCCCTCTGACTCCTACAATCCTTCCTCCCCTTCTTCCACAGGATTCTCTGAGTTCCACCCAATGTTTGGCTTTGGGTCTCCTCATCTGATCCTATCCATTGCTGGATGAAGCTTCTCTGATGATGATTATGCTAGATTCCAGTCTATGAGTACAGCAGAATATCATTAGGAATCATTTCATTGACCTTTTCACTTTTTTCTGCCAGTTGTGTTTGGTTCTACCCCAGGTCTCTAGGCCATCCAGGCTCTGGTTCCTGGCCATCTAGGCAGTGTCAAGTGTGGGCTCCCTTCCATGGCACGGGACCCAAAGTGGACCAGTCATTGGTTGGCCACTCCCACAAGTTCTGCGCCACCATGATCCCAGCACATCTTGCAGGCAGGACAAATTGTATGTCAAAGGTTTTGTGGCTGGGTTGGTGTCCCAGTTCCACCACTGGAAGCCTTACTTGGTTATAGAAGATGGCCAGTTCATGCTCTGTATCCCCCATTACCAGGAGTCTTTGCTAGGGTCAACCTCATAGATTCCAGGGAGTTTCCATTGCACTAGGTTTCCACATCACCCTTGAAATGTCCCCCACTTCCAGTAATTTCTCCCAGTACTCTCTCCTTCCATCCCCTCAACCTGATTCCTCCTGCTCCCATCTTTACCTGCCTCTACTCTACCTGAAAAATCTATTCTCTCCCCCTTGCCAGGGAGATCCACGTGTCCCTGCTTGAGTCCTTGTTACTTATCCTCTCTGGGTCTGTGGATTGTAGCATGATTATCCCCTACTTTACAGATTATTCACCTATGAGCGAGTACATACATGTTTGTCTTTCTGAGTCTGGGTTACTTCACTCAGGATGATTTTTTTTTTAGTTCCATCCATTTGCTTGCAAATTTCATGATATTCTTTTTTAAACAGCTGAGTAATACTCCATTGTGTAAATATACCACATTTTCTTTGTCTATTCTTCAGTTGAGGGACATCTAGGTTGTTCCAGTTTCTGGCTATTACGAATAAAGCCACAATGAACATAGTTGAGCAAATGTCCTTGTGGTAGAATGGAGTCCTTTGGTTATATGCTCAGGAGTGGTGTAGCTAGGTCTTGAGGTAGATTGATTCCCTATTTTCTGAGGAACCGCCATACTGATTTCCAAAATGGCTGCACAAGTTTGCACTCCCACGAGCAATGGAGGAGTGTGCCCCTTGCTCCACATCCCTATGAACTGTCACTTGTGTTATTGATCTTAGCCATTCTGACAGGTGTAAGATGGAATCTCAAAGTCGTTTTGATTTTCAGCCTGTTTTCTTATACCATCCAGGACTACCTGCCCAGAGATGACACCACCCACAATGGATTGGGCCCTCCCACATCACTCACTAATTAAGAAGATGCCCCCTTGAGCTTTCCCATAGGCCAACCTTACAGAGGTATTTTCTCAATTGTGATCCCCTCTTTTCAGATAATCAACTCTAACTTCTGTTGAGTTGACAGGAAAACAAAACAAAACAAAACAAAACAGGGTTTTAAAGAAGTTTGTCTTTTCTAAACAGTATATTAAAGCAGAGGCAGGCAGATCTCTGTGAGTTCAAGGCCAGCCTGGGCTACAGAGTGAGTTCCAGGAAAGGTTCAAAGTTACACAGAGCATCCCTGTCTCAAAAACACCCCCTCCCCACACACACAAAAAAAGAAAGAAAAAGAAAAGCACATTTGCCAGGCGGTGGTGGCACACACCTTTAATCCTAGCACTCAGGAGGCAGAGCCAGGTGAATTGAGTTCCAGTCCAGCCTGGTCTACAGAGTGAGATCCAGGACAGGCTCCAAAGCTACATAGAAACCCTGTCTCAAAAACACCAAAAACAACAACAAAAAAAGTATAGATAGTATATTAAGGAGACTCATAAAAAGTAAAATATGTCAATGACTAATGGACCCGGACTCATGTTAGCCATTAGAATGGGTTAAGAGACCTTGGGATAGGAAAGCAGAAGATGAAATGTGGACCAACTATATTTCTCCTTCATCATTCCAAATAATGTATTTTAGGCAGGAAAAAGGCAAACCCACAACAGTCACTTCTTACCTCCAGTGCTAGTTACATAGAAGAGGCTACCACAGCTCTACACTGCATTGCCTCATCCCATTTCTGATTTTAGGCTCAGCTGTGATGTACAGTCCTCACTGGGGGTGAATGGTTCCCAGAGGTATAGCCTGCTGGTGGGGTAGATAGTTCTCACTGTGTTGAACAGTTCCTACCTAAAGGGGCTGTTCCCCCAGGTGAACTGTTCCCACTGGATGGACTTTTCTCATTGGGTTGGATTAGTCCCACTGGGTTGGATGGCTCCCACTGGAGTGGACTGTTCCCATTGTGGTATAGTGGGCCTGTTTCTGCAGGAGACCGGGCTTGCCTTGCCCTGGCAGCATCCCATTTCAGCATCCCACTTCAGCATCCCACTTCAGCATCCTGGGCATCCTTCTTATTTCTTACCCACATTTTCCTCCAATGCCTCTGGTACTTACGTGAGCCTGGAGTTGATGTCTCTGAAGAAAACCTTCCAGCCAGTTGGCAACAGGAGCTGGTGGATAAATCTTCCATCAGCAATCCTGGACATGGACAATTCTGGAAGGTACTCTGTCAGGTGCTGTGGGATGGTCTGTATGTCAAATCTGTTGCTCTGATTGGTCAATAAATAAAACACTGATTGGCCAGTGGCCAGGTAGGTGGGACAAGGAGAGAGGAGAATTCTGGGAAGCGGAAGGCTGAGGCAGGGAGACACTGCCAGCTGCTGCCGCCATGACCAGCAGCATGTGAAGTCGCCGGTAAGCCACCAGCCTCGTGGCAAGGTATAGATTTATGGAAATGGATTAATTTAAGCTATAAGAACAGTTAGCAAGAAGCCTGCCACGGCCATACAGTTTGTAAGCAATATAAGTCTCTGTGTTTACTTGGTTGGGTCTGAGCGGCTGTGGGATTGGCGGGTGACAAAGATTTGTCCTGACTGTGGGCAAGGCCGGGAAAACTCTAACAACAGTCAGGCCCAGAGGCCCCAGAGTCAGTGTGTCGCAGACTAGGATCTGCACTGTTGGTCCCAGGCTCTTAGGCCTTTGAGTTTCACCACAGGTGTCCTTTGGAGGACTCTGACTAAAACAACTTTCTTACTTAAAAAAAAAAAAAACAAAAAAAAAAAAACAAAAAACCATTCAAGCTCTCAAAGTCATTTTCAAGATTAATTACAGACTCTCAAGCACAAAATATAATTCCTTGGACCACAAAGGCAGGATACATCCTTTTGCATATTGTCAAACCCATGCATTGTCTGTTAAGTGGTAGCACTTAGAAAATTTTTATTGCAAGCCCTTGACACATATCTCCAAGGTGACTTTAACTCCGTAGTGTGGCTCTTTTAAAGAAAACAACTTGATTATCCAATTCATTTACAATTGGTGAATATAATTTCTACGATAATTGTGGCAGAGGGGAAAAGAGCTAGAAGGTCACACAAGGACTTTCTCCTCCCTCTGCCAAAAGACTTTATATATAGGCCATGGGCTAGATCTAGGCAATATGGTTCGAACATAGTTACAAGGGAGTCTAGGGAATTCTGCCTTCTCGTGTACTCAGGAAGGAAGGAAGTGGGACTTGTTGCTGTTTTAAAGTAACATAAGGGAGGAAGGAAAGACTTATCTTGGCTCATGGTTTTTAGGAGATTCCAGTTTATCATGGCCAAGAAGGCATGGTGGCAGAGCATCTCAGTCCAGGTCAGTGGGTGTGAGATGTAGCTGGTCCTGTCATGGCAGTAGGCAGGAAGTAGAGAATGGCCTGGAAGCGGGGCTGGGCAATAACCCTCAGCATCCTACTCATAGTGACCCTTTGCACTCAGGGCTTACGCAAGTTCTCATAGTCCCTCAAAACAGTGCCACTAGCTAGAGACCAGGTGTTCAGACACATGAGCCTCTCTCTCTCTCTCTCTCTCTCTCTCTCTCTCTCTCTCTCTCTCTCTCTCTGTGTGTGTGTGTGTGTGTGTGTGTGTGTGTGTGTGTGTGTGTGTGTGTGTGTGTATGCAGGGGGTGAACTTCAGGTTCTAAAGATAGCAGGGACTATCTAGCATTGTGGCTGCCACAGAGATAATTGAGAATGAACTACCTGTGCGTCTGCATTCTAGCAGCTGTCTCTAAGCTGTGGAGATTTCGTTTCTACTTTGAGTGGATTGACACATTCCCCTGAAGATCCCAGCTATTGCTACTCTTAGTCGTGCTTGGAAAATAAAGGCAGGTCTTGAACTGGGGGAAGGAAACTGCTGTTTTCCATCTCTGGACAAGAGGATCAGGATCAGGAGCTCCTGACCATGGGGTGGATGGTCCAGGGATTCTTATCAAAGGTGGTAGGCAGAGGAAGAAAAGAAGAGTGGATCCCATCACTCCATCATTATGTAGGGTGTCACCAGAGAGCCCGGAAGGGGCTCTGAAGCCAGAGCTGATGTTTGTGAGTGCCGGAGGTAACCCAGCAATGGAGTTTTGTAAAGGTCAGACTTTGACTATCTCAGGCCAACACTACTGGTTGGACTTGACTCTGCCTTTAAGGCAATCAGGGAGACAGCAGAGCCGGCTTTTGTATCAGATCTGTGTAGAGCGAGTAGTTCGTGTAGGAACTGCTGAAATGGAACAGTGAGGCTTGGAAGTTCTGTAATTGCAGGCTTGGAGAGAAGAGCA
Source organism: Peromyscus maniculatus bairdii (assembly GCF_049852395.1). Taxonomy (NCBI): domain Eukaryota; kingdom Metazoa; phylum Chordata; class Mammalia; order Rodentia; family Cricetidae; genus Peromyscus; species Peromyscus maniculatus. The sequence continues at coordinate 48,486,117 of NC_134866.1, read as the reverse complement.
GTAAAACAGACAAATGAAAACTAAGAATGGCTTGTGAAACTTAAATGTCCAAACACTCCAAGAAATCAGTCCGGGGAAAACATACAGAACGTTCCGACTTTCTTTTGTTACAGCATCTCAGAGCTCAAAGTCACCATGGTGAGGGTATGAGAAGAAATATGGCCTTATTTTGTAATCTTACTGGGTGAAACAGGACATTTATGTTACTAATGTAATGAATGTTCAAAGAATATTTCAAGCCTGTGCAGATTTATATTAGCCTGGATTTTTCACAATTGATAATAGAAATTATTCTTAGCAGGAGAGACAGAAAAACACTCTGCAAGAAAAGTTGAATAATGTTATTCATCATTGTTATTGACAAATAGTAACCACAACAATAAGGTCTACAACCAACCTACCATGGCAATCCCAGACACCGTGGACTTATTTGCTCTTGATATTTTCAGGACACACACTCCTCTTATTTTAATCTTTGTTTTGCCTTTAAAATTATTCATCTCATTTTATGTCAGCCTTAGTTGCCGAATTCATCAGACTGGAAAGTCCGCAGGCTTGGACAACAGTGTCATTTGCTGTGTTTGATAGAAGCGGCTCGGCCTCAGTAATCTATTTGTAAAATTGTCCAATTTGAAAGTGACACATTTGATTCTCTTGACTTTCCTTTTCCTAGCACAGTAAAAGCTGAAGGAATTTGAGTGCTGGGCACTGGGCACAGAGAAGAAAGGACAATAAAAGGATTTGTAAAGTGCTCAGGAGGAACTTGTTGTATACCATTAGTGGTGGAATTGAGGACTGAGTCCTGTGAAGTTCAACTCGCCCAAACAAAAGGCAACAGCTTCTGAGGAGAATAAAACCCTTCAAGATTTCTTTTTATGTTAGCTAGTTAATTTAGATTTTCAGTGTTTTAACATAATTTGTCTCAATTATTTAAAGAGTGCCAAAGTCATTGAAGAAAATTCAAAAATTATAGCTAATATAAAAAAATAGCAAAACAGAAAGGAAAACTGATTATCTATAATTCTCCTGCCACCGAGGACTATTATTCATGTTTTGATATAATTCCTTCCATTATTTTTTGTGTGAGTATAAATTATTGTTATTATTTTAATAAAAGGAAGTAATTTGCACATGTAATGGAAATTCTTTTTTAAGACATTTTAAAATGAATTTTTGTACAATTTCACACATGTATGCAATGTATCTGACCATTTCCACTTTCAGATCCCCTCCCACTCACCTCAGACCTTTCCAACATGTCCCCTTTCCACTGTCATGTCCTCTTCTTTTTTAAAATTAACCCACCGAGTCCGATTAGTGCCACCCACATGTGTGTGTGGGGATGGGACCATCCTCGGGAGCAGGGGCAGCCTACCAGGAACCCCACCCTGGACGGAGGAAAATGACTCCCTTCTCCATCAGCCATCTCTTGCCAATACCTCCTCAGGGAGGGCTGGGGGCTAGTGAGCCCCTCCCCATCCAGGCTGGAGTGTTGGCTGACTCCACCTCACACGTGTCTTGTGCAGGTTCTACAGCTGCCGGGTACAATGACAATTCCTATTTAGGAAGCTGATTGTAGGTGGGGTTCCACAAGCATTTGCTGGGTGTTCACTGACTCTCTCCAGGGTAACATAACAAAGGCCTAACAGCTTAAAAAGCTCATGACAACACTGGAAATCCAAGCAGAGCAATATTCAGGTTAGATTATGGGGTAGCTCCAGTGACCAGGAGACCAATGGAAAGAGACTTTAGTCTAGGAGGAAGGAAGGAAGGAGAAAGGCAAGTGGGGAGGATTGCATAGTGAGAAATTAGGGTGACCTATCAGTCACTCTTCAATTGTTGTGATAAACCACTTGACAGTGGTGACATAAAGTAGAAGGGGCTTATTTCAGCTCACGGTTTCAGAGTCTTAGTACACCATGGTGGAGAAAGCATGGTGGTGGGGACAGCTTAGTTCCTGTTGGTGGGAGCTTGCTGTGGAATTTGTTCATTTGACAGAAAGCAGAAACACCATGCTGGGACCGGAATCAGGTTTACACTTCAAGATCCTACCTCCTCTGGCCATGCCATGTATCCTTAAAGGCTTCGAACCTTTGAGCACCACAAGCCAGGGACTGATCATTTAAAACACAAGCCCAAGACATTTCTCACTCAAACCACAAGTGGCTCAGTCAGTCCAGCTAGGACCTCTTCCCGTCTGTCCACACCTGAGTCACAAAGGCAGGGGATTCTTTTCTGATACTGAAATCTAAACATTCCATTTATGTATGTATATATGTATGTATGTATGTATGTATGTATGTATGTATGTATCTATCTATCTATCTTTCATCCATCCATCCATCCATCCATCCATCTATCCATCTATCTATTTATTTATTTATTTGAGACAGGGTTTCTCTGGGTAGCTTTGGAGCCTTTTCTGGAACTCACTCTGTAGACCAGACTGGCCTCGAACTCACAGAGATCCGCCTGCCTCTGACTCCCGAGTGCTAGGATTGAAGGCGTGTGCCACCACCGCCCGGGGAAATCTAAGCATTCTAAAGAGTGAATCTTTTAACTTAGATTTGTTCCTTAAAAGGAAGAATTACTTTCTTTTGGAATAATACTTCATGTACTCAGGAAGTACCGAAAGTGAGATGCATCTTTGTAATGCAGTCCTGCACTTTAATCTTGGGTTTTCAGTAGTTTTACCATTTTATTTGCCTCCGAAATTATTGTTTTCATTTACACATTTTAAAAACAATGATTATATTTTGAAATTGATGAGTGGGAATTATATGAATTCGTGGTACATATCATGTTTTGAACTATATACACATTGTGTTATGACTGAATCAAACTAATTAGCATAGGTATTATCTCATACACTTACATTTTATGGTAAGAACATTTAAAACCTACTTTTGACCATTTCACTTATTTAATATATTGTGACCACCAATAACTACTATGTTGTTCAATACCTCTCTTGAATTTATTTCTTGTGTCTAACTAACATGTTACATTCTTCCCTGCCCCAGCCCCACCAACATGTTGATTACTCCACTCTCTGTGAGTCTGACTTTTAAAAATTCCACGTGAGTGGAACAGTTTTTCTTGTATGAGATCTCTTTTCTTACATAAATGAATTCCAGTAACACTCAGAGTTAAGAATTTTTTAGGGGGTTCATGAAATCTAGGGTGGTTTTTGACTAATGACTTATGTCTTATGAGAATGATTTCACCTGCCAAATTCTGCCACTGTGCAGCTGTGTGGCCTTGAGCAAGTCACTTAATGTCTTAGAGCTTCCGTTTCCTCCTGGGTACCACAGGAAAAATGGTTTCAACCATGTGTAGAGTTACGGAGAAGATGCACTGGAGTTCCTGGAATATGAAATGTGATTAACCAGTCAAAGACATTCCTGTAGACACAATAAATGAGTTTATTTCCTTATAGCTTCTTATTGACTGGCTGGAAAGAACAGTGATTTGAACATACTGTAAATTCTATTAAAGCACCACTTTCAAGTGCCAAGTTCTTAGTATTTGGACATTGGACACTTGAACACAAGAACCCTGGATCCTTATATTAGTTGGTCAAAGAAACTCTGTTTCTTTCAAAACGTTTAAAAAATGTTTTCATTTGCGAGGTTTTATTTTTCAGCTCTAACCCAATGAGATGACGGTGTTTTGAGATTATACTCTAATGAGAATGTGTAGAATTTGTTTATGCTGCAAACCAAGGGCAAACTGAGGATTTATGTACTTAAGAGTCGCAGGGGATTTGGGGAAATTTAGGTGGTCAGCCTATGCTGTCACTCACAGGAAGGACTACCCCAGCAAGGCAGAGGTGGCCTAGAGAATTTGGGGTGTTTTCTTGGCTTGACATCTTTGTATTTGATTGTCTCTTTTCCTGGGCACAGCCCATTCAGAATCTAACTGACTCTACATTGTTCTTTGGGCGAGCTCTTCTGACCTGCCCCCTCTGCCCCTACACCCCAAGTCCTTGGTTTAGAGACACCCATCTGTGTTCTTTCCCTCTTTAGTCACTTTCCACATTTATGGAGGTGAAACAGTGGGATGGTGGGCAAATAATGTAAACTGTTTATAGGCTTACACTATAAACATTTATAAAGTGCTTTTAGCTAAAAGGAATTTTCTCTCCCCAAGGCCCCAGGTACTTCTCAGTTCTGGGAAAAATGTAGCGGCTCCAGCTTGAGTAGAGCCAAGAGATAAATACTCTGGGTAGTTTCCTGCAGTGTTATTCCTACTCCTTCAGAAGGTAGGCTTAGACCAGATGGCCTGTATAATTTGCATTAATCACAAATGGCATATAACAAAACTCATAAAGTATGTTTTAAAAGGTGTTTTGTAGACTGGCCCGACCAAAGCCTGTGACAGGGATTCCTCTTCTTCTACTCGTTAAATGACGCTTGCTTGCTTACATGCTCCACATTGACAGCAGGAAGGCTGTATCCACAAAGTTCTGGATGCCATCACCCATACGTCTACTATCTTATAGTCTGTGAAACCCAGGAAGGCAAGAATTACACCTGCATCCCCTGAGCCCAGTGTGCTGATCATGTGGTGACAGATTTTGTTGAATGAAAGAATAGTTTATCCACAATGCCCTGGCTGGTCCTTGAAACGTAATCCCAGATAATTAGAAACTGAAAGCAGGCTCTCTCTTTAAAATTAGGGAATTCTCAGCTGTCAGCATGTTAACACCTCTTAGCCACCTCTCCACAAAGGGGGAGGGTCTGTCTGTCTTTCTGTCTTGCCCAGAACAGTGAGTCAAAATTCTCTCCTAATGCCATGGGAGTCAGGAAGCAGAACAAAAATTCTTTCAATGCTGAGACTATTCATTTGGTTTATGGTCTTCTGAATTTGTGTATAAACTGTCTAATTTTTCTTAAAGAAATGTTTCCTTTGGAATCACATTCTCAGCCTTCTTCTTACTCTGAGAGAATAAGAAGTGTAGCCAAAAAAGGTTTTCTTAAAATGGGTTAGAAGACTCTTTCAGACAGTCACAGGTAAAGACGTTCTGGAAATGCGCCCCAGAGAATGGCTTCTTGTCCCCTCCACACTGTTGCCTTCTCTGTGGTGGTAATATTGTGTTTGTTAATGATGCTATTGCTTTTGTCTGGTGGGTAAGTTAACTTTCTTCTTAATTTGGCAATATAAATGTTGCCTTGCTTACATACCCCACACCTTCCCAACTTTTTTTTTTTTAAATGAAGACCCCTACTTCAAACCAAGAGTTAAAACTCTGGATGTCAACATAGAGCTTGCTCTATGTAAGGCCTGGTTTCCTCACGTAGAACAGTAATGTTTTTCACACCTAGTACAAGTGTTTTGTGTTTTGCTCAGGATGTTTTTGTGTGTTCATTTATTTGTTCATTCATCACATGCTCAGGGAGAGCCCATTTTATACCGGATACTGTTTTAGTGGTGAAAAAGACAAGCATGCTTCTATTCTCATGGAGCATATATTCCAGGGGAAAGATTTAGGACAAACAGAAAAACAGACTGTGCAGTGGATGGGTGGAATTCAAACAGAAGTGATGCAGTAGAACATGATTCAGTGGCTAGTTTAGGTTCATCACAAAATGCTAGAGAGAGTGGAAAGCAGGGAGGCAGGGTGTGTGTGTGTGTGTGTGTGTGTGTGTGTGTGTGAGAGAGAGAGAGAGAGAGAGAGAGAGAGAGAGAGAGAGAGAGAGAGAGAGAGAGAGAGAGAGAGAGAGAGCGCATACAGGGAGGGAATGAGAAGGAATTGACAAAGGAAGTAGCTAGAACCAAGGACCATGAGGCAGGACCTGGCTTGCTGTGTCTGAGGAAAGCCGGTACAGCTGTGGACTGGAGAGTAGCTGTGAGTTTGCGAGTTAGTGAGTTTGCGAGGTTGGAGTTGGCATGGAGTTTAAATGCAGTGGGTAGTGTTTTAAGCAAGAAGCCTTACCATCTGAAATGCTTTGTAAAAGATTGCTCTGGCTGTTGCGCGGAGAATGAATGGCAAAGGGGCTGAGTATGGAATCGGAAAGGCCGTGAGGAAGCAGCTGTAGTCACTTAAAGCCCCTGACAGTGATGGCTAATGGTGAGGAGTGGAGCCGCGGAGAAGGGGTCAAGTGCAAAGCCCTCCGTGCATGGGCAGCACCTGGTGAGCTCTGTGTACAGTCATGATTATCACTGGCTTGGACAAATGCAACTAAGCTAAGTAATAGGTCAGCATAACAGTGGTTCTCTGAACATGATGGAGTTTAGGGCGAATTAGGCAGGATGAGCCAAGTGGTGTTTGCACCCGGAGAGTGAATTACTGTTATTTTTCAGCACTGTCACGGTGGACACAGTGTTTTCAGTGCTGTTCTCTGTTACGTTTTGAAAGGAAATTTGTCACTTACTCCTTTCAAGACACGGTGTTTTGTTGTCTTGTCGTGAAAGAATTCTGATTACCTCCCCATGACAGATGTGAAAGAGTGCGTTCTAAGTTGTGTGGAAGACCTAATATACTGTCGTGTTCTGGAATTTATTATGAACAAGGAGTGGGGAAAAATTAGGGAGTTAATATCCAGGAGGAAAACAAAACTTAAAAAAAAGGACACAGATAGATTAATATATTTATAGATACATGCCATACAGCCTGCTATCAGAGGAGCCAAATGAAGAATTAACGTCCTGAAAGTTGACTCACAGTTACCAAACTCCTGAGCTCAGAGTCGGGCAAACATGAAGAGGAGTGGTACCACACATACATGGTTGTTCAGGAGTTACCGATGGGAGCAGGTCATGGTGGGGGGCGGGCCATGGGGGACAGGGGCTCTTTTCTTCCCCTTCGCAGAAGTGTCTTTAGCTCCATCCACACTTGGACAAGAGCACCTTTTTGCAGTCACTCTCATCAAGCTGGCTCATATTTACAAGCTGAAGTATTCCGAGACACAGAAGTCTGGAATGACAGACATACATCACTGCAACCCTTTAAGGTCATGCTGAGCTCTTCAAATGTTAGAATTCACTGGGGGTGAGGTTGGCTTTTCAGCTAAGTGGCCCCGTCACTTTAAAGCAATCCCTGTAATGAGCGAAAATGTAACAACACATACTGAGAAAACAGTAAGTTCTAAGTGATAGTAGTCTACTAGAGCAGAGGGAGTTTGTTTTCAAAACACGGACACCAATAATCTCCACGCACCACATCTTCTAGGCATACTGAAGCAATTATTCAGGTTTCTCGAGTATGCACGGTATAGTCATCATTTTGGCATTGCATTTTTTGCTGTTTTCAAAATTCCTATTTTCTTTATCCTTTTCCTTTTTTTCTAAAAAAATAAATTTAGATGATGTCGAAGGATGGTTTCTACTGCTGCAATGAAACACCATGACCAAAAGCAAGTTGGGGAGGAATGAGTTATTTAGCTTACCCTTCCATATCACTGTTTATCATCTAAGGAAATTAGGACAGAACTCAAGCAGGGCAGGAACCTGGAGGCAGGAACTGAGGCAGAGGCCATCGAGGGGTGCTGTTTACTGCTTTGCTGCCCATGACTTGCTCAGCCTGCTTTCTTATAGAACCCAGGGCCACCAGTCCAGGCATGGCCCCATCCACAATGGGCTGGGCCCTCCCCCATTGATCACTATTTGAGAAAATGCCCTACAAAGTTACCTACAGCCCAATCTTAATGGAAGCGTTTTCTCAACTAAAGCTTCCTCCTCTTCAGTGGCTCTAGCTTGTGTCAAGTTGACCTAAAACTCTCCATCACAGATGATGAACGTGGAAGCACTTGTCTCTAAGGACTGTAATAACCAGCTATGGCATTAGGATGCATCTTCTTTTCCCTTTATTTGTGCGGACAAACCTGGGGTCTGACTATATGCCAGACTGCTGCTTTATCACTGCCTTACATTTCAATCCTTTCGGTAAGGCATATTATCACTAAGTTGCCCAGGCTAACTTTGAATTCTCTCTATCATGCAGGCACACCTTCAGCTCACTATTCTCCCACCTCAGCCCACCTCCCCACCCCCAGTAGATAGATTATAAGGCATGTACCACTGTGCCCAGAAAGATGCATCTTTTAAATACGGAAAACAAATCATTTAAAATACAGGCAAAACCCAGCATTCCCCAAACCGTGTCCTGTGAATTACTAAGTATTCAAGCTGCTACTTGAAAGAATTTTCAGACATATGGTTGCTGTATGCCCTTCTCAGATCTGCTTACGGCTCATGTGAAACTATTCCGCCTCGTGGCCAGCCACATCTCATTACAGTGATACAAGAAAATTCATAGACGGAGCTACCCTCCAGCCCCCCAGGCTGTAGCTGGTACTGTCATCATCCTCTAAACTCTCTTTAAGATGTCTCTATCCTTCTCCAGCACCTTGGTGCTGGGGGCATCAGCCAGGGTTTACATCTGTGGGTCTGACTTTATGGCTACCCTGCTTTTGTTTGGCTGTTTGCTGAAATTCTCCATCAGCTTCTATTATCCTGAGTAGAAGTACCATGGAATCTCCCCACACAGGCACACTTGCTCGTTGTCCCCAAGAAGGATTATCACTCCAACTTCTCATGATGATCAGGAAAAAATGTCTCTTTCCTTAGGATTGTTGATCCTCAGGTGTGATGAATCTTGAGTAACCAGTTGGTAGTAGTGGCTTCCATTTCAGTGGGATTCTTTTCCACAGTTCCTGGTGGAAGGACAACCCATCCAGGAGTTAGGGCCTCTCACCCATACAACCTAAGGCTTCCAGGAATGTTCTACCCACAGCTTCACAGAGTACACATGGCCTAGGATAACTATAAATGTGACCCAACACAAAATTATGAACTTACTTAAAATGCTATGAGAGGTTTTTTTGGAGATTTTTTTTTGTAGCTTGCTTGTGCATCTTTTGAACATGAGCTTTGTAGATGACAAAGTCTTGTCAAATTATCAAAAGGTTGAGCACACCTGGTAGCTACAGGGATGGAAAGAAAAGAATGCTAAGTAGTAAGTAAGTGTCTGTGTGTGGTGGTAAGAGGAGTCCATTTCCTGCAGATCTCACCTCTGGACCTACTTGTTGCTGGGGTTGAATACCACACAGCAGCTGCCGGTTTTTGTCTGAGGAGTTTGTCTGCGAACGGCATCTCCATTGTGTGTTTAATGCCTCTCCATCATTCTATCAGAGCTACTCCTGGGAGAGGTGGCCTGTATAGGGCACGCAGTTCTCACTGTTGGACATCCTTCCACTGACACACACCCTTCGCTGTCAACGGTGCCCTTTCATCCAAGGCAATGCTGTGAAGCCGATCCAGAATTCTCAAAGTCTTCAGAGAGTGGGAGGCGGGGGAAGGCAAGCATGTAAAGAGCAGGTTTTATTTTTCACTAAGGTCCAATCTCTGTTTCTTCCAGAATGGAATGCCTCCAGAAACTGAGAGTGGCACTGACCTCTGTGACTCTGTTACTAAGGCGTGGGACCATTTCTAATTTATTATTTTTTGGTTTGGAAGCCAACTTCCAGGACTTGCTTTCATTCTTCCTACCATAATAACTCATGTTCATTTGGTTGTGAAGCCACTGTGAGGATCTTCTAGCTGGTAGGTAAATCTGTAGTAATTATCACTCTGGGTTGGGGAGAGCAGTCCTAGATGGAGCCATTGATCCATGAGACCTACTGTAAGGTTGACTTAACACTCCACTTGCTGTCTGCATTAGAGAGCCTTGCGTTACCATAATGAGGTGTCTTAGATAATTAACTTAAGGGAAAGTTAATTTACTTCACAGTTTGGAGGATCTAGGCTGTGACCAGGTATCCTATTACTTTGCAACTAATATGGCCAGAGTATATGGTGATGCTAAACCATTTACTTCGTGATCATGAAGAAGAAGAAGAAACAGGAAGAAGAAGATGAGAGCAGGCCCTATGACCCTCTTTGAGGACATGCCTCCCGTCTCATTAGTGGTGATTGAAATACAAAATGTCCTGAAAGTATGTTGAAGACTTGGTTTCACCTGGTGGCACCATTGAGAGATGATTGCATTTATGAGTCTAACAACTTCATCAATGGATTAATTCACTGAGATGTTTATACCAAATAGACTATCGAATGGGGCTTGGTGTGAGGAGGTAGGTCTCAGGGGCACATGCCTTTGGTGTACTTTTGTTCCTGGCCCCTTTATCTGCTTCCCAGAGGCCAGAGTTGAACAGCTCTGCTCTGTTCCTCCTCCCCACATGAGGTTCTGCCTTACCACACACCCATAGCATTGTAGTAAGCTGACCAAGGACCGAAGCCTCTGGAGGCTTGAGTCAAAATAGGTTCTTCCCCGCTTAGGGTATTTTGTCATAGTAGTGAGAAGGGAACTAACATGCCACCTGGCTAGCATTCAACAAGCCTAGCTTTAACAGGGACACTTATCCAAAACACAACCTCTTGAGCGCCAAGCACCCCAGCTTTAATGTCCTTCGGTGTCGGAGTCAGCTCCTGTAGGCATCTCCCTCAGAGGACGCAGTTTGGGTGTTTTACTTTTCCTAGTGTGGAGTTGCTTACCGAAGGACCTGTGGGTGGGTTCCTTTGGGGAAGACCTGAACCGTATTTATTATGCACACTAGTCATGGTCCTTCAGGATCGTCCTCAAGGGAGAACTTGACTAACCTTTAACTCATGGACTCTGGGTCATAGGAATGATTCCTGACTGACACTTGAATAAATACATTGATTTTACACTTTAACAGCTAACAAGAGGTTCTCTTTGCCTGGTTTGGATGTGTTCCTTGTTGTACAAGCCAAGCATCACTTTAGTCAGCCTGCATCTAGGAATACACAGTCTACCAGCTGTTACCTTATGTTGCTGTGGGTTAATCATCCTAGTTGCACTGTGCTCCTCTTCCTGTATGACATCTATCTTGTCTTTGGTCACTATGCTGCTACCTGACATACATCTGTCCTCCAACATCATGTAACCCTTATTAACCACACATTCTAGTTCAACAGAAAGATCCTTTACCATCACTACTGACTCGTGTGACCTGCAGAGGACAGCCACCACCAAGCCCCACAGCTCGGTATCTGCACCCTCTTCCTACCAGCACTGGAGAGTATTTATGTGGGGACCTGGACTCTGTTGCCTTCATGCTCCCTCCTACATCTCCAAATCATAAAAACACGTTTACAATTATATTGGCATAAAAGTGAATGTGACCATTGACTCTAAATGTTCATTTCTTTTTCTTTCTCATTAATTTAGAAGGAATTAAAATGCTGTTCACAGACTACTAAAGCATTGTACCTACTCTGCCCTGCTGTGGATATCATTCTATATAAATAAAACACTGATGGCCAGTGACCAGGCAGGAAGTAGGTGGCCAGGCAGGAAGTAGGTGGGATAAGGAGAGAGGAGAATTCTGGGAAGCGGAAGGCTGGGGGAGACACACTGCAGCCACCGCCAGGACAAGCAGCATGTGAAGACGCTGGTAAGCCACCAGCCACGTGGCAAGGTATAGATTTATAGAAATGGGTTAATTTAAGATATAAGAACAGTTAGCAAGAAGCCTGCCACGGCCATACAGTTTATAAGTGATATAAGCGTCTGAGTGATTATTTTATAAGTGGATTGTGGGACTGCGGGGCTTGGGGAACCTGGAGAGAAGCCCTCCAGCAACACTGCCCAAAGGATAGGTCAGTGTTGTTCTAGTGTTCTCTTTATAGACCACATGATAGGAACGTTCTGTGGATCTTCCTGGTAAATAGAGTCTGATCTATCCAACCCATCTACTATAATCTCCTTACTCTCGTCCCCTTGAACCTTGTGGTGTTTTCTTCAAAACTCCACAAAAGGCAATTTTGTCTCCATTTAGTTGGAGCACACTCTGTCTAAGCTTAATGGCACATCAAGACCCATGGACTATTCACAGGATGCTCTCCAACTGGTTCCAAAGTCACACCTCTCTCCTGCTTCCATGCCCACTTCTAACAGGCTTCAGATCCTCTCCTGCACATGGTCCCTGCTCTGGTCCCTGCTCTAGGTGGTCCTACAGTCCTCTTGCTGAGTACACTCCTTTTCTCAGAGCACAGCCCAATTTCTTGGCTGGGGCTGTGTGACCATTATTGGTTCAGAAGCAAGAAGGGGGAGGCAGGGACTCAGGGAGGCACAAGCACAGCTTGCCAAGCCTCTGTCTCAAGACACATTCCATCACGGGAGTGTGATGGTTAATTCTGGTTGTCAACTTGATTTGATTAAGAAATGCCCATAGCAGTTGGTGAGGTGCACATTTGGGTGTGTCTTTGCGAGTGTCCCAAACAGGATTACCTGAGGAAGACCCATCCTGAATGGATAGGATCCAGGAATGGATCAAAAGAGGGCTAAGGGGAAAAGGTAGCTGAGCACTCGTTTTCATCTCTCTCTGCTCTGACTATGGATGCAATGTGACCACCAGGTCACACTCCCACCTCCATGCCTTCCCTGCTATGAGTACTGTGCCCCTTCAAACTGTAAGACAAAGCACCCCCTCCTTTTCTTAAGTTATTTTCTTACAACCACAGGAAAAGTAGCTACTTTGTGGTCTTAATGAGTTGTTTTCAATTTCCATTTTTTTTAAAAAAAAAATTTCAAATGGTATTGGAAACCACAGTCAAAGTTACTATTTATTTGCTAAGTTAAGAAAGTTGTTTCTTCTGTTGTGAGCTGAAAACATGTTCGTCTATATTCATAAGTCTACAAAAGATTGTTTCCCGGGTAGGAGGCAGTTGTTGATGTTTACTTACTGCCCATATAAGTTGGAAAGTACCTGGGAAAGAGACGAGTCAGACTGTGGTTGAGATCACCGCGAGGCAATCAAAATGCTTGCCCTAAAGAGTAGAATTTATGGAGAAAGGGGAACAGGTGTCTGATCCCATGTTTGCCATTTTGTAATTCTAAATGTTCTTATTTGAATGTTTTCTGCTTAATTGATTAGCTTTATTGTTTCATGACTATTATTATGACTGATAAGCTTTTGAAGTTTGTATAGAAATGGTTTATAAGACACAACTGTTATTTTCTTCTTTTTTTTTCACTTCGATTTTGTGGTGCTGGGACTTGAACTCAAGGCTTACATAGGCTAGACAGGAGCTCTTCCATTGAGCTGTCCTATTGGTCAAGTGAATAGTGTGTTTCTGCCCTTCACCACTTGGACTGCAAGGATGAGACAAGTGCGTGTGTATGGTTTTGTGTTCCTGAGGATGGCTGCTTTAGCATCAAGTCATCCTAGGACACCGAAGATCTGATGAGCATTCTACAAAGAATTTGTTTTGTTGTTGCCTTGTGGAACTAATTAAACACAAGGATGGACAAATAAGTCAAACCAGGATGCTCCTCTAATTCATCCAAGAAACCTCAAGAGAATAAAAGCTGTCTCTATTGATATCTTAATTGCTATGAATCATTCTGGCTCTCCTAGATCTCAATAAATAATAACCTGTGAATAGTACACACTTTTGAAATGTATTACTTCTAGTGACCCAGAATTTATTATTTTTCTATTGGGAAAGGAGCTCACACTCCCATATTTCACATACTCCTAGATGTAGATCCATTCTGTAGGTGTAAAAACAATAAGAAATGCTGATATTAAGCATCCAGGGTTCACTCTGTTCAATTCAAAATGTCCTTTATATTCTTTTACAGAGATTGACTATGGTGGGATGCATGAATGCATTTTCTCTTCCAAATGGGAAGAGAAAATGGGACCAATGCAAAGATACAAAAGGTCATTTGTGTAGTTCCTTCGTCCATTTATCTTTTGGGGATTGTGTGGGTGAAAATTGTTCTCTAAGTCAGGAAGTTCCAGATATTGGTATGGCTATGTAGAAAACTGTAACTTAGAAATGGGCCTACATTTATACAAGTTCCAGGTGTCAGTGTGATTATATTGAAGTTTTTAACACAGAATCTGGCCTACATTTATTAAGATGCAACAGTTACATTTCTTTTGGGCAATTTGCCTCAAACTGGTTATTTAACTTCACTGTGCCCTTGTTTCCTCATATATAAAACGGATAAAATAGTAGAAACACTGTTTATAGAATGATCGTAGGAAAGATATGAACTGCTATCTGTAAGTTAGAACACTACCATCCTTAGGGGTATTGTGTTATCTTCCTCCATAATCTTCATGGTTACCATTGTCATTAGCTTTACCAATATGTACAAGATGTGCTCCCTCCTGGGTAGGAGAGGAAGTTGGGCTTAACTACAAGTCCAATAATTTGTGTTCCACAACCTTATTTCTGGAGAAGTAAAGGCATTCAATAATTGTTAGAATTCTCCACTAACTACCCTCAATACTTTTCCTCATAGTATTCTTGGAGAAAAGTGTCATGTGCTGAATTACATCTCCCCAAAAGATGCTCCTAGGTCCTAACCACCCATCCCTCAGAATGTGATCTCATTCGGGAATAGCCCTGTCATTGAGGTGATTATTAAAATGACATCATATTGGAATAGGGGCTTCCTGATCCAGTATGACTAAGTGCTTACAGAGAGGGTGAGACTTGAGCATAGGGTTGTACAAAGACAATGTTGGATTGAAGACACAAGGAGAAATCAGTCATGTGGGGATGTGGATCTACATGTTCACACCACTGATGTCCAGGGTCACTGGCCAACGCCAGAGCTAAAGAAGCATGGAAGGTGCCTTTCTGTGGGTTTCAAGAACATAGCCCTTGCCCTGTCCTGATTTCAGACTTCTAAACTGCACAGCAATAAATCCTTCTTGTAAGATGCTCAGTTTGTGGTTGCAGTAGCCATAGGCAACTGGTACAGGAGCAGGTGGAAAGATACTCCTGGGGGTGGTTTCTGACTCAACCAGCTCTCTCTCTGAATCTTGAGATGAAGTTGAAATGCTGAAAAACTGACACATGGTGTCTTACGGTTTTGATCACCAATCACATTTTTCCCTCTCCTTTGATGTACCTCTAGGATCTTCATTCTGTGGAAAGACGTTCCCAACCATCGTTAAAGTTGTAATTTTATGGACACACACTTTTCCTCACAGATATTTGAACAAATCTCAGATCTTGCAGTTTTCTGCCCTTCTCTTCCCTTTTTCCTTCTCCCTCCCCCCTCCTCCCTTCCTCCCTCTCTTTCTATATCCTGTCTTCCTGCTTCCTCCCTGTCTTCTTTCTTGGAGGCAGAGTGGAAGGCACACAGGCACCATTATTTAGATGTTTCAGATCACAAGAACACCTTTTCCTGTGTTTATTTGGAGAGAAGATGGTGTGTCTGGTCATTTCTGCTGATTTTTCCTTCCTGATGCTTCTCCTCTCTCGCCTCACATTTGATACCATTTGACTATTTTCAGAGCAAAAACAGCCTCTCTCTGTGCTGTAGGCTCCAGCTAGATCCTGTCCTCCATATATTTATACAACTTAAAATTTCCTATTTCCAGAAACAGCCATTGGGCACATCCCACTTCCCAGAGCCCATCTAATCATCCTCTAAAGGCATGTTCAGATCTGGGTAGACAGCCCAAGCAAGGTTTATTTGTTTTCAGATACTTTCTCCCCATTGATGACCTGGAAATTCTTTCTAGAATTGCCAGTAAGTTCTGTTTTCATCTTAGACCAATGACCACACAGTCAAATAAAAAAAAAATTGCACAAATACCTAACCAGTGATGGGAAAACGATGCTAAGTTCATAAAACCATTCTTAACTCATTAGCTAATATTGTTTGGACTCATGTTTACAATGTCTCAAGCACGGTAGGATGATTAGGTTTTGTTCAAATCAGCAGCAGGCTCAGAGGGGGTAGTTTTCTTAAGTGTTTCAACAACACATTTTTTCAGACAATTTAGAGTAAGCATGGCAATTCTTCTCATTACTAAAAAAAAAAAAATGAGTGGCCATTCACCTCCCTCACTCTATGGTGGTATTTGACAATATTTACAAAGCATAAATACAACTTTAAAAATACAGAGTGTGCATGTTGAGAGGTCCCGACCAAGGGCATGAAGAAGCAGAGCGCGTGCTCAGCCTCCAGGAGCATCCTGCTCTGTATGTTTCTGAAGCAGCAGCTCTAGTTCTTTCGGTTCCTTGATTAAATCTTGATTAAAATCAGTGCAGCAGTTGTCGGATGGGAAGCGGTTCTCGCCCTCCTTGCTCTGTTGTAGGTGACATCCCTTGATTGCTTCAGACAGTTAAAGGTGCTTTGGTAGTAAAAGGACAGCAAGATTAATGGGCAGTCATTTCCATAGTAACAGCAAAGCACTCTGGGAAACGGAGCCACTTGGGAGTTGGAGTTACACATGCCAGGATTTCAGCTCCCATGGCAACAGCAGAGTGTGGGGTGGAGATGAGCACACTTTGAAACTTAGCGAAGGTCCGCTCACTGAAGACAATGTATAATCAGAGTTGTCAATCTATTTTAAAACTTGAAGTTAAAATAAATCAAATTTGAGGCCACACGCTGATGCAAAACATTTAAAATACACTGTACATCCAACTGAAAATTTCTGAAGCATAAGCACAAATAGTTTAAGAACTATCCAATTGTGACAACTTGTTAGTTTAAAAAAAATCCAATTACCCAGATTTTTGTCCCAGAGTAGTTGCAGAAAATTACACAATTAGAGCGATTTTTTTCTCAGCTGCTCCACTATAGAAAACGAAAATAATTATACAGAAATAGTGCAAAGTGCTGTTCACAACTGCAAGTTTCAGTTTTGCTTTCTTTAGAAGAAATTCTGTTTTTCTTCTAGATAATCATCTCAACAAAAAGTTGGAGAGAGCCAGCAGGAGAGAGAGAGAGACAGACAGAGAGAGAGAGACAGAGAGAGAGAGAGAGAGAGAGACAGAGAGAGACAGAGAGAGAACAGCTAAAAGAAGAATCAGGAACAAAGCAAAAGGTAAGAGGAATACTAAATGACTCATGAGAAACCAAAAAGAATCCAAAAAAAGCTAAGAACTCAGAATCTCAATTGCAGTAGTAGGAGAAGGCTGGCACAAAAAGGATCCCCTGGTGATATTAACACCGGAATCCATGTTTTTGAAGGTCTCCTTTACCATGCATAAAATCAGAACCCACTTGGGAAGTCAGTACCTGCTTAGCACAAGACATTCTTTTCCCTTTAGAGAGATTGATCAGGTCCACACAGATATCAAACAGAAGTTTGGGGATTATCTGGTGATAGCTTGTAGGTAGTGGTTAATTGTAACAGAACCTATTATAGCAAATCTGTATGTGTAGATCCACACTTTATTGAGAATGTTTTTGCCAGAAGAATTTACTGAGATGTCATTGTATGTGCACAAGGAATAGGGTAAATAGATAATAGTGGTCCGGTCCAGTTCCTCTTCTGGTTGCCCATTATACCCAGGAGGCTGTGGATGCCAAAATGTCCTTTAGGCATGTGGAGACTCTGGTCAGTTTTCTCAGAGAAGAGTAAAGTCTGTGAAGGTTCAGCTCAACATCTACATTGAAAATAAGACTTCTTACAAGAAGTATTTATGGAGTTCTCCAAATGTGCACCAGAAGACATTAAGGTATGATCCTTTTTGCCATCAACCTAGCCAGCATTATTGTGTCATGACCAATTTTCTGCCTTTAGCAGATTGATCCATGAGTAGGTACCTTTGGGCTTGGCTAGTCAAAGTCATTATCCAGGATTCTGGAATTTGGGGTTCTGTGAGCTGATCTGGTTCGTCACCTGACTAAAGCTGTCAATTTAAAAGCTTCGAAGTTGTTAGTGGCCATGACTTTTGGCCCAAGGATAAACTTTCCAGAGAAAAGAATAAAGGCACAGAGAGAAGCAGACAGGAGATGCAGGCCCGATGTAGGTAATG
Source organism: Peromyscus maniculatus bairdii (assembly GCF_049852395.1). Taxonomy (NCBI): domain Eukaryota; kingdom Metazoa; phylum Chordata; class Mammalia; order Rodentia; family Cricetidae; genus Peromyscus; species Peromyscus maniculatus. The sequence goes on along the minus strand of NC_134866.1, from coordinate 48,468,348 downwards.
CTTAGTCCCTGCTCCCGCTGTGTCTGAAGCCTGCGTCCTGTGACTTGGGTGTGCCTTTCCAGGAAGCTCTCATCCACAGCTTTTTCTTGTTTGTTTGTTCAGACACTCGAGCTCAAGCTCCACATTCCTCTTGCAGCTAGGTGTTACAATTCATGTAGCAGCCATTTCTCACAGTCTCTAAAAAAGAGGCAAAAGGAAGAAAGCGGAGCGATGGCTGGGCGAACGGCGTGGGGGAAAGCAGAGGCAGAGGAATCATGGCAGTGCCGCCGTGCGGCTTTCCTTCCATCCAGAGGTTTGTGAGGAAAGGAAAGGAGGGCTGAGGAACCACCGCAACCTGGAGGTCATCAGAGGTATCCCCTGCAGCCGCATCAAAAATCAGACCAGAGCTCAGCAACTTCCCTAACTACCTGCAGAGGATGATGGGATCCGAATCCAGGTGAGTTGTTCACTGTTGCCTGTTGCGTGGCATGGCAAGCCTGGCTCTTTCAGATTGCATGCAATTTAGACACCCACAGGCGGATAATAATTGCTGGAGAGAGGGAGGGAGGAACAGAGAGAGAGAGAGAGAGAGAGAGAGAGACAGAGACAGAGAGAGAGAGACAGAGAGAGAGACAGAGAGAGAGAGACAGAGACAGAGACACAGAGAGAGACAGAGAGAGAGACAGAGAAACAGAGACACACAAAGAGAAACACACACAGAGACGGAGAAACAGAGATGAGAGAGACAAGGGTAGGGTTGATGAAAGAGATGCTGATTCAAGATAATTCCCTTGATCCAAAGAACTTGAGTTCCCAGATGCTCCAGAGAACAGATGAAAATAGACCCTCATCAAGACATATTACTGGGAAACTGAGGGTGAGGAGAGATTCTTAGCTCCGTGCGGGAGGGAGAGAAGTGGGTCACGTACAGAGAACCAGTAATCAGAATTTCTTCCGATGTCGCAGTAACAACTCTGCTGGGATAATGCCTTCAGTGTTATTTCCAATCCAGAATTCTATCTCCAAAGCAGTTGCCAATCAAACAGAAATGGGGAAATGTATTTTCGGCAGGCCTTGTCTTGGCAGCGACACTTTCATGCATATTTCCTAAGGGAACAATTGAGAGGAAGGTGTTCCACTAATAGAGAGTGAAACTGAGACAGAAGAACACAGAGGTGGGGTGGGGGGACAGCAAGAAGGTGATGGCTTTGCAGGAATGAAGGGTGCGGGGTCTCAGGATGGCAGCTGGCCCAGGTTTAGGGGGCCGCTAGTCCACACTGAACTTGAAAAACTTGTGAGTTTGGTCCTGTGTCCATCACCACACATCCCCAGACAGAAAAGACAGGCTCAGTGAGAGGTAGTGGGACTGCATTCATTATCTATTACTGTGTAAACAATTCCCCAAAGTGTGTGCCTGAAACCAGCATGAATGTGTCGGCTTACCGTTTCCATCGGACATCAGTCAGGAGTTCAGGCAGAACTTGGCTGGAGCCTCTGCTCAAGGTCTCCCACGGCTGTACGCCAGGTTTCAGTCACGGCTGTGCTCCAAAGTTCAGGGCCCTAAGGTGCTGTTGGTAGTCTGTATGACAATGTGCCCAGGCAGGTAAACCAACCCTCGCTATAGCCAAGGGTAGTCACGGCTTGCTCACCATGTAGCAAGGATCATTAGGAAAGACTTCTTTTAAGCTATTTAAGGTGAGCTAGCTAACCACTTCCCTTTCCAACTGTCCCGCTTTCTCTTACAGCGAACATGGATATGATGATAGGAGCAGGAAAGGCCATCTCCACAGCATGAGGAACAGGTCAAGATAGTAACAGAGACCTTGTACCTATGTGCCAAACTGCCTACTGTTAGCTCCCAGACTTCTCAGTACAGGAGAAATGGAAACCCCACATTCTGAAGCCACCCTGGCTGTGTCTTTTCTCTTGGTAACTGAATGCAATTCATGCACTGCCGAGGCACAGCATGACCAGAGGTGAGCGGTGTGGTTGATTATTGCGTTCATCAGATCTTTCCCTGATTTCTGGTTTCTATGGGAGAAAAGGAAATGAAAGTGTGACACTAGCGACCTCAAGATAAGAAGAGAAAACACGGAGTCAAGGTGGGAAGGAGAAAGAGGGACCAGGCATTAAACACAGTGGGTGAATTCTGCCCATCTCAGCTTCCCTTCCAACACGCAGATCAAGACAGAACAGTATTTGAATAGAAAAAGGCAAGATAAACATGAATACACATGAGTAAACATGAATATGAACACACAGCCTCAAGCAACCAAAAAATAGCCACGCAAGCATACATTAAAGGAATTTAAGAGTAAGTGTGCTGGGTAAAATGAATTAATTCCTCCGTATCTTTTAAGATGCTTCTGTCAACCCTAAGTAACCTCATTAGTCAGTAACAGCCTCCCCCTGCCTTTGTCTTTTATCCTCTGTCTTCCAGTTTGGTTATCCTTATGATCAGAGCATTACCAAATGGGCGACTTCAGAGGGTTTGGCCAGAATCCTCATATTTGGGGGTTTCTCCCTTCATTTGACCTAGAGTCCCCTGGCCACTTCTATTATTACCACCCACCCTGCCAAACCCCTGTATTAAGTACTCCCGAGGTAACCAAATACCTGATAGAAACACCCTAGGGAGGGAAGATTAGTTGTGGCTTATAGCTTCGGAGAGTTTTGGTGTGGCATGATAGACAAGATACGGGGGGGCTCCTGGAGGGAGTGTGTGGGGAGACCCCTCACATCACGGGAGTGCAAGAAGCAGACAGATCTGGGCAGAGTTCAGTAAGCTGCTTCCTCCAACCATGCCTCTTCTCCAAAGGGCTCTGTGGCATCCCTAATGTAGCACCACCAGCTAGGGGACAAGCATTCGGAACGTGAGTCTTTGTGGACACTGCAGATTCAAATGGTAACATGCCCTTAAGAGTAAGCTTTTCAAGTCATTCTCCTGACACGCATGTCTATTTCTCCTGCTGGCATATGTCATCACGCTTGGGTTTTGATGCTGTGGTGGTGTGAATGAAGAGGCCCCCACAGGCTCACAGGGAGTGGCACTATTAGGAGGTGTGGCCTTGTAGGAGTAGGAGTGGCCTTGTTGTAGGATGTGCGTCACTGGGGATGAGCTTTGAGGTTTCAAATGCTCAAGCCAGTCCCAGTATCTCTCTCTCTCTCCTTTCTGCTGCCTGCCGATCCAGACGTAGAACTCTCAGCTACCTCTCTAGCACCATGTCTGTCTGTCTGTCTGCTGCTGTGCTTCCCGCCATGGTGATAGTGGACTAAGCCTCTGCAAAGTAAGCCAGCCCCAATTAAATGCTTTCCTTTATAAGAGTTGCCATGGTCATGGTGTCTCTTCACAGCAATAGAACTAATTAGCATATGAAAGACATGCAGCATATCATTAGAAGGAAAAAGGTGTTTGACATAATTACAACTTTCAACTGAGACTACCACACATTTATGATGAGTACTAAAACAAAAACTAAGACAGATGCCAATTCCAAATCTGGTTCTAGCTCTTTTCCAAGAGTCAGACCATGGGCACACACCAACCCATGTACACAGGCCACTCCTTTCATGCTCGTTGCAAGCTAAAAACAGCAGAATTTTTTTTACTGTGACTACAAGGAAGTCTATTCCCAAAAGGAACGTCTGTTCACATCTGTACAGTACAGGTCAGCACTCTAATGGACAAAGTGCTGACCTATAGATTATCCATTTAATGGACAAAAGCAAATTTTCAGTTGGTTAGTTTTATTCAAAATACATTAGTGTGTACATGTACCTGCTTTGTCAAGTCTGTTTCCATGTGTGAAACACCTGAGCTTTATGCTAAGCATATATGGCGTTATTAGCTACTGCCCAATGGGCTTCCACTCCGTACCAGATTACCCCTCCAACATCAGTGTGGGAAGGTTATGACTCAGTGGTTCTCAACCTTCCTAATGCTATAACCCCTTAATACAGTTCCTCATGCTGTCATGAGCCCCCAACCATAAAATTATTTTTGTTGCTACTTCACAACTGTAATACTGCTACTGTTATGAATTGTAATGTAAATATCTGTGTTTTCCAATGGTCTTAGGCAATTCCTGTGGAAGGGTCTTTTGACCCCCCATGTGGGGTCATGACCCACACGTTGAGAACCACTGTTCTAACTGCTCAACAGCCTCACCAATAATTGGGACTGTCACCGAGGTTCATGTTGACTTGTTTGTTTGTGTGTTGGCTGGGCTTGCAGACTTTGTTTTAGTACTCATCATAAATGTGTGGTAGTCTCAGTTGAAAGTTGTAATTATGTCAAACACCTTTTTTCTTCTAATGATACGCTGCATGTCTTTCATATGCTAATTAGTTATTAAGACTCGCCTGTCCCTGGTACTACTGGGTTGTCTGCTTTTCTGCTTCCATCTCAGAAGTTCTTTTTCGGTTCAAGAAATGACCTATTATCGTGTAGATGTAATACAGCTCTGTTCTATGGCTTTCCTTTTCCATGGTTTGATTTATGCACAGTGCTAGAGATCAAACCCAGAGCCTAATGCCTGCTGGGTAAATAATCTACACTGAACTTCAACCTCAGGCCCATTTTCATGTTGTTGTTCATCTTTGGAGTAGTATATTTGTGTTACTGTTTGTTGTTTATTTGTTTATTGAGATACCATCTCACTGTGTAGTTGAGCCTGGCCTTGAATGGGTGATCCTCCTGCCTCAGCCTTCCAGGAGCTGGGACCAGAGGCCTGCAGCACTGCTCACAGAAGCAATGCCATGTACTCCAGGACACTTTTTAATGAACAGACGCTCTTAGTTTCTCCATATTTTCAATTTTTTCTTTATCCTTGACATTTTCTTACATGTATACAATAAAAAGGATCATATTGATCCATTCCTCCCTACATACCTTTCTCCCCTTCCTAACTTCATAGTTTTCTTTTTAATACCCCACTACGTCCACGTATTGACATCCATATGTGCATGGGTGTAGGACCATGTGCTGGGGCACAGGAAACCTACCAGTAGCCATGCTCTCAATAAACAACGATTCTCTCTCTCCAGGGCCTATCACAGTACATACACAGTGGGTCCTGGAGAGTACCTCCCCATGAGTGCCAGGATTTGGGCTAGGAAGCTTTTAATTTTAATGAAATGTGATTTGTTAATTTTTTTTTCCTTCATGGTACTGAATTTTGCCCTAAAAAAAATCTTTACGTAATCTCTAAAACTCTGGAGAAATTCTGTTTGTTGTTTATTTCTTAATGTAAACCATTTAACAAAGTTTCTCAAAACCCTTTGAAGTCTGACTTAAATACACTCACACCATTGTATACTAAATTGTCTTGCTTCCCCTCCAACTGTTTTAGCTGTTACTCTCAAATCAATGAACTTCCTCAAATTTATTGATGTTTTGTTAGTGTGAGGGAAGGGAAGAATGGATATTGAATGAGCAATCAGTGGTCCCTGCCACCTGTATTTTCTTGTCTGTGTTTTACTTGGGATCAGGTTTAAGGTCAAATGAATGAATCTGTGGCTGTAGGGTGTTAGGCATTGCCAAGAGAGTAGGAAACTTTGTGAGTGGTACTTTCCCATTCTAAACAGGGTCGAAAAGTGTAGCTCAGGCTGGCCTTGAACTCATAACCCTCCTGCCTTAGCCTCCCCAGTGAGTGCTAGGGATTACTGGCCTGTACCACTAACAGCTGGTGAGTGATGCTTTTGTGGGAATCTTTCATTCTCACCACTTGTGTGGGGGTTTATGTCCTCCCAAGGCTGGCTTCTATAAAGGTGAAGTTGAAGATTTATGGATCCTGAAGTCTTTTATCATGGAGTAGGTGAGTACGCTGCTTTGACTCTGAGGTTGGGAGTCACCTAGAAAAGTCCTGTGGGGAGGAAAAAGAACGACTCTTTACAGCCATTTCTGCTTTACAGAGCCAAGCATGCCTCATCCCAGCAGCCCACTCTTAGCCAAGTTAGAATAAAAACTGTAGGAGAAAAATCCCATTATCAAAAGACACATTAAACTGGGTCTAAATCACTACCAGTGACCTTTCTATGGTTAGTTTCCAGAAGGCTGTGTTATGGCCCAGTTCCCAGGATCACAGGGATCTGAGCAGAAACTTTTCCCTCTCCAGGTACCTCTGGGTTCTCCAAGGAACATGCTGTATTCCCACAGTGAACTCTGTTACAGGTGGCAATGTAGATGGGCTGCAAATTCAGATCTTTAGGAGCTACAATTCCATGGAGTCTTTCTCTGGTACTTGAGACATCTCTGCCCATCATTTTGGATGACATCATCTGGATATCCCTGGAGCTGGAGTCTCTGTGTCTGTGAAAAGGATAGCACCCGCCTGGCCTCAAAGCTGGGAAATCTACTGTGCAATCTGCAAACTGAGCAGGAAGGTTCTTCCTGTGGGTTCTGCTTGGCTTCTTGAAACCCCCACTCCAACATGCAGGGATTTATAGAAGTCTATCAGCTCGCACACACAGCTCCTCTCCTCCACTGTGATTCTAAGCCTCCAGGCAGGTTTGGGTACGAGAGTCCCAGTGTCAGCCATCGTACTTACTAGAATGATCTTCACCATGGGCCACCAGAACCTACTGGCATTTCTATGGTCTCTTCTTCCCTCAATATAAATTCTTCCAAGAAGTTCATTTTCCTGGTTTCCACTGGAACAATTCAAACAAACATTTGTGTAACTCTGACCTGCATCGGTGAGATGGGGTCAAGTCTTTCATTCCATTCTGAGACAGAAATAGATATTCCTATAATATTTAAAACTTAAAAAAAATCTCCATAAAGTAGGCCATTTTGTTTCAGAACTAATTTTGATCATTTGAGCACCTATGAAAAAAACAGTGAGATTGAATGGTTTATAAACAACAGAAATGTATCTTTTCTAGTTATGGAGGTTGGGAAGACTCATATCAAGATGCCAGCAGATTGGGTGGATGGTGAAGACTCATTCTCTGCTACATAAAGGGCACCTCCTTGTCCTGTGCTCACGTGATGAAAGGAGTGAATGTGTTACCTCGTGCATCTTTTATAAGGCCAATGATTCCACTCATGAGTTCGGTCTCATTATCCCGTCACCCCTCAAAGGGACCACCTCTTAGTACCATCCCTGGGAGTTAGAATTCTAGTAGCTGAATTTTAGGAGGAGGTGCTACAAACATCAAGCCCATAGCATGCTATGCTTTTAGTGAGATTCAGCTTCTGCCTAATGAGTGTGAGGCATAAAACATGCACGGTTAGCAAGTCTAGATCCTGGAAAGAAATAGTTCATTTTGATTACTCCAACTGCATGACTGTGTGTATGTGTTGGTAGTGGTAGATGTGATGTCTATTCTAGTGTGATGTCTGAGTGCTTGGAAAGAAAAAGGATAGGAGGGGAATAACAATAATTTGAGGAATCTGAGAGACAAAATGTGAACAAAATATTACCTTGATTCCTGAAAGAAATATGAAGGGGGGAGATGACTTTAGTGTCATGTAGACAAGGCGGATTTTCCCATATGGCCATTGCAGCACTGACCAAGCAAGAGGAAGAAACATGTATCTGATTTACCTTCCAGGTATGTGCACCCTCTAAATCACTTTGCCTCATTAAGGGCCATGTACAACCAGTTATGTACGTTATATATTTAGGGGAAAACCCCTTGAGGAAACTTGGGTGGGCAACAGCATTTTCTTCTGATGATCAACTACCTGTTTGCAACAGTGGTCACACCATCATACTGCCAGCTGAGTAGAGATCAGTGGTCACACCATCCTGCACCAGCTGAGTAGGGTTTAGGTGGTCACACCACCTTGCACCAGCTGATTAGAGTTCAGTGGTCACACCACCTGCAGCCAGCTGAGTAGAGTTCAGTGGTCACACCACCTGCAGCCAGCTGAGTAGAGTTCAGTGATCACACCATCCTGAAGCCAGCTGAACAGAGATCAGGTGGTCACACTACCACACAGCCAGCTGAGTAGAGATTAGGTAGTCACACCACCTTGCACCAGCTGATTAGAGTTCAGTGGTCACACCACCCTGCAGCCAGCTGAGTAGAGTTCAGTGGTCACACCACCCTGCAGCCAGCTGAGTAGAGTTCAGTGGTCATACCACCCTGCAGCCAGCTGAGTAGTTGTGTGTTTGTTTTTCTCCCCTTATCTGTGATTGATAAGATCTGTTTCTATCCCCAGAGTCCCAACACTTCATTCTCATGCTCCCCTCATAATCACAAAGTGCATGGTTTCACTAAGAATGGCTTTGATGTTGGTAGACATCATCTTTACCTCCAAATCCTCCCCCCTACCCCGTCTGTGATTCTAAGAAGAAAGCCCCTGGTTCAGAAGAGAGCTCCATAATGGAGGATATAGCAAAGTAGATTAGCAAGAAGCTACTGGGCCCTAAGTAACTGCCCTCCACTTCAAACGGTGTTTGACTTCAGAGCCCGCCTTTCACACATGGCCTTGCAGGTAAAGATTAAGCTCTGTTAGAATGTTCTGAAGTGGTTACTGAAGAATCTTGTGAAGTCAAGACACAAAGAGCCATTCTGTTCTCAGAAATGCGTCCATTTATGCTCCGGCGAGTCTCACACTTCTGTGTTGTATCTCCTGCTCTCTATCCTGCTGATTTCAATCTGGCGGGACCACACATGTCTTTGTACTCTGCACCACACATGTGCATATGGTGCATGCTAAATATAAATGCTTCTTGGCAGGATCTCTTTTCCCCTTTCTTTGTTTCTGAAAATGTAGCAAAGAAAATGCGTAATGTGCACCCTCTCCAAAACGAGACTTTCAGGGAGTGGGATTATCTCTACAAGCCACGTGCCTCTCGTATTATTTTGGCATGTGGCAATAGAGGCATCATTGTCCATCCACTGTCTCACCTGGTCAAACTTGGCTTATATTCTCTCTTTAACTGGCAGTCAGATCAATACTTGCATTACCAACTATGTTGACTAAGTTTCCATGGTCTGGTTCTCCCTCAATTCAAGGACCAGTCAGGTTAGGCCATGCTATGCCACAATAACAAACAGCTGGAAGCTTAGTGGACAAGCAGTACATCTTTGTTTCCTATTCATGCTAAATATTCTCTGGTAGTTGGTCAGGGCATTGGCTCATCATAGTAATCTGGGCCAGGCTGATGGAGGCTTTGCTTCAACATACATGTTCAGTATCACCACAGACATGAGTTGGAGGCATGATAAATGACCCTCTGGCAGTGAGAGTATACCCTGGAAGCAGCAGCATCATTTCTGTTTTGTATTTATTGGACAGAATAGGCCCATGCCATGCCCAGTTTCAGAGAACAGAGAAGACAGAGAGGAGGATTCTGCTACCAGCATCAGTGATGGCCAGATCTGTCAGAAATATGGGTAAACAGTGTATATGCTAGCGATCAGTGCAATTATTAGTGACCAGTCACCCAGTGCCTTTTCTAGGTACATGAACGCAGCTGTTGAGGAAAGAGAGCAAGAATCCACAGAGTCTCAGAGATTCCTTACATACTCAGGTGGAGGAGCTGTCGTGAAATAAGATGGCGGGTTTTGAAGAAGTGCCACAGCACTTGGGCTGGGGATAGTAAGGCCAAGAACATGGATATCCAGATTCACTTTCAGTCCCTGGGGCTGTGCCGAGGTCACACCCACAGCGTGAGGTCCAGAGTGAAACAAATACGAGGACCAGCAGAATGCTTCGGGAACATTCCATGACCTGCTTCCTGCTTTTTCTGCTAAGCTTCCCAGGGTCCTCGAGACTCTGCTTCTGCCCCCAGAGCCTGTTGTGACTGCTTTCACAGGTGGCAGGGACCTCAGCAAAGCTGCGATCAAAGGGAATTCAGCATGTCAGATCCTGAGGACTGGGGGATGTCCCAGAGCCACTTAGCAGGTGAAGAATCATGGCTGAGTCTGCACTGACTTGGAAGGCCTCACACTTCTGTGCTGATTGTGCTGAGCACAGCTGATTCAGAAGTGGGATTTCCAGTCTGGAGGGCAGTAGAGAGGCCCTTGCCAAGTAACACTGATCATAGCAGGCAGGGCCCACTGAGGAGGTGCAGCAGCATGCTGCTTCTCACACTCTGCCTCTGACAGGTGACTACTGTATCAGCGGAGAAGAGCTAAAGAGAAGAGCAGCCATGCTCTCTGGAGAAACTGAGGTGAGGTAACAAGACAGATTCAACTGTCCACGGTGCTTGTTGCAACCTGCAGTTCAGCAATTTTTAGCAGTGTTCTGCTAATGAATGTGGACCGCGGGCTGGCAGTTCTGTTTCCTCTGGCATTAACATTTTCTTGCTTTATTTTAATGAGGAAAATGAAATTCTTCTCAGTTTCCTATCATCGCACCCGGATGGGGAGGGTATGACATTTAACAACAGTGCTTTGAAAAAATATTAAGCATTATACAAATATGAAGAATTGTTGCTGTTATTATTCTGATGGAGGGCACACGCAGCCTTGACTTAGCCTTAATATTGAGGGGATATTGGAGGGATTAGGAGGGACTCTGTAACTATTGGGTAGTTGCTTGGGATAGCCTTCCAAGAAAGGGCCAGCTAATCTGTCCATATTAAACCATTTTAGGAAGCCAAATACCCAAACTCTGTGTCAATACACTGCAAACGCAAACATAGATCATAAAATTTGATCACTTCTCATCAGATGCCACATGCTCATAAATTATAAAACATGTCAGGTTATTAACTCCAATTTGGAGCCGTAATTTGACAATCTTCTGGGTAAAAGGAAGCAATGGTGTTCAGTAGGAGCAGGAGCCCCAAGTTTCTCAAATACAGAAATACAGCCAAAATAGTAGGCAGAGGGAAGGCTGAATTTATACGGTGGAGCTGAAGGGGAAGCAAGACAATTTAGGATGGTGTGAATGTATTTAAATCAGACTTCAAAGGCTTTGAGAAACTTAACAGTCTTACTAATGTGGATGAATTGAGAGGGGACTACTGAAAAACGTGACTTATCCACTCTTTCAAATGACATTAACTTTTTGAAGCAAAGAAACTTGCAGAATTAATGGGTAGGAGAATGGGACTAAATACAGGTACAGCCAAGCCTCTTTAATTATCCTAACTGTTGTTTAGATGCAGCTGATTAGTTTTATTAACATAGACTTCATAACAGTTAATTCTTTAAAGATTTGTTTATTTTTATTTATGTATGTGAGTACTTGTGTGGGTTTATCTTCACCATATATATGAAAATGTCCATGGAGGACAGAGGACATTGGATCCTCTGGAACTGGAATTACAGGTGCTTGTGAGCTGTTTTATGTGGGTACTGAGAACTGAACCCCAGTTCTCTGCAAGAGCAACAAGCACTCTTAGTTGTTGAACAGTCTCTCTAGTCCCTCATTCTTTAAAATGGGTCTATAATTTGTCTTTACTTTAAATATTTTTATTTGGTTTTGTTTTATGTATATGTGTAGGTGTCTGTGTGTATACATGCACACCATACACGTATCAGATCCTCTGGAACTGGACTTGTAGGCAGTTTTGAGCTGGCATATGGGTACAGGGAACCAGGTCCTCTGTGAGAGTAGTGAGTACTCTTTACTGCTGAGTTCTCTCTCTCCAGTCTTTGCCAAGAAGAAAGAGAAGGAGGAGGAGGAGGAGGAGGAGGAGGTGGTGGTGGTGGTGGTGGTGGTGGTGGTGGTGGAGGAGGAGGAGGAGGAGGAGGAGGAGGAGGAGGAGGAGGAGATCATCATCAACTAAACTAACTTAGTATATAAGGCCCATATTATCATTTAGGAGAAGCTTCCAGCCATATTTAGAGGATGAACCCCCAGTTTCTGGTGTGCTAGCATAGGCAGCAGACTGGCTGTCCCAGACATTGCTAGTCTTGCTGTTATAAGTGAAATAGACAGATGCCACATAGCATCTTGTGGAATTTGAAACTTATCCACTATTCTGTATTTTAAAAGTCTAGACATTGATATGTCTACAAAATTTCCTGTAATTTGGGCTGGAGAGATGGGTCAGTGTTTAACAGAATCTGGAGGACATTCACTGAGAGAACCCAGGTTCAATTCCCAGTACCACATAGTGGCTTACAAGAGTCTGTAACTCATTCCAGGGGATCCAACACCCTTTTATGGCCTCTTTAGGTGTACTAAAGCACACACATGATGCACAGAAATACATACAGGCAAAACACCATTACACATAAACATTTTTAAATATCATAATTCTTCCAAATCTTCTATGTACATCGTTTCCATACCTGCTGAGTTGGATGGGACAGTGTTATGGTTAGAATATAAAATGTCCCCTGCATGTGTTCTTTAGTTAGTTGCATTGTTTTGGAAGGTTGTGGAATCTTCAGAATATGGGGCTTAGCTAGAGATAGTGGGTCACTCAGGATGGGCTTGAGTACAGCCTGGCCTTGTTTCTGGTATAAGCTTCAAGCCAAAGGTCTGGGCTTCTAGTTCTGCAAGGTGTAGGAAGCCATGCCATAAATTTCCATTGTTACAGGTGGACCCCACCTACCATGCCTTCCTCACTGTGCTGGCTAGTCTTTTGTCAATTTGATACAGACTAGAGTCATCGGGTAAGAGGGAACATCAATTGAGAAAAGTGCTTTCATCAGATGGGCCTGTAGAAGAGGACCAGAAGAGAGAGTGCCACATGTCTTTCTTTGCTTGAATGTGTTTGCCTTGGGAAATATTTCCACTGGTTTAGCCACTCAGGTACTCAGAGGTGGCTATAATCATTGTCCAAATGGGGCAGACTTCATCTCAGATTAGCAGCAACTTGGCATCATATACATGATGTTAGTTTTGGAGACATTCAGGATGTAGAGCTGGTAGGATCATGAGGGCTTGTGCCAAGATTCTAGAAAAAGCCCAAGAGGCTAAGCAACATGTAACATGGAAGGTCTTGAGAGGATGGTTTGTGAATCTATGAATGTGAAGTCTAAATAGCAATAGAAAGTCCAGGATGTTGGAGATGCTGGGGATACAGGATACCTATTGAGGAAAGCTCTAGGCATGGAAGGAATCCAGCACAAGAGAGAGGTCATGTGTTTTAGACAACAGAGCTATGGGTCAACCCAAGCCTGCTGTAGCCCAGGTGATGACATCAAAACCTCAGATGCTGAACATGGAACTATGGGGTTTCATGTTCCCTCTGCTGGGTTTTGGTCCTTTTTTTCCTGTCTTTCTTTTATAGTTTTCTGTTCTTCCTCTTCTGCAATAAGATTGCCTACTCTGCGCCATTGTATATTGGAAATATATAATGTATTTTCTGGTTTATGCAAGGGCTCATAGTTAAGATTTTGCCTTGAGTCTCAGAAGAGACTTTGGACTTTTGAAATATGTTGGAATTGTTAAAACTATGAAAACTCAAAATTAGTTTGAACGAATTCTGCATTATGAGATGGCTGTTAGCCTATGGGGGACAGGGACAGGTGTGAATGCAAATGTCCCCCATAGGCTCATGTGTTTGAAAACTTTGTCTTCAGCTAGTGCTGTAGTTTTGGGAGGTTGTAGAATCTTTAAGAAATGAGGTGCAGCTGGAGAAAAGGAGTCACTGGAGAGGTGAGCTTTGTGGTTGATAGCTAGGCCTTTCTTCTGGACCAAGTTTCCAGCCCAAGCTTGCTCTTTTCTAATCCACTAAGACATGACAAGCGATGCCAGAAGTTCCTGGTCTATTGGTAGAGTTCCAGCTGCCACATCTTCAACATAGTAGACTCTGCCCCCTTAAACCGTGAGCCCAACAGACCTTTCATTCCCCAAGTTGTTTCTGTCAGATAGCAGTGTAGAAGTAACTAATGCAGGTGGCTTCTAGGCAATATGCTTGGGTAGTTATCTGTCATTAGCAGTGGTAGTAGTAGTTAGTAGTTAAAGTCTCACTGTTGTTCATTGGTCTCACCATTTCAGTATTTTAGCTAACTTAGCGATCCTTTATTTACCATTTTCTCTCTGCTTTATTTCAAGTCCACTAAAGGAAAGTCTTGTGGACATTTTGTGCAACTCTGCCATTGGTACTTCTGGTATACTCTCATGCCCAGATGTCTATGATTGCTACAAGAGTGAATCGATGCAGTATCAAGCTACTTGAGCTGAAAAATTCCACATTAAGTAGTAAATGTTGACGGGGGATTGATGTGTTGAGTGCCTTAGTAAGGAGTAATCTTTAAACCTGTAGGAATGAATTCTGTTTCAGGCAGGTGAATACCTTCCCTCTAGGTAAGTGGCTGTCAATTTTACTCATCTGAGTGTAAACTTATTCTAAGTAATAGCAATAGCAACTATGGTTGTTAGTTGTTGGTCACTTACTATACATCAAATGTGTAACAGAAGAGCACTTGACTTTATGTGATAAGTCATCACATCAAGTACTTGAATACTCTCTCTCTTTCTCCAGGGTTTCATAAAGCCTAGGATGGCCTCAAACTGTTTATGTAGCTGAGGCTGTCCTTGACCTCCTTCTTACCCTTCCTGCTTCTACCTCCAACATACTGGGATTACAGGCATGTGCCTCTTTGTTTGGTAATCTTTATTTTATAAATGAAGACACGGTAGGGAAAGTCAGATTCTGTCATGTGACACAGTGGTTTGGTCAGTGTTTTGGACTGCATATAAAGAGGTTGTCCCATAAATTTGTATCACCTAGTGATGCTGCAGCCATTGTTGTTTAAGAACAGTCTAGGGTGAGTGCACAATGATGACAGTGCATTGTCATTAAGTGATCCACTAATCTATTCGCCCAAAGTCACACAGAAAGTGGGGGCTTTCAAGAGGCACGCTGTGATGGAATCCAAACCGGCATACATTCTTTCTGTATTTATTACTACTAAGCCTAATTTTCCATCTTTGGAACTTAGATATTATTCAAGTAAGCACACCTTTCATCTAAGCCATTTGCAATCCCAGATGGAATCCCAAATATTCTGTGGATTCTACAGTCATTATCATCACCAACATCTAGCATCTGATGAGCGTTCATTACAAGCAACGCACTGAAATAAGCAGGTGTTCACCTAGACCTCATAACTCACCGAGGTCTGGGAAATTTGGGTTCTATGAAATGTCTTCCATCACCGTGAATGCCAGATATTAAGTATACACAAGTTGTATACAGGAAAATTCAGAAAACTAGAAGCAAATTGCTTTACAGAGCGTGTTAGGATGGCGTGGTTACCATAGACTGTGCTCCTTGCAATCAAAGCATCCGTTCTGCACTTGAACACACAGCACCGAGGTTGTACACAATAATGCAAAGGCATTATTGACATACCCAAATTAGAAGTTCAGAGAAGGAAGCGCTTGATGAATCACAGCAGTTAAACAAGGTTCCCTAGTGGAAATCCCACCTGAGCTGTGTCTGCAAAATGAATAGACCCTGACTAAGCATGGAAGGAGACACTGGAGACGAGGATGCAAGACTCACAGAGGACAGGACGTAGTCACATTCACTAGACAATTTCTTATGCTTGCTACTTAATTTTGACAGCAGACTTGGCATTTCTTTATGCTTCAAATTACCCCTGAGATTAAACATGTAAATTTTTGTATGCTTTATATATAAAAAGGAGGTAACATTTTCTCAGTCTGTGGCACTCACAACTGCAGGAAATTGGAGGCTTAATGCTAAGGCTAGCTGGATCAGAAATTGGAATAGAATTCTCACTAATAAGCAGAAATAACACATTACTATAAAGAGAAACAAAGATCATTCACTCCTTAACTTAAAATTGTTACAAGAATGTAGCATTATACTTTATGATGTTTTTAAGAAAAAAAGCATCTATCCGGGATTGTTACTAAAATGTTAGCACTTCCTTTTTAAAATAATTGCTCATAGTCTCCTTTTTGCTATGTCTAGGGAGGGGAGGAGGCTGGCCTATAAATGTGTAGAGTGCATCCATCAGGTTTTCATTTTTCTCTGTTTTAAAGGAAGTGCCTTAAACTTGTGGAGATAATCCAAGGCTACTGATCAATTTTTCTTGAGAGGTCCAGGGCCAGGTGTTTGAATCTAGCATTTGTGAACGTTTGTTTGGTAGAATATGAATGTCATGACATGTTTCACACTAAGCATGATGCTCAGTTAATTGGAGTGATGCCCTTCACTAGGAAGCCCTCATTGACAGCAGCACTTGCATAGGCTTTAGCAAGTCCTTTCCCGAGAACTCTTTCTTGACTTTGCATTAACTCCATGATACCTGAAGTTATTTGGTTATTAAATAGTCTTTAGGCTGATGAACACTCCCCTGTTTTACTTTTTTACCCCCTGCCCCACCAAGACCGACGTTACACCCCAGAAGCGATCTAATAGATGGAAACCACACTAACTATATATGGGTGGAGAATTTTTCAGAAATTGATTAATAAATGTTACCTTAAAAATCATGGAAGGGAGAGCCAGTCATTTCAGAGACAATGACTGTTGGAAGGGGCCTGATTGGTGTTCTGAGAACCTAGATAATTCGAGAAAGACCCTGTGGAGTTGGGATTATACCTCAGAGGTAGGGGCCTCCCCTAGCTGCTGTTTCTATCAAGTCCTTGAAGGCAAAGCTGCCTGTCTAACACTGGTATCTCAGGATCTCTAAGGTGGGGATGGCAGAGAACAATGAAGTATTACTCTAATAATTCTTTATCAATAAAAATTCAGCAGTCAGATATTGGGGTAAGAGCCTGAAAGATCAAAGAAGCAGAGAAGCCACCACTCCTCCCTACCTGCTCCATTCCTTCCTTCCGAGAGCCAAATCTCTCTCCAACCAGCCTTACTATTTCCTGTCCTATCTATCCTCCGTCTTCCAAAACCTCTGTGGTTAATTTTGGTCAACTAGTGGTTACCTCCAACCTCTGACTCCAAGCAAACTTTATTTGTCAGAACACGATCAAAATACCACACAACAGCGCAGGGGTTAGGGGTTCAAATGGCGGATCTGCCTGCCAGTTGCGGGTACTATTAAGTGATATGTGATGAGGCTGGCCATGTGGGAAGACATTAAAGATGGAAGACTGCTGGTAGAGCTAGCCTCTGCTGCCTGGGATGAAGGACCATGGATGGAGCAAGTAGACAGAGCAGCCAGGGAGCAATCAGAAGAAATAAGTCCCCGACCCCTTTCTAGCATCTCCTATTGGCAAAGATCTGTAACAGGAGAAATGTGGCTTACACAGTCTTGCTCCAGTATAGAAATGTGAGCATGGAGCTGACAGATAAATAAATAAATACCCAAATTATATATGCTTTATATGACAGCTTCATTATCCTCACAGCTATTCCCTCAGGTACCCAGGGTCCATAGCTACCCTTCTAGATTATACTTGAACTCCTGTAGAGTTCAATAATAACAACACTCACTATATTCTTCTCTAAAGAAATTCAAATATCCTTCTTATGTGCAAAGATGCTTGTACTGTTCTTCCTAAAAGGGACACACGGAGCCTTGATACACTGCATCCATTTTGGGGAAATGTTAATCCTTCCCCAAATTCAGTCATAGGCCCATCTGAATATTTTTTTTTAACCAACATCTAAATTGTTAAAGTATCCACACCGCCCACAATTCATGTAAAATAGTAAATGGAAAAAACTAGGAAGGGAACAATAAGTTTGCTTAGAAATATTTGAGAATTTGTTAGGAAGTATATGATCTCTAACTATCTGGTTTACATGTATGTAAACTTAGACATCAAGCATGAACTGAAGCTGTGTAGGTAACTGGGATGTAACCGGGTTTCTAGACTGGAGATCCTACTGTGAGGGTTCCAACAGGTCAGGTCCAGCCACTTTCCAAAAGCAAACAAAATAGTGAAAAGGAAAGAAGGATTTTAATCAATATGGTCAGGTTGGGAAGAAGACACATCCCAGTCTACCTTGGGGAAGCTGACATGATCTCTCTGTTTAAAGATCATGGAGGAAGACTGGACAGGGGAGAGGAGCTATTGACATTATTATCAAACAGTCTTGGCTAAATCGTGTTCTGGTTGATTGTTATCTTCGGCCTGTTTCTGAAAGGTAGTTAGTTCCAGGAAGTCCTTATCACTTGGAGGGCAATCTGGTTTCTATTAGGACTGCCATATTTGGGGTACAGCTCAAGTTCCCATGGCAGGGCAGTTGTTTCCGTCAGGAGAGCGGTTCCATTGTGATCTGTCTTTTAGGCTGTGCTGTTCCTGATCTCCAAGGTGACTGCAGATTTAGGATGACTGGAGACACTTAAGCACCTTTTTAGGTGCCTGGAAGATGATGCTGTAAATGTTAACTAGAAATACCTTAGTCGTTCTTATCTTTGTGACTTTGGCTTTGTGAGGTGGGAAAGTTTGGTAAATTGAGAGCCAATCAGCCTTGCACCATCAGTTACTAAAAGGAAATCCCTTATGTAAATAATATACCCAAGCTAGGAACTGAGCAGGAATCTGACTCAGAGTAGAGGAGACACTTAAAATGAAGACAGAGGTCCAGGATTTCACCTTGCCTTCAGTGAGTCCAAGTGACTAGTCAGAGCTTTCCAGCAAACACAGCTTCCAACTCACTGTTACAAGCATGGGGAGTATTTGTAAAGCCACACATCCCACCCCCACCCCCACCCCCAACCAAATTACAACTGTTTTAGATGGAAATGATTGATTATTGACTAAATGTACTTACAATGTAGCATCTGCCTGAATTCCTCACAGTCCACTTCCAAGTCACAGGTTTCCCTGGAGGGCATTCTGTAATGCCAGAGAAATCCTCAGCGGCAGACTTGGAAAAGTGCAGAGGAATTTTCTGCTCCCTTGATCCTTTGCTAAAGGACTGTAGGAAAGATCACTGCACACCAGGGTGGGCACCACAGTGGAAAGTTGTAAACTATTTTTTTTTTTTTTTAAAATGATGCCTTTCCTAAGGCAGCCATGGTCACTATGGCGTTCTGACTTCTTGGGGGGAAATAAAAGCCCTAACTTGTCTGGAGGGCCAGAAATGTAGGGAGTGAGGAATAAAAGAACCAGAGCTCTCTGAACTTAGTCTCCACTGTGCAGGGGAGCACTCCCCGACTGTGGAGGGTAATTAGGTAACCTTGACTGAGTGTGCAGGACTGACTCTGACTCCGGCTCTCTGCTCCATCGTTACGCGGCTGTCCTCAGTACATACAGTAGATCCTGATCATAGCACGTATATAGTCTTTGGGGCTTGGATGGGGCCTCTTGGAGACCTTACAGCTTTCAGCCTTACTCAGTTTACCGCGTTGATTGTGAGGCTTTTCTCTTGAGGACTCCCGCAGGAATGGCTTTGGGTCTTTTCAGCTACAAGTAGGTGTGGTCTGTAAAACAGAAACAGTCACCACTGCGAAATGGTAGAGCCTCTAACAGAGTGATTTATCTAAAAGATTGTCTCTGTATTGTAAGCCCACAAAACAGACAAAAAGAGGTTTAGCAACAGAGGCACAAGGGTGCCGACATGAAGCTCATGTGGAGGCTGGATTCTGGTACAGTAGCTTGTCCTCCTCTTTTCCCCTAGGTAGGGGAGTCATGGTCTGAGTTTAGAAGCCTTAGTACTTGAGGTATCTCTTGTTCTGACCTTTTCTGGCTAAAGCAACACTTACCGAGGACCCCGATGGAGTGACCACTTGGGGTTGCTCATTTCAGGGGTCACCTGGAGGAAGCTATCTTGTAACTCATTGCTTGCTTCCAAGTGGATGGAGTCGTGTGATAAACAGATGCTGTGGCAGGTATTATTATATCTGTCCATTCTAGATGTTTCACGTGCATCCCAGGATAGCTATGAACACAGCACATGGACGTTCCTGATAGACTCTGGAAGAGCCTAGACATATCTAACAGTACTTGAGACAGCTCTGAGGTTCAAGTATTAAATTAATCTGAATTAGGGAGAGAGTACTTAACACACTGTTTGCACATGGTAGGTGCTTGATAAGGACAAATGGTCCTTATTTAGGGATGATTTGACTCATAATTTTTTGCTTTTGAGATAGTCTAGAATTCTCTTCCTATTTTGAACTTCAATCTTTTCTTGAGTTGATGATCTGTGGTAGGCTGGGCAACTGCAGGAGAGCCAACGGCCAATACTCTACTGTGTGCTGGGTTGCCAACACTTTATGGATATAGCCATTCAGCAAGTTACCTTAAATATTCAGTACTTGTTTTAAAATAGGCTTTGCTTTATATGGCTTTGACCCACTGTAGATGAACGCATGTGTTCCAAGCATGTTTAAGTTAGGTTACACAATGATGCTTGATAGGTTAATAATTTTCTACAGAGAATGTATTTATAGGGACATAATGCCGTTCTAAGCCACAGGTTGAAGAAACATCTGGGTTTTCTCCCATCCAGGGCACAGGCTGGCCATGCCAAAATGAGCAGAGCTTTTAGTAGCTGAATAATCCAGAATATGGCAACAGTTCTGGCGATCCTTCAGTTCCTCAGAAGCCCCATCCACACTGGAGCCCATTGAATGGCTATGGTCCAAATCCATCCAGTTCCAGAACTGCTAGGAACTTGTATCTCCATTGGATTGGTGGCCAAGTGGACCTGGTCATAGCTGGTGGAGCGTCTAGATTTGGACATCACCAGTTCTTTTCAGCTTTTTCTACCTGACTGCCCACTGTGAGTTCTCCATCAGTCACCCATCCACTTTTATAGGCACCATGGCAAAGTGATTGGGTTTTCTCACATGCCTTTTTTTAAATAACATTGGAGGTTTTAGCAAGACTGAATGAATCGGAGAGAGAATGGGTGCATTGCTTCTTTTGAAGTTATGTGGTCCTATTTGGACTTATGAATCCCTTTGGCATGGCTTACAAAGAACTTTCTGTAACAAACAAGGTGCTTGCCTGCTAACAAGTCTCTCTTTTTCTCCTTTCAATGTGGTAGTTAAATTACCAGTGTTTTGAGCACCCGCTGTGTGCCTGGCCATGTGCTGGGTTGAAATGCAGTGATGAACAGGACAAAGTCTTTGCTTTGGTGTGGAGGATACTGGCAATAAGCTGCTCTGTGTAGTGGTGTGTTCTATGACCTGAATCAATAGGGGGCGGCGACAAAGAGTGGCTGTTAGGAATGGGCATGACTCTGATAAGATGGCATTCAGAAAGACATTCATGTGGAGCTGACATTTGAGCGAATCCTAGAGCACAAGGAGGAGCCAGGTATGACCAGAAGAGGTGGTACTTCTTCTGACTGTGGGGCTGGAGGAGTCTTAGGTAGATACAGAAGCTCTGAGGAGAAACCCTACTCCTGTGGATACTGTCAAATGCATGAAAGGCCTGGAAGCAAGCTTTGGTCACCTGCATATACCTGCTGAAGTGACTGGCAGTTCTCAGTGACAGATGTGCATTAGCACTCTGTCTATAGACTGGAGACTGGGTGATTTTCTTGAAATTTCTCCCCGTAGTCAAATTTTTCCTGAACTAAAAATAACAAACTGGCAATATACGCACATGTGTTCTTTTGTAGCATCCAAGGACACTATTATGGTGTGATGGATAATATTATGAACTGTCTCAGTTCTGTGATGGGTTGCGACATAAAAGTGAAGTAAGCTTCATCTTGGTGAAGTGCTTAGTGGAGGGGACAATATTTCCAGTGCGACTCTCCAGTTACATTTCCCTCTTGTTTTTCACTTCTATTTTCTTCCTCATGCACAACAAACAACACACTCTTTGAATAGACGAGGACCTCTCTTGGCCTGTTGTCACGTGAAAGGGGAGCTGGAGAGGAAGGCATATGGACAGCTGTTTTCTCAGCCTTGGCATACAGGCTGGAATAAGGATACACAATGAATCTCAAGTGTTTCTGGTGGGGTTCCTCTGTGCTGCATCATGTGACTTCACATCAACCTTGGTTCTGCACTCTGGAGTTCTGCAGGCACTCCAAAGAACGCTGCCCCAAACACCTTGACTTGGATTCAAGGCTATGGTATGTTCTGAATCACAGTTTCCACATACAGTATTCTCTGCTCATCTAGAGACATACAGACTTAATTATGGAAATCAAAAGAATTGTAGCGTTTTCTTTTTATCATTCCTCAGCATGTAAATGTCAAGTTAGTGTTTGTTTAGCTTGTATTGTGTTAGAATAGTTTATTTTAAAAGGCAATATTTAATTCTCCAGTTGACTTTTATTTAAAAATCATTAAATATATTCTGACTTAAAATTAAGACAGAATTTCCACCAATTTATGAAATGACTCTGAACATGCTTCTGTTATTTTATACCATACATTTATACAAAGTGATGACCTCAGAATTGGTAATTATTACATCCAAGTCAACTCTGAAAAATGTTGAAGGTGCTCTGTCCCACATGTAAAACATTCAAGTGAGATTTAGTTCATTATATAAAAATAAGCAAACACATCCATGCCATTACCATGTAAATATGCTCTCAGCTTTAGTAAATAGTAAAATTATATGTAACAAAGAAGTGTTTAAAGCACATTTATTTATGATTTTTTTTAATCACAAAATATTTTATGTATGTACCTCTTTTATATACCTAGGGTCACATAAAAATTTCTTGGGTGAAACAGGGTCACAAGTAGAAAAAAGAATATAAAGAAGCCCTGCCTCAGAGAACTGGGCCACATGATAGACTCTCACCTTCTTCCTTATTGAGAATTGTGTCTATCCTACCTGTAAAAGGGCTGGTTTTTTGTTTGTTTGTTTGTTTTTGTTTTGTTTTGTCATCTGTTTGCTAAGAGTGGCCACTGGTTGAGGGAACTAAAGAATGGACAGTTGGCACGTTGCTTTTTTCCCTAGATCTAACCCCATAACTTTTGCAGCTTTTGCTCAGTTGGTATAAAGTTCCCAGAAACACGGAAAGAAACAGAGTGTTTCTGTTTGCTCAGCCCATTCCACCCGTGCCCAAGGCAGTGTGGAATCTGTCTTAACACTGCAGAAGTTGCTTGCTACTATGACACTCACACAGACTGAGATTCAGTGCCCTCAGAATCTTAAACCCTTCCAAATTGGAATTTGAAATTTCATATTCATTTTCTTAAAAAGTAGTCCATAAATTGTGTAACATTTTAGACACCACAAAGCTGGGATCTCTTCCTGCATACAATATGGCTGCTGGGGTCTCTTCCTGCATACAGTATGGCTGCTGGGGTCTCTTCCTGCATACAGTATGGCTGCTACAAGCAGTCACAGGATCCCAGCCTTGTGAAGACACATAGGCATCCAGAAGAAGAGTGAGTTATGAGCATATAAAAATATCTGTAAGATGGAGGGCAGGTGTCCAGGAGATTTTTTTTTTAACCATAGGAGCCTTTAAAAAGTGAATAGACAGGTACAGCACTAACTGAGAATTGTGGAATCCTGATTTGCAATGTCAACAAGCTGACATTTCTCTAATTTTCCCTTTCTTTCTTTCTTTCTTTCTCTCTCTCTCTCTCTCTCTCTCTCTCTCTCTCTCTCTCTCTCTCTCCTTCCTTCCTTCCTTCCTTCCTTCCTTCCTTCCTTCCTTCCTTCCTTCCTTCCTTCCTTCCTTCCTTCTCTCTCTTTCTCTCTCTCTCTCTCTCTCTCTCTCTCTCTCTCTCTCTCTTTCTTTTTTTCTTTCTTTCTTTTCCTTTCTTCTGAGATAAACAGTCCTGGCTGGCCTGGAACTCACTTTGTAGACCAGACTGGCCTTGAGCTCACAGAGATCTGCCTGCCTCTGCCTCCAGAGTGCTGGGATTAAAGGCATGTGCAACCACCACCCTTCTTTCCTTTCTCTCCAAATGTGCGCGCGCGCACACACACACACACACACACACACTCACTCACGAACACACACCACACACACACACCACACACACACACACCACACACACACTCACACACACACCACACACTCACACACATACCCATTTATTTTTCTTCAGTAAGTTGAGAATTGGTTACAAATGATTCCTTGCCCCCACCCACTTTGCGTATACTTACCAAACACTAGACATCCTCTAGTAAAGCCATAGTGCACCTATGAAAGTAGAGATTGGCGCTAACTTTATGCCACCATATATTACAGTCTCTCTCTTCTCACAGTTATGACTTTTATGGGTCAAGAGCCTAACCCCAAATCTCATATTGGATTGAGTTGTCATTTCTTTTAGTTTATTTCAACCTGAGGCAGTTTTTTCGGCCTTTCCTTGCCCATCAAAGCCTTGTTGTTTTTGAAACATCTAAGCTAGTGGTGCTGTAGAATGTCCCTAAATTTGCTTTTGTCTGATATCTTCTCAAGATTACATTTGCATAATGAGCTTTTTTCTTTTTTCTTTTTTTCTTTTTTTGTGAGGAGCACCACGGGAAAGCCAGGGTGTTCACGACTTTGATTTGCTCTGTTGTTGGTTATGTTAACCCTTTCACTTAAGATGCTACTGCTAGATCTGTCTTTGGCTTTCTGCTGTACATGGGGTGTTTTGATACTGTGTAAACATCCTCTGCCTCATCACATTTCCACTCACTAACTTAAACATTCAGTGAAATCCCTTTGTAAGTCAATTACTACTTTGCTGGGCACCAAACAACTATGAAGCTCTGTTCTAAGTCCATTACCCCTTCTATACTTCCTAGTTGCCAATCTCCCATAGACTTTTTTCCTTACTCCATTGTTTATAGACATATGTATTTATTTGTATTTGTATAGACCTCGAGACTCCTATTTTGTTCAATGTGTTATAATCCAGTATCATTACCACTTATTACAATGTTCAATTTCTCTTATGCTTGCGTCACAGGAGCCTTCTTCAGGTTGATTCCTGTATCATTTTATCGTATTTATCAGGTCCCTATCATTCTTTGAGAACTTACATTCAAATGCATGATGTTCTGGGATATTTTATGGTTTTCTTGTCTTCATCCTCCAGAATCGAAATATTCAATTTTCCTAGTACTCCTGGTTTCTTTTGATGAAAAATAAAATGTTGTTTTCAAACCAAGATGTGGGGATGAGTGCTCATTGCTAATGGAGTGTTAACAATTAGACCCTAATAGACAAAGTCAGATAACATAAACATGTGTGAGTGCACACCAGCACACACACACACACACACACTATTTCTGTAGCCTTTGATCTATATATTTAATTCAGATAGACATCTCCAATTGCAATTTGATAGCCTTCCCATTTTCCATATTCAAAGGTAATGAGAGCCCTGTCTTTTCATATCTCATTGCTCAGTCCCTGTATCCAGCTGCTTCCAGATCACATGTACCATCTCACCCTTGAAGGTAGCATACTGCTTACATACCTTTCCCCACAGATGTTCACTGGTCTACAGCCCTTTATTGTCCAAGCCTGAATTCCTAACATCCTCTACTGGCTGAAAGTTCTTCAGCCATTGAAGCATTTCAGGCCAATGATTCCCGTCAGTTCCAATGGTGCTTCCACCAAGAACTGAGATTTCTGTCACCCTCTCCTACTCCATACATGCTGGCTATAGCGTTGTAGCTATCTGATCCAGGGAAATCACTCACTCTCAGTGGTGGGCTGATGCAGGCTCCACCAAGTTAAGAGAATAGTCTCAGGATGTCATTAGGGGGTCTACTGTTGATCAGAGTAAGGAGAGTTAACAGATCCTAGTTGAGTAACCATGAGAGGGAAGCACAAGCAGTCTTATGTACAGATTCTCTCTTGCCCATCAGCATGCGTATATTATAGGTGACTGCATCTCTAAGGCTGTTTCACTCACTGACTTCCAGCTGGGCTTACCCAAGGAGAGACACAGAGATCACTTTGCAGAGCAGGTAGAGGAAGTCACGCTTTGGACAGCTTCTCCATGAGTGGGTTTTTCTTCTCTACGAATGGTGTTTGTGTGACACACTTGTCATGGTCTAGATTTTGATACAGACTTGTTCCTACAGTCTGATAATAGTAATAATAATAGTAATAATAATATCTTCTCTTTCTCCCTCCATCTTGACTCCCCAGTTCCTAACTTCTTCATTCTTTTTTCATTCTCACTTATTCTATCACCTACGCAAACAACTGACAAAATTAAATTTCCATTGATTTAAAGACCAAAGAGACTTAAGCGTTTTCCTAACTTAACCCTGAAAATGGCCCAAGAAGCTGATTTTCTTTCATGAACCTAAGAGCCTGGAGGTATTGTGGTCCCTTCTTTCCCATTTGGATGAGCCCTATGTAAGAATGAAACCAACACAAAGGAAATCAAGTCAAAAGATAAGAAACAGATCCCGGTGACTGGGCAAGCCCTTGATCAACCTCTATCTGATGCAAGGTGGCTTTTGGCCTTTCACTTACTAGAACCAAGAAGAGGACTCTTTGTTTCAATCCCCATTGTTACCTCTGTGTATAGAGGTCTTGACTGCCAAATGAATTACAAACTATAGACCATGAAGTCTTTGATTCGTGCAAGTGACTTAGGTTCCACTCATGTTTCCCAGCAGGACTCGTCTCCTTGTGTGTTTTACTTATTTGTTTTCTCAACAGAGGAGATTTTCTTACAGCTTTTCCCTTTTATTGGTCTTTCTGTCTTTTGCTGGGTGAGTTCCCTTTCTTTTGTGATCTGCCACATCCTGACAGGGCTCATATATCCACTACATCAGTGGAAGGGACAACATAAAAAATTTATGTCATCCACATGACAGACCTGAAAAACTAGCCTCTCATTTAAATATTGCAAAAAATTGAGTTATATGCCACATAAGTGACAGGAGAATGGGGCTCTTAATCTATGTGAAAGGAAATTGGATTCAAGTTGTTTTATCTCCTGCAGATGTTCAACGTTATTTTTGTCAGCTAGTAGTTAAGTTGAAGAGAGACATCTTTCTCAGAATAGAAACATGAAATAATAATGTCCTCAAGCATCATCTCATCATGTTAAGCCACAAGATGGATGAGATCCTTCTGTGGAAAGATGCAAATGATACGAGGCTTGAAGTATTTGTTGGGAGTGGAGAGACGCTGAAGTTTTGCTCCGCAATATACTTCTTCTGTGTGAAGATTAAGAACAACAGAGACTCCTTTTCCTGGGTCACAGTTTCTTAAGAGATCTATTTGGGGCATGAATCATTCAGGAAAGATGTGAGTTCAAATGTCCCTAGGCAGGAAATTGGTCTTAGTATAATTTCGACTCAATGTCCTCAGAGGCCACGTCTCAGGGCTATTGCTATGACTTGCCCCATCTGACACTTAACATGAAGTAGAAAGGCTTTTTAGGGTGACTTGGTCGTGGGACTCTCAATGTACTGTTTTGTTGTTTGTTGTTTTTTTTTCACCCTTGTCATTAAGTGCCCTGGCTTTTCTCACCCGAAACAGGTCCGTTTTTAATCCTTCCTGCTTCTTAATGATCACCCCTCTTCTTCAAGCTCAGCCTCTAGCCCAGCTCAACCCAAGCACTGACCCTAGTGGCCTCAGACCTCTCAGAATTGTGAGTGGACATACTTCTGGAGACATGTCACTTGGTAGGCTAGAAGGACATTAGAGGACACCTTTTAGTATTGTGGTGGCTTTTCCCAGAAAAGTGCATGACCACCTCAGTTTTCCGACCTGATACTGTGCTGCATAAACTAGGAATCCTAAGGATGCTAATGAACTTGGCCATGGTCATGCTCCCCCCCGGTGGAGGATGGTGGATTCTGTTTCCTCTATCTGCTGCCCCGACAGCTGTTTTTAGATAACCAGGTATATAGATTAGAGCCAATGACTCCTCAGGCTGCTTTGCTCACCCACTGTTGTTGCCAGCTTCTTGAGTTGATGTGTTAGCGTGGTCACACAAGCATTCACACAAGCATTTCATTTACCTGAATGAATCCAATCCATGTCGTAATAATGTTCACTCTTCATGACCACATTGCTGTGTTAGTATAGTTTTACTTAGAATATGTATTAGAAATGCCTTTTATTTATTAATTTTTTGACATAGTCTCACAGGTAGTCCAGGCTAGCCTCCTGCCTCAGCACTCTAAATGCTGGGATTACAGGCATGTACCACCACACCCAGCTATAAAGGGCACTTTAGATAATAATAACTATTATTATTACTTCATTTATATTATGTAAAGATTTTTACTAAAGGCATTATATTTATTATTTAATTCAACTTCACGGGGAAGATATTAATTTGGTGAGCTTAAAGATGCAAAAAGAATCTCTGAGTTTGATTTCCCTCTGATCATAGAGATATGCATTCTAATTCAAGTCTGCTTGATGTTATAACTTGTACTTCAGCCAAGATATTCAGACTCACTTATGCAGTGGGCATGTGACTTATAACTTTATATAATAATCAATAATCAATACTAGGAGGCAGTTTTACTATTAAATGACCATGCTGGGTTTCTATCTTACTTCTAGATAGGCATGTGTCAGGACTGGGGATAGGAACAGCAGCAGCAACAACAAGAATAAATAAATAAAGAACAAGTTTTATTTAAATCTCTCTGTACAGAGGAAGAAGCACACTGCCCAGCCGGAGGAGGGGCTACCTCATGTATTTTCAAAGGGATGTTCCTTTTTCTTTATCTTTTTCTTTTGTTGTGCTGGGGATAGAACCCAGTAGCTTCCCTTCAATATGTTTATACTATCTTACAGTAGTATGTTCTGAGGGTATGCATGTTGACATTTTATATAAATTAGCTGTGGTTTTAGATAAGGTTTCCCTAACAGCTGAGCATGGCCCAAGGCAAAGAATAAAGCACTGATCATTTATTTGAGAACTCCAGGAAGCAAAAGTCAAGACACAGTACATGTGCAGTGATGGGAAGCCCCTGCCCTGGTCTTCAGGATGAGCAGAGCCAGGGAGTCCACTCAGCAGTGTGCTATAAGACTGGGTGCAGCTCTTCTAGGAAGACTGGGTGGAGAAGCCATGCCTGATGCTAACTGGTTGGAGATCAGAACAGAAAGCAGATTGTTTCCCCGAATCCTTCCAGCGCTCCCTGTCTTACCACTGAGTCCTCTCTCCAGTCCCTTAATCCCCTTTTTCTGCTGACCAAGCTTCTCCGATTGAAGGTGAATCCCCTCGGGCATCCTTAGTTGTCAGAATGGGAGGTTCCATTCTTTCACATCTGGAAATGGCAGGACACCTGAGCAACTCCAGGCCGAGGCTGGTGGGCAAAACTGGCAGACATGGCCAAGAAGGGAGGAGCCTTCTGAAAGCAGGTCTTTGGGGGGTGCCTTGGGACAGCTGCATGATCTGGGAGTCTACTAACCAGGATGTGTCAAAAGAAGTGTGATTTGTGGTCCATGTTTCTGTTTGAGCTATCCGAAGACCCTGAGAAGTGAGAGTAAGCTGCCCCCAGTGGAAGAATCAGGACCATCTGTCAGACATCTCAGAGCTCGCTCTGGCTAAGTCAGAGTTTGACGTAGGCAGTCTGCTTTCAAGTCCTGTCTTCTGTCCAACATGCTTACAGGTTCCTTTGGATGCTTTAATTTCAGGGGGGAAAAATGAACAGGATTCAGTGAGAGTAAATACATGGTTCTTGTAGGAAAATGTAAATCCTAAAATAATCAACCACCAATCTGTGGATCTGGAAATGACTTTAAAAAATGTCCTCAAACCAGGTATGGTGGCACATATCTATAATCCTATAGAGGATTAGGAGGTAGAGACAGAAAGGTCATCACAAGTTTGAGACTAGTCTGGTCTATAGACAGGCTAGCCAGGGCTGCATATTGAGACCTCATCTTTAAAAAACAAAAGAATCTTTTAAACATGGAATCTTTTCGTTTCTCTATATTTCTTTTACACAGTCAACAAGATAATTCACATTTGTAGCTTGTTATGTTACCATTACTCAAAAGTCTTATGCTTGGCAATGTTAATTTTTATGGTTAGAAGTACCTAGGTATATCTGGCTTGGTATAATCTCAGTACTTGAGAGGCTGAAGCAGGAGAATTGCCATAAGTTCAAGATTAACCCTGGATACACCGCAAGACTGTATACCTAAAAATGAAAATACCCGGATCTAGTCTGTGTAGCACACTTTGGAAACAGCCACTAACGGTCCATTCTTACAGGGGAGAGGGCACATTCCTGCATTGGAAAGATGGTAAACAAACCATTTAATCTTATAAGGATACTAATGGCAGGCCTCCTGGTGAACTAAATGTTTTTTGCTAGCAGGAGAGTCCTTATCCGTGGAATGCTTTTAGCAGAGTGTACTTTGGTGTCTAGGATTTCTTAGGTAAACAAAGCTGGAGTCCACTGGTTTATGAGACACAGCTCTCTGGAAAATGTCCTGTAAATTATGTAAATATCTGAGCATAAAGTGGAGATCTTTCACATGTTTCCTGAACTCCAGCTACTTCTGGACAAGTAGGTGGCCACATACCATTCTTGAGAAAACTCATGTATTTTCTCAGGCCAGAGCCCTTCTGCTGTAGGGGGAAGGAAAGACCCAGGAGGTACCACTGGTGCTTCTCAAGCTCCTGCAGCCATGTTTCTTTGTCATGTGCATTGTCTAAATTATAGTAGAGCTTGGATCAGGCGTACGGTCTCCAATGGATATGTCTTACTTGGAAATCTGGTCTTTGTGGTGTCTTTTGCTATTTCAGTGTATAATCATTTCATTATTGATAACATTTTAATTATCCGGTATTTTTGTAATTTGAAATCCAATTGTGAAACATAACCCTGACCAAATCATTGTCTACATTTTGTCACTTCTTTTGAGTGATCCCAAAGAGGACTGGTCTTCTGAACTGTTCCAGTAGCCACTAGAGGGAAACCTCTGAAAGATTTTGGTCTACCGCCCTTTCTCTTATTCTTGCCACTACAGGAAGAGAGGAATAAAGGAGAAAGAGGAGGAAAGAGAGGAAGAAGTGGAGACAGATGGAAAATTCTTTATAATCACTGTCTCCAGGCCCTCAGTAAACCCTGTTCTTTGATCACTCTCCGGGATCACCATTCCCCTTCACAGCCCTCTATTCTCAGTTCTTAATCGAGAGGCCTGATTCCTGTTCCAAGCCCCTGGCCTGCTGGAAGGCCTAACTAAGAAATCCCTGCTTTTCCCCAATGATTAACTCCTGCCTCAGCTACTGAGTACATCTGGCAGCCCACTGTCTTGTTGGAGAACTCCATTCCTACCATTCCGAGCTGGACCTGCTGGCTTCGAAGTGTATGTGGGGTACTTAACCCAGGTTCAAAGACAGAATTCCAGGGCAAGGGTTAATACATTTATGTAGAAGAACCACATCTATATTCATTAATCCCTAATCAAAGCTGATCATTTCTTTTCATTTTAAATCTGAGCAGAAAGCAGCCCAGTGGTTTTAGCAGGCTTTCTGACTTTTCCACCAATAGAAATCATTTTCTTGCAAATATCTTAAAATATTATTTTCATTTTTTGTGTGTGTGCATGTGAGGTCAGTGGACAACTTGTGGGAATCTTTTCTTTCCTTCCACCGTGTGGGTTACAGGGATCAAACTCAGGCCATCAGGTTTGTGGCAAGTGCCTTTACCTGCTGAGCTGTCTCACTGGGTCCAACTATCTAGAAACTTTAATAGTCTGTGAAACTTCTGTTAAATTATATGCGAAAATATAAATGTGCTATTTAATATACTGCTAAAGAAGCAGGGCAAATATATTTTTAATACATACATAATACAGGGCAAATGGCACAGGAAGGGTCAAAAAATCCTTAGAGGTAAAATGCTTTACAAGCATGCATTATCTGATACTTCATGGCCATTTGGAAACTGGCCTGGCTCCTGTCTTTAGAGATTAACATTATAGAGTCACTATGCATAAATAAGGTGTGTTCAGGCAAGCCATGATACAGGCTGCTATACAGGGGTAAATAACATGTCTCAGGAGCCCACAGACAGGAGACTTACAGCTTGAAGATTCAAAGAGGTAGTAACATTGAGAGCCTCCCAGCCTAGTTTGAAACACTTTGAAGTGTGTGAAATCTGTATGAGAAGTCTGTGGTCACTCGACCATCTGCTTCCCTGGAAGATACACATTGAAGTAAGTTACAGTGGTCTGAGTTTTACTAAAACCATGGGAAGAGCTTCTCTGCTGTGGTGGTTTGAATGAGACTGTCCCACAGCCTCATGTATTTCAATATTTGGTTCCCCTATGGTAGAAGTGTTTGGGGAGGATTAGGGGGTGTGGCCTTATTGGAGGTGATGTGCTGATGGGGGCAGGATTTGAGTCTTCAAAAGCCCATGCGATTCCCAGTGTCTCTCTGCCTCATGGTTGTAGATCAAGTTGTGAACTCTCAGCCACCGCTCCTGTGGCATGCCTGCCTGCCTGCTGCCATGCTCCCCACCATGATGGTCATAGATCCTATTCCTCTAAAACTGTAAGCTCTGATAAGCTTTTTCTTCTATAACTTGCCATGGTCATGGTGTCTTCACAACAATAGACTATTACTGTGACATATAGTAATGTGTTTTCCCTAGACTTGACTAAGGATGGTAGCTTGTCTATCAAGCCACATTCACCTGTGTAGGACTAGCCTTTGCTGCAGTAGCTAGACTCCAGTCTAGGGACAAGTTGGCCCGGGTTTTCACTCTGCTCAGATCATTACTAAATCAAAGTGTTGAACATGACGACATTCACCCCCTGACCGCACTGCTTTGAGAATTGCCTCTTAGAAAACTGTGAATGTTTGATGAGAAAAACCAGTCAGCCAGATGTTTCACTAGTTGTGAGAAGGCTGCCATTCCACACTCCCATTCCACTGCACTGGTGAAGTGGAAAACCTACCACAAGATGCACGAGATGCACATGGTCACCCCTCTGTCCCCTCCTGACCTTTCTAAAGCGTCTCTGTAGAAAGTATCAACTGATTATATATCCACTGTCTGGTAAACTGAGGAAAACTAAGATGTATAGGATAGAAAGGGAGACTGGGGTCTGTTTAGAACTGAGGTAGCCACCATGAAACAACAAGATGTGGTCTACAGGGGCCTGGCGGGTGCCGTCTTCTAAGTCAAGCCAGGAAGTTGCTCCTCGCTCTGTGAGCCTCACCCTCAGTGGCTGAGCTGTACTCTCCACCCACAGGAATGTCTGCATATGTACATTTCTTAATCTTTCGTTTTATGCTTCTTAATTATGAGAGAGAAGGGGCGGGGACTAAAAGTTCAGGTAAGACTTCAGTTTTAAAACTAGCAGACACAAATGGAGAAAATGAGTTGAAGGGAAAGGATAAAGGAAAACCAGGGTAGCAGGGAGATGAAAGGGAGCTGGGAGGGGAGAGCAGTTAGTAGGCATCATATCCACATGTGAAATTGTCAAAGAAAATTTTAATGAAAAATATTTGGGAAGAAAGCAACACAATAAACAAACGATTCAGTGTTGTGTGTTACTGAGAAATGCAGGGGCTGGGGAGGCTTCACTAGCCACAGAAGTACGACTTGTTTTTATCCTCTTCTGTTCTCTGTACCTTGCCTTCTGGAGCACTCGCCCCAAACTACAGCTCTTAGTATTCCAGCCTTTAAAAACTTCACTGGATCCTTTAAACTCTAGCTTGAGGGGAAAGTCCCAGAGGTGAGGGAGAAGAGAGTGATGTTCAGCTGACGTGTTTGTGGGGCTGAAACAGAGTGAGCAGTGCTAAAAGGCAAAGGAAATAAAGGTTTAATGTGGGTACGTGATCCACACAGCACTTTCCAACAAACTCAACGCAAGAATTTTAGCAATAAACCAGCAAGACATTCAATGGTGACCAATAATCAGAAGGAATCTTTGTTGATGGATTACATAATGATGATGATGATGATGATGATGATTATGATGATGATTAATAACAGAGTAGAATGAGTGAGAAAGAAATACCTTCTAAAAAACTGATGTAAACCACACCACAGAAAGGATTGCCTACAGAATTAGAGAAAAATTTTCCATACAGTTTTGTGATGCTTTCCATAGCAAAAATTGAAGTCAGAGAAAAAAAATATTTCAAAGAAGAAATGGAAAAGTTCAGAGAAAAATGAAAAGGTAATAGAAAAAGATGGGGCATGAGTATTGAGAAATAGAAGGGAACTGGTTCAGAAATAGTAAACGTGACCAACAACACAACTATGTGTACAGTGGCAGGTCTGGCGACGTCACTCAAAATGAAATTGGAAAAAAAAAAGACATGAAAAGATTACAGCAAATCACTGAATACAGAAGAAAAATAAAAAAGCACAAAGAAAAACAATCTCACTGATATTTTTGAGGGAACGAAAGGAGCAGAAATGATTTCAATAATAAAAGGCATCCACGTCTTGATCAATCTCCTCATGCTAAAAGCCCGACTCGGTACGGGGAAGAGTAACGGCAGAATTCAGCGGAGACTGACAAGCCATTTGACAACAAAGCCCTGTCTTGAGAAAGATGCTAAACTTGAAATAAAGACGGGTTTATATGGGCATGGAGAAAACAAATTAAATCACAGATCCAGGAAAGTATGGCTGTCTTCGTCTTTCTCCACAACAATGTCCAAATACCAAAGGAAAGGGAAGGGATGCTGGCAAAACTTTTAAGACAACAAAGTGCTGATAAATAATTGATTGTCCATGCAAAGTCAAGTCTAAAGACAACAGATTGTCTTCATAATGAGAGTACTTACATAATACAGGTATAGGAATGTAGCTAGATTTTTTCCTGCCTGGCCCACAGTCAGGACAAATCTCTGTCACCCACCAGTCCCACAGCCGCTCAGACCCAACCAAGTAAACACAGAGACTTATATTGCATACAAACTGTATGGCCATGGCAGGCTTCTTGCTAACTGTTCTTATAGCTTAAATTAATCCATTTCCATAAATCTATACCTTGCCACGTGGCTCGTGGCTTACTGGCATCTTCACATGCTGCTTGTCATGGTGGCGGTGGCGGCTGGCAGTGACTCCTTCCGCCTTCCTGTTCTTTCTTTTCTCCTCTGTTAGTCCCGCCTATACTTCCTGCCTAGCCACTGGCCAATCAGTGTTTTATTTATTAACCAATCAGAGCAATTTAACATACAGAGTATCGCACAGCATAGGAATTCTTGGGAAAAAAAAATAAATCCAATGGACCAAGACCTGATTTAAAATAAATCTAACCAGTATATTAAATGGTTTGAACTTTATACAGACAAATGTAAAATCTTTTCCCCCCTCAAGTTCCCCAGTACAATCTTCACACTTTTTCAGGAAAGCCTTCCTTATTACATCTTTTAACTACATATTGTCTTGATCCTACCACTTTCTCAGTAATTTCAAATATCCAAAATGCAGTGAAACTCCTATCCTATATATATATGCCAGTTCTCTACTTACTGTAATGAAATACCCAAGATAAGCAACTTGAAGAGGAAAAGTTAATTCAAATTCGCTTTTGGAAGTCCCAGTCCATTACTGGGTGGACTCGTGGCCTTTAAGCCTTGGAAGTGGAGAACGTCACTTTAGAAGGGTGTGGCATAGCAGAAAGATGCACTTCATGGTGGGGCAGTGAAAGAGGAAAAGGGAAGGGGCTAAGATCCCACAGTTCCCTTAGAAGGCATACTCCCAGTGGCTTAAAACCGCCCACCAAGCCCTACCTCTTAATGGTTCTGTCATGTCCCAGTAGAACAAACTGGGAACTTAGTTTTGACACACAGCCTTTGGGTAAGGCATATCTTAGCCCTCACCTGCTCCCCCGCATGAGCTTGGGACCCTGTGTTCTTCCCCTTCCCTTTCTACTTTCTCATAGATTCTCCTTTCTGAGAGACGGGAAAATGGGGCCAGGTCTACTTAGGTGGTACCACTGGATCATTTTTTGTGGTTGCTATTATCTTTGATTCACTCTGTGTGATTGTAGTGAAATGTTAGCGTTCTCAATAGGTGTATGTGTGAATTCTTCTGGCATCCTTCAAAGTCCTCCTTCTGTTCAGAGGGCAAGTGATGTTCTGGTAATTTCTTTTCTAACTCCAGATCAGCTCTTAACTCTGGTGATTGACTCCAATGAACATTCTGAAGTCTTCTAGAATATTGCCCTTACTGAAATCCTCTTGCTTGGAAGCAACCCATCCCTTAAGCTACAGCTAAGTTATCACACCTTGGCTACCCTGTAGGTATTTGACTTGGTGGGAGACCAGAATGTACCCCTCTAAAATATAAAGGGTTTTTTTTTTGTAGCCTCAAGTAGTTAAGGAGCAGCAGAGGACTAGCTCTTCTATCTGCCCCCTTTTCACCTAAGACAAGCTATAAATTTCCTGTTACTGAAGACAACCCTCACCAGCTCAGAGGTGGCACCTGAGGGGTCTACAAACAAACCTTACTCCATTTGTTTTTTCCTAAACATTTATCTTCCTGTAGACTCTTGCCTTTGGAAGCTGAAACTGCTTTCCTTTGTCTTGTCATTTCTCTGGAAATTTATTACTGTTTGTGGAAGCCGCTGTAAAAGCCAGAGTTTTCAGTCACCGCCTTGAGTGCCTTTCATGAATCCTTCTCCCATGTGATGTGACTGCACACATAAGTAGACATGCTTGGTTTTTCCTCCTGCTGATCGGTCTCGTATTACAGAAGTTTGTCGCAGCTATGGATTTGTGAAGATTGAGGAGAAATCATATTTCGTCTTCCCAAGAGGAAACTCATACATCTTACCATTGACATATCTGGAATATGGGTGGCTCTACTATGTCCTGACCTCTCTTGTTTTCTTTTATAGACTGCTTTATTTCAACCTCGGTTAGACCCAGGGCACAATCTCAGCTAGGCTAGGTGGCATCTTTAACAGCAAGGAGTCAATAGGCGATTGTAAAAAAAATTCAACTATATAGTCAAAAATCATTGGAATCTATTGACTTTTTTCTGCCCTTCATTCTAGTTCCCAAACTCTTAATGATTCTGAACTAGAGGTGGCCTTTACCCCATTTCTCTCCAGAGAACACGTGGCTATATTGGAGGCACTGTGGTTGTCACACCGAGGGAAGTGTGCTCTTTTACTGGTACCTAGTGACTTGAGGCCTTGAATGCTGCTAAAAAAAACCCTGCAAAGGCATTGATATCCCCCACATAGGACTATGAAGATTAAAAGTGAACAAATAAGAAAAAGCATCTTAACAAATGGGAAGTCAGAGAAACATTACCTAAAGTTCAGTAGAAATTACTGAAAGCAAAGTTGTCACTGATTCTTCTCATGTTCTGCAGATTGAGCATACCCATGGGCACTCATTGACTCCTCTCTAAGATCATTGTTTGGTCATGAGAAGACTTACCTTAGCATCAAGGCATTCAGAAGAACAAGAACCCAATACTTTCCTTGAAAGTCCAATTCCTCCCTCCTTTTGAATCTATCTATCTATCTATCTATCTATCTATCTATCTATCTATCTATCTATCTATCATCTACCTGTCTATCTCTGTATCTATCTCTGTATCTATCTCTATGTCTATATCTATCTCTGTATCTCTGTATCTATCTATCTATCATCTATCTGTATCTCTGCATCTATCTATCTATCTATATCTCTTTATCTATATTTATATTTACTTTAACTGGATTTTCAGCTAGTTACTGCTAGGTCCTCACATATGAGTAAACATAAACTCTTTTGTTATCTCTAGTTACCCCATTTTTAGGCTCCTTACCATTTGTCCATTGGAATCTCTGTGGACAGAGGAAATTTTTTTCTTCCCCACACTTTCAATACACATGCACTTCTTTTCACTCCCATCAAAGAGGCACGTTTTAAATATTTAAATATGCCAACTGATAATAAAATCAGCGTAGTCAAAAACAAAGGCAATTACATTTACTTGGGGATAATTAGGATTGCAATCTGGGAAATGCAGATTTCAATAGATGGGACAAGGTATTCTGTGTTTTTACAAAATGGTAGCTGTATGTATAACTTTAAATTGCCAAGGGCCTTGGTTATTACAACATTTGTTAGTCAGGAGTTAGGATTGGTGCTGGCAAAAGTTAATTTGTGTTTTAATGAGAAATTGGTTGTAGTCTCAGCAGCTGGACAGTTTAGGAGCGAAGTCTGTTACATGGAATGTTATCATAGGTCTACAACATGGTCTATTACATGGAATGTCACCATAAGTCTACAACATGGTCTATTACACAGAATGTCACCACAGGTCTACAATGTGGTGTTTCAGAAGAACCAGACCAGAGCTCATATGTCAGTTGGTCTTCAGTTCAGTTCAAAGGCTCTGTTGGGGTTGTATCTGAGATTTAATTTAGCAATGGCCCCAGCCCTTATACCATTTTGAGTGCTGTGAATTTATGTGACTCCATTTTTATTTTCTTCTTTGACAAACTATTTGTTGGGAAGAGAAATTTTTCTGCACTTCAGTAATTTGTCAACATTATTATAAGATTTTTATTGTCCTTAGAGTAAAATAAAATAGAAACGCTTAAGAACTCATAGGCCTTATGATCCTGGTTTTATAGATTTTTTTTTGCTATTTCTTTTATCTATATATATATGCATAAGGATGTTTGAATGGTGCTCAGAGAATAACAAATGATGGATATTTGTGGGTAGTTGAATTTGGAGTGATTTTCTTCCTATGATTTGCCCCTACTCCTGCTCCCCACACTACTTAAAGCATACTTTTTGTAATGATGAATATAATGTTTATAAAAGCGATGGATTTGTTCCTTGCTAAGAGAAAAGCGACCGCAGCAACAGCCTTTTCAATGGCTCTTTCTACACCATTCAGGAGAAAATTCTAGCTTATTTCCTCTGTTCCTTTGTCTGTATAAAAATAAAAATGACACAAATACCAGCAACCAACTCCAACAATATACATATCCCCATGGTTTGGAAATGTCTTGGAGGCTGCCAGCAGTCACCTTCCTGGGCTGTGAGGGGCAGGCTACTTCGACATCAGTCTTTGTATTCATGTTTTCCTTCATCTTCAGGAGTGGAAACGCACCCGAAGATAACGCCTCTGCGTGTTCCTTCTCCAGTCTCACGCTATTCAGGTGAGGGTCTGTTTGTGTCCCAGGAATTGTCTCATTTTCTGCTTCATTTTGCCAGCACTGATCTGTCATCTGCACACACAATGTAGCCGCCGAGGATGGGGGCGGGGGTTGGAAGCGGCCTTTCCCCCGAAAGAAAGAGCTCTTTCATCTGCACATCTCTTATTTGCACAAAAGTTGCAAAAAAAAAATTATATTATGTCTAACAATTTTCTGCGAATAATTTTGACTGAGTGCATGAAACAATGGCTCTTTCCTACTCTTAAAAGCAGTAAAAGGGGAAAAAAAGTAACTAAGTCAATCTTCCTTTTTTATGGGCACCAAAGCAAAGCATGTGTGCTCTATTTGGAGAATGCAAATGCCTCCAGCAGCCTTTCTTTCGCCAGCTCTCAGCAAGTGGCCATTTAGACTTAATTGCTCCTCACAGCATAGTCCAATTAAGAACGGGCATCAGTAGGGTAAGGGCTATTTGTTAATCCATAAAAGGTATGAGAGGCAGGCCTTGTTTTGCCTGCGGTTTTTATTCACATGTTTGGGTGAAAATCCAAACAGCTGGAACTCTCCGTAAGTGATATGCGTGTGTATTTATTCTTTTGGTTGTGGGCAAGATAAGTGTATGAATGTATTTTATGAAAAACAAAAAACAAAGCAAACCAAACCAAAAAAAAACCCCCAAAGACCAAAACCCCAAAACATCTAAACTTTTCTTCCTGTACAAAGGAAAATACTGTCAAGATGTTGTTGAGGGCTACCCAAGCATGATGCTTGAAATCATGGTGGTGGTGGTGGTGGTGGGGGGGGTGAGTCAGAGCTCGCTGAGAGGGGGAAACCTCTGAACCAAGGGTGTTTTTGCAGTGTGAAGATGGCCTTCCACTCCTTGGAGAGCAGCTCTTTATCAAAGTGCCACACTCGATGGGAACCTGTCATTACAGGCTGTGGTTGTTTAGTATTCTCTTTAGACAGTTTTGACTTTTCTTGAAAAGTTACCTTCTGTACATCACTAGGATGTGTACAGGAGAACAGCCACTCTCCACTGGGGACGAACTCAAGTGACAAATGAGGCGTGTGGGTGTGGACCTGGGGCTCTTGTGATTGAATGCTAACAGGCAATCAGGAAGAAAAAGACACACTGCATAGCTGTTAAGTATTTTCAGCTAGCTCAGAACAGTCCACACATTGTTGTGTAGGACAAAGAACCTAGAGTCAGCCCCGTCTAAGGGACAGAGCTTCCCACAGCTCTAGGGACCTAGCTCTTCAGAGGAGAAGGTCAGAGAAGGCCCTGTTTAAGCTACTGGGGAAAACCCAGGAGCACATGCCAACCAGAAGAGTCAGACTCAAGAAGGGACAGACATTTGGGAAGGTAGGAAAAGAGTGTTTGACTCTTAGGGCAACAAAGAATTTTACTCACGGCCATGGACTTCTTCGCTTTCCCAGAGTAATGTAAGACTGGATGCCAAATGTCTATGATTTACAGGCTTTTTGTAAATTTGACAGGATATTTGTCAGGCTTTGAAGAAAGGCAGAACCATAGGTCCATTTCTTCTTCTTTACTCCCCAATTTTGCTCTTTGCTAACCCCCAATTTCCTGGGGGATTCTGCCCACTCGGGACGCCATGTCTGTCTTTCTTGTCACAGTCTTGTTTAAACCTAGCAAAGGGGGACAACACCTGGCCCATGTCCTAAGCCTGTTACTCAGCCTGGCTCAGACTAGAACTTTGGTTTTTTTGTTGGTTTGTTTTGGCAAAATGAAAACTACTGTTCCTGCTTCCCCTTTATTTTTATTTTTATTCTATTGTAGATTGTTAACCAAAACTCTGGGGAGTGAGACCTTTGTTAATTTCAGGACTCTCCCTACCATCAAATGAACAATCCTCTTCCAGAAAATGCAGCCACCGCCTCTAGGTCTGTGCCCTTGCTGGCTACTGGCTTCGGGTAATGATATTTACCCAGCTCATTGAAATGTCACACTTAGGACTGAGCCCTATAAATTATTATTGTGCTCGTGTTATATTGTACAGATAAAGGTCAGATCAAAGCTCAGATTTATTCATACCCACGATACATTTCTGGGGGTTGGTAGAAAAACTATAGGGTTTTTCAGTTTCAGTTCGAGGAACTGGGCTTTAAAAAAATAATAAAAACAAAAGAAACAATGACAGAATCAGTAGTTCTTGGCTTAGATAAAATTAAGGGAGAGATTGACTCACCTAAAGGTCTAGAAACATCATCTCCAATTTTGTGGTCCTTTCTTGACCACCCTTTAATAATGCTTAGACAAGATGAAAGGTCAGAGGCAAGTTCATGAAGACTGGAGGAGCTGCTGTGTACTGATCATGTCGTTACTAAGGTAATCAATCCTCTTGTCTCAGGACCAAGGTGTGCCTCCTGTTCCCCCATCAGGGAGTTTCCCAGTGATGGGAATGTCCATCTGATGGAGCTGAGAGTCTCAATGCACAGGTAATCAAAGCACACAACTTCTTACACTGAACTACAAATCTCCAAAGGCAAGATTGCTCAAGGGATCCTAGAGCCTGCCAGCCCTCCAGCTAAGGAGACCGGCAGCTCAAGGAGAAGGAGCACTGAAGGATTCCCATGAAGGGATGAAGGTAGTCCTCCAGGGTGGGCTGGAGACCCACGCTGTGAGCTTTAGAGCACGCAGCCTGGTATGTTTGCTGTGCCAGCTCCTTGAATGAACCACAGGCTGAGTGTTGTTAGCTGTCTGGGTAACAGCTCTTACCAGCACTTAAAAAGAAGTCCCAAACCATCTACATCAAATGATTTTTCTTCCATAAAATTTGGCTTTTGAGCTTTGAAAGAATCTACCAAGATCACCCCCTATTTTTCTCTCTCACTTATCATCCTTTCAAGGATTATCTCCACATGGAGAGTGACTTCTGAAGGGCTTAGTCCTCTGTGCTATTTGAACAGGAACTGCTGGATAATCTACTTGCCTCTCTGCTTCTGTGATTCTTCCTTTTTCCCCCTCCTCTTTTTTTTTTCCACTTTCTCAAGCGTATCTCAATGCTTTCATTTTAGCATTTTCCTTTATCCAGGTTTTTATGGTGTTTTTATTTTTATTAACACATTCATAAAAATTGTTATTACAAAGACCATGCCTTCTCTGTGCCAGCACTGCCCTGGACACAGTAAGAAAGGGAAAGTTGATACTAGATAATATTTGACTCGCTATTCTTTGTCATTTTATAAAAGTAAGAAGGAAAACACAATCAGCATGCAGTGATAAGAATATCAGACAAATTGAGGAACAATAAGTACATGCTTATTTCATATTATTACACCCATAATAGAATTTTTCCTTAGTCACATTCATGTTTATTTTAAAACTTCCTGCTCAGCCTTCCTAACATTTACAGGGGAAGAAAAACGGGAGGGAAAAACATCTATTTCTATGTAAGTTCCTCCATCCTTAGCGATTCCACCCTTTTAAGAACATCATTGTGTTTGAACATAGTAGTTGTTTCTGCTCCTCTGAATGGAACACGCTGTCTTAAGAGGAAACACCATCAACTGTAGGAAGTATAGTAGCTCACCCCCAGCAGAAGTCAGGAGTAGGCAACTAGATTTGACTCTCCTCTCTCCCAAGGTGGCTCCCTTCTCTCTCCCTCCCTCCCTTTCTCCCCATCCCCCTATAATATTTTCCTATAAGGTGAAGGTTTTTGAGCCACCAGTGAGTATACAGTCTTTTTCAAGAGGCATAAGCAGCGAGGTGGAGCCAGGCAATGTCTTTACACTGGGCCATGATGCTTCGTTTCTAGTCATCTTTTTCCCATGCTGCCAACAAGCATTTCTCTGGGAGTGTGGGGGTGGGGTGGTGGGTTGAGTTTTAGGCAGCCCTCTAGCCCAGCACTTGGGATAGTTGGGTGACCAACACAAATCAAGATCCTTGCTCTCTTGGGTCTTCAATTCTAGTGAGTGAAAACAAACAAACAATAACAAATCAGATAAATCAGTTGGTTTCTTTGAGTTAGGTGATTAAAAGATCGATGAAACAGGAAGCAAGAGAAAGGCAGTAAAGGAAGTTTTTTTTTTTTTTTTTTGTGGAGGGATTGCCATTTTAAAACAAACGTCACAAAGTTTCCAGAGAGGTGGACATTGGAGAGACACCTTCCTCATATAGCTCCAACAGAGGCGGACAGAATGTCAAGAGCACAGGACCACGGTCGGCCTTGCTGTGGATTATTTTTCATAGTGTGAGAGGGTCACCCCTGATTGGTAGAATGACCTGCTAAGAGAAGGGAAGGGTCGGACTTTTCTCTGTTTTCTTCTTGTGTGGGGAAAATATCCAAGTAGAGGCGAGTTACACCAAAAAATAAGATTAGAGACTTTAGATCATTCCAT
This sequence comes from Peromyscus maniculatus bairdii, assembly GCF_049852395.1. Lineage (NCBI taxonomy): Eukaryota > Metazoa > Chordata > Mammalia > Rodentia > Cricetidae > Peromyscus > Peromyscus maniculatus. Next base: position 48,425,251 of record NC_134866.1, on the reverse strand, counting down.
GAGAAATGAATGCCGTTTCTCAGGGCAGCTCAGGTGCAGCCCTTTTGCTGGACAGCTCACTTCTGGGCCACTATGTGGTACCCCTATAAAACCAGGCATTGGATATAAAGATGCCTTCGTGAAAGCATCTTGCTGTTCCATGGAACACTTGTCTATCTACTTCAGGCTTGGGTCTTGGGTCTGTATGTGGGTCTCTGTGCATGTGACTAGAATTATTTTACCTTGCTAATGAAAGATACTATATTTATAGAAAGAATTGCCCAACTTTAGTTTTATTTTACATAGATAATTGCTTAATATCATGGCCCTCTTTGTATATTCAGTTATGTTAAAAATCAGTTTATAATTTTCCAAATCATGAAGCAACAATTCTTTATTGTGATATCTAGAGAAAGGCTTTTAAAATTGTTTGGTCGTTGGTAGCATTTCTAATGGAGACTGACTATTTAATTCCATTCTTTGAGGGAAGTTAGAGTCTGATAAGTAACATGTCCGATTTGATTATGGAAAAGCAAACCATGAATGTGTCCCAAAAGAATAAGTATATCTTTGGGAAATGAAAAGAATCTCCTGAATTTCCATCCTGTCACACATTAAATTGAGAGCCATTTAGACGAGACCACATGATCATACCCAACGCAGTGCCCAAGTCTGGTGTTTAAGACAGTGTGCCTCCTCCTTCTTAGAATCTGGATGCAAGAAAAGCTGCTGCTATCTGATAAAGTTTTTGTGTGGTTTGGCTTAAGGGAATGAGCGGGGCTTCCATGGAATTTAAAAGCAGGCTGGTGGTAATTGCAGAAAAGCAATCCATCTTCTAGGGACAGGCTGAGGATCAAAATGCCTACTGGCGGGGGAATATTTGCCTTTGCTACCAAGGAGTTAAGAGTAGGGCTAGTATGGATACAAGGGTGAACAGACATTCTTGGTCAAGGAAAAAGAAGGTTCAGTGCTAAAAGGTTTGAGCTCATGTTCAGTTTTCCAAGCATTGAATGTGAGAGAGCTGGAGAGGCAGGACCATGTGTGTCTTCTTCTTTCCCCCATAGTTCACATTTAGGTTTCAGAAACAAACCTTACTTTTTAGGTTTTAGCCAGTGTTTTCCAGAGTGGCCAGCCCAGGTTCTAGCCTCTGAGCTGGAACTTGTGTTCACGCTCCCTCTCCTTCATTTAAAATGGGAGGATGATGGCGAGGCTGTTTGTCTTTAACAAGTCATAGCCAAGAGTTCTATGCATTTTAGCAGAAAGAGACTTGCTGGCGCCCGAATTCCAATTTGCTTAACACATGGAGACCAAGAGAAAGGCTGGGGAAGATCACACCATTATGCAGAAAAGTTTGAAGATGTATAGGGGTAAAGACCAAGCATAATATGCTATCCTTATGTGAGGCAGGCGCGGCTTCTCTACAGACAGCTTTGACTCGAAATCGTTAAAGAGACAAAGAACAATTTCAAAAGCTGCTTTTTGTGATCGATATATTGTCTGGAATGATACAAACATAGAGAATGTTCTGGGCTACAACGCATTACTTTTGGCTAAAATGATGTAAAGTTTTCATTCCACCTTTCAAATTTAACCTCCTGTGTCACGGTGAGGCATGAAAGACTTGGTGATGGTGAAAAGTGGATTGACTTATGTATCTTACTTGTCACAGCAGTGTTTCTTAGGTAGGGTCAAGAAGGTCTCCTTGGTTTTTAATCTATTTTTTTAAAAAAGGAATTATTTTTCAGTCGGTGTGGATTATCTAAGGGCTGGTGGTCAAGGAAATACATCATTCAGACCCATTTCTCTGAGATTTCCTCTGACTCCTTGCTTTTAAAGGCTTTACTGTTCCTTGGTACCTTCACCAGAGATGATGGAGAAGGAGGCTCTGTAATTCTGTGGGTCTGCGTGTAATTTTTGGAGCTGGAAAGTCTATCTCCCTTTACATTTAGCTATGTCCTTTAGTCTACCAATATTAAATATCCTTTAATCTCTTTGCATCTCTTTTCTAGTCTGTAAAATGGAATGATATCGGCATGTTTCTTACAGAGCTGTTAGGAGGGTTAATGGAGAAGGTACCTGCAAGGACTCTAGAACAGGACCTGGTGCATCAGGCAGGCTGGATAAGCAAGTGCTTGCTTATACCATTGCAATGAATGTTTTAACAAAATGCTCAGATGGTTCTTAAAGAACTGATACTCTTGTGACTGTCATACATATACCTAACAAGGTCCTCCCTTTGCAGAGTCCCTAGACAGAGAAACCTGGCCTGGATTCTTCTCTCTCCTCCTGAGTGTGATCTCTTTAATGGGACCCCCAGGCAAGAGTTTCTCTAGAACCATTCTGAAATCTCTGGGAATAAGGACCAGTGAGTATGAGTCACATTTATAGGCATAGCAAGCCCAACAGCAGGGCAGCCTAGCTTCAGTGAAAGGCAGAACAGAAAGTGATAGATTTATGCTTGGAGAGGTGGAAAGTGGGCAGGGAACAGCCATAGCTAGACCTCTGTAGGGCATGCAAGGATTGAGTTCTGTGTTCATGACACCCGGAAGAGACTTGTGTAAGGTTAAGCAGAGAGTTATGGGGAATACACCAGGATGTACATTCTTATTATGGTGACTAGGGTATGTCCATTTTCCTTCTTCTTATTCTCACACTTAGGACTCAACCTTTCTTCTCAAATTTGAACATGTATTTTAAGAGTGCAGGTCTGAAATGGCACTAGATCCTATTCTGAACACTCAACTGAATCTGTTTGGCTAGGGGTCCTTAGGAACTTGAACAACTAGTGGCTGAGTCAGAGGGAAGGACTAGATCTCCCAATTCCCATCCCAGCATTTTCTCACTACACCTCCCCCCTTTTCTGTAAAGGAACCAGCAAGATGATATCTCCAGAAAGAAAAAGGATGTACCCCAGGAGCTAGTCTCGATACCACCTCATTTTCTTTACCTAAATAAATCAAGAATATAGTTTCTTTCTCTTCTAGCTGTTATGAGATTTGCTGATATAGTGTATATGGCTCTTTAGACAAAGGCATAATGTAAAACAAAATTGTATTAATAAGATATTACTAATATTAATCAATGTGAAATGCAGTCGTGTGCCTGGTGAGGAAGTCACAAGAAACACTGGAAACTCCTATGGGATGTGCAAGACCAGACACTTTCCAATGCTTCTTGCTAAACACTTAGCCTAGAAATGGTCCCCAAAGTGCAGTAAAACATGCAGCTCTAATGTTTGTGTTAGATTGGAATTATGGCTTGGAAAATTCCAGCATTCTCTTCAATCATAAAAAGAGTGAGAGATGTTAAATTTCATGTAATTACCCAGTCGAAATGGAAGCTATATCACATTCTGTGCTGTGTCTGACTGCTTCAAAAGGTCAGGGTTCCTATGGTCCTTGTGTGTAGACCATATTTGAATCAAACTTCCTAATGTGTTTGACAGATGGGAAATAGCTCATTTGGATCCTTAATGTCCAGTCTTTGGTTCATATAACCTAATAACATGGGCTTATTACTTTAGTTTTTTTCTATAGATCTATAATAAAGACCCCAAGTTTCAAGGATGGCAATCATAGAACTGTTATTATTTTTTTCCATTTGGCTCCAAAGAGCTCATAGCTATGGTATTCTCTCATTAAATGAAGAGAACACTATTATATTGTTTTTTACTTCTGCAGAATGGGGCACTGAGTCGCACCAGAGTTAAACAACTTCTCTGAGTTCACAGAAGCTGTGGGCAGAGCTGGGAGTCAAGCCATTCTTCCTGGTCTGCTGAGCTTCCTAAACTTTAAGAAGTGCAGGGATGCCTTTTAGAATTTAATTCTGGCCTGACACAGCCCTTGAGCCCCCCACCTTTTCTTTGTGTGACTTTTCTTGTCGGTTACTTGATGTTCATCAGAAACAACCCGTGCCAAGTGATACTTTTCCTTCGGGGGGGTGGTGGGTGGTGGGGGGAACCAATACAAGTAACCAAAATGAGCAAAGCCAAAGCCAGACAGATCACTCATGACCAGTGGCCTCAGACATTAGTATTCAATTAAATACAGCCTTAGAGATCCAAGGAGACAGTATGGCCTCGCGAGACTGTCCGGTTTCTCGACCTCAAACACTCACACTAAAAAGTGTTAGGTTCTAGCCCATTCTGATTATGTACCAAAAGCATCTCAGGAAGGAGGGCTTGCTGTGGTCCCTGCTGCTCCTTGCACTTCAGTCCCGTGCTCTTCCTGCTGACCTCACTCCACTACTACCTCCTTCACGTTCAGTTTGCTCCTCCTCCAGTGCTTTCAACCTTGCTAGTCCTTGGGTATTGTTCTCTTCTCATTTCTACCCACCATGAAAATGCCACCAATGACAAACTCAGTGTCATCAGCCCAGACCTGCTGCCTTAACATCTCCATGTGGCTGGGCTTGTGGCCCGTTTAGTCCTCGAACAGGACACATTATCGTTTTCTCTATCCCCCATTTTCCTTACCAAGCCCCCACTTCTGCTTCAGGTTTCTATCGCCTATCAAAAGAAAGGTCATCACCATCCACTTGGATCAAGGAAATGTGGCTGATCTTAACCCTTCCCTCTCCAGCACTCATCATATTGCAAATGAAAATGTAAGCTGGGGTCCATGTGGAGATTATTGCTTTTGTTAGTCTTGCTTCAGAGTCTTGAAGATGCTCAGCTTCTTTGAAATGTCCACCTTCAAAGACAAAAGATGATAGAATAGAACTTCATTCACTTCCTTCTAAGGCTTCACTGAAATAGCAATAAGAGGGACTGGAGAGATGGCTCAGAGGTTAAGAGCACTGGCTGCTCTTCCAGGGGTCCTGAGTGCAATTCCCAGCAACCACATGATGGCTCACAACCATCTGTAATGAGATCTGGTGCCCTCTTCTGACCTGCAGGCACACATGCAGACAGATCACTGTAGATGTAATAAATAAATAAATCTCAAAAAAGGAGAAAGAAATAGCAATAAGAGCATATAAACTCATAAGGTTCAAGATGAGTACCTGGATATATAAAATGGTTCCAGACATGAAAAGTAAACTCAGATCATGAACAGTGTGTGTGTGTGTGTGTGTGTGTGTGTGTGTGTGTGTGTGTGTGTGTGTGTGCTGTCAAGAAGAGAAGTGATTTCTGAGGTGAGAGGCATAGACAGTGGTGTAGTGGTAAATGTTTTGCAACAGTGTCTAAAAAGAAATAAGAGGGAGGAGGAGATGGAGCAAGGAAGGGGGCATTGGAGGAAACAGATTTTAGATTTATGTTTCATTTTATGTGCATGAGTGTTTTGTCTTCATGGATGTCTATGTATCACAAGTGAACCTGGTGCTTGAGGAAGTCAGAAGAGAGCATTGAGTTCTTTGGAACTGGAGCTGTGGATGGTTGTGAGCCACCATGTGGGTGCTGGGAACAACAAGAGTTCTCAACCTCAGATGTACCTCTCCAGCTTCAAAGAGAGAGATTTTAAAGGGGAAGAAAGAAACCTTTAATGTATAGCATTTACTGCTTTTTTTGTGTGGTGGAAATACACCACCATGGCCCATTTAAAACTAACAACATGACTTCCAACATGAAGGGTTAGGTGGAAATGAGCATCTCAGGGGCTGGTAAAATGGGATCTGGTACTTTGAATAGGCGGTTAGGGTCGAGAGAGGAATTAGACCTCACAGTTAACTGTCCCTCAGTTAATGCAAAGACTCTGAAGTTATATAATCAAAGGAGGGAGGGGGAGGGGGGAGAAAGGAGGAGAGGCAGGTAGAGGCAGTCTGGGGAGACTAAATGGTTTCAGAGGTGGAACCCCAAATTCCTAGGAATGAATTAAGAGCAGTAAAAGGAACTATTTAAGGATATATATATATATGTAATGTATTTTTTTAGTACTTTTGTGTATATGCATGTGTGTATTTGTACAAAATTTTTAATTATCTGAAAAATGATGAGAACTATCTAAAGCAATAGTAATCAAAATGCATTTTGAGAGCTTTTTGTATACTGTGAGTGAAGGATACACAGGAAGAAATATGAATATGAGAGTGCAGTTTGAAGGTAGACTTTGATTATTTAAATATGTATATTATAATTTTTAGATCGACCACTAAAAAATACAATCGGAAAGAGAGAGGTATTATAGAGCTATAACATAATATAGCATAAGTGCCATATATGACTTTATATAACATGGCTATAAAGCATAAGTCAATACAAGAGATTAAATGCATACAAAAGAATCAATTCATCCCAAAGCCGCCAGAAATGGATAGAGGAGCAAAATATAAATGCCACAAATATTTTTTTTTAAAAAAGAAGACTTTTATCCAATAATTTTAATCATCAGATTAAATGTAAATGTATTAAATTCTTTCACTAAAATAAAAAAATTAAAATATCTAATGCCTCAGTTATAGTTAGCTATACTTTAAGTGCTTAATAACTACACAAGACTAACGGCTACCACACCAGACAGTACAAATGCAAACACTTCTATCATCACAGAAAATCCTATTACATAGCACTTTGTAGAGAGCCACTAACTCAAAATGATGCGGGAGGTTGGAACACTCCAGGATTGGGGTTCTGTAATGAGGATATATAGGTGCCAGCAGTATAAGTGCACAAATACTTTAAGATAATTTGAATGTTTAGGAAAAACAGAGAGCTCATGAGGGAAGTAAATGTGGCCGTAGCATACCATACTCTGCTGTAAATAGTGTCTACATGGGCAAAATTGTTCCAGCTATGCTCAGTCTATTCAAAAATTGGTGGATAACTATTATTGGGAACCATGGTTGGGAAGATGAGAAATATGAGTGGTGGTGATTGGAAAAGGGAACTAAGCTTTATCTACTGAAGCAAAGATTGGTTTTTTTTTGTTGTTGTTGTTATTGTTTAAACCCAGAGATACTTCTTAAAAAACTGATACATATTCATCTGGGTAAGTAATAATTGTGTATAGACAATCATAGAATCTAATTGTTGCCTATTCCACTAATATTTGGTGATGACATTCAAGGAACTAATAGGTCTGCTGATCATTCACAGAGGCACCATTCCATAGTAAAACCTGATTTATGTATTACGTAGTATATATTAGAAGAAAAGTAAAAATGTATGAGAAATATAAAGAATGAAGAACTGTTTTACAAAGTGAGATGGAAGACTTACATGTTAAGAGTGCACGCTGCGTCTTAGGTATATGGAGAGTAAAGGAGGCAGGAAGCTACTGTGTGCCCAGGAGTTCAAGGCAAACCATGAGCCCCAACCACAGCCTGCTTTTTCCTATGTGTAACAAACAGAGTTTGCACAAGAACAGCCTGCCACATACAAATGTGGGAGACACAGATGCCCTGCAAATGACTGACAAAGGGCCATGGGACTGCTGGGCCAGAGCTTCTGAGCATGAACCTTCTCTCAGCTCAGTAGCCCACTCACGTTTTCTGAAGTGTCTTTCTTAATAACTTGCCTCTGCTTCTGTTTTTCCCCTGTCCCCTTTTTGGTCTGGGATACTAGAACCTGGAAACTTCACTCGCTCCTCCCAGAACTCAGATCCTCACCTGTAACATTACTATTAATTAGGTAAGTGGCCTAGAAAGGCACTCAGAATTAGTCTTCATTTTCCCCCTCACTCAGCTTCTGGACTCACTTGGGTGGTTTCCACTGGGCGGAGGCACCCTGCCAAAAGGAAGGCCTTGACGATCTTCCTATACATGTCCAGAAGCGATCATTCACACACTCCAGGCTCTCATTATCCCCTCAGGGCTCCCTTGTCTTTTTTCTGTCCTCCCACCTAGGCTAACATGTTGCAAAACTGTTCCCAGTCCTACATCTTGAGTCACAAGCCATTGGGCAGAAAATCCCACCTGGCAGTGAACTGTCTGAATTGTCTGCTCAGGTAGTGAGATGCCACACCAGCCAACTTTATACCCTGATCAAGAGCTGGTGGGGCACTAGGAAAGATTCAAGCTTGTAGACACGACATAGCACACTGGTTGAGGCCACAGGCTTAATCTCTTTGGCAACTAATGTTGCTGACCTCAGAATAGAGCCTGTGTAGACTGGTTCTCCCCTCGGCTTCCTCACAACTCCCTGTTGGATGGAGATTAAAGTTCAGTTTTACTATAGAGGAAACTGTTCGTTAGAAGGTTAAGCCAATTGTTCCAGCTGACAGGAGCAGGACAAAGAGAATTATACCCCCTTCCTGCTTTCCTGCATATTGGCATGCTCACTTGCTCGGCTTCCATTGGTCGTCTAGCAGTGTCTGAGGCTGTGTGCCTTCACAGGAGAGAGGAAACTCGGCCTCATCAATGTATCTTTACAAGCTGGCTTCCCCAATGGCTGGGTAATGGAAACAATCGCTGTTGGGAAGCAATATTTCAAAAAATGTACTGCAGGTTGTGAAAAAGGAAACCAGTTGTCTATACTCATCCTAGTGACAAGGAAATACAGATCTGGAGTCTCAGTGGCAAAGCACCGTGGCAGCCTACAGTTATCTTCTGAAGAATTGTGTCTCAATTAGGATAACTGAAAGTCTCTGGAAGCTAGAACCATGTTCCTTTCTTGCCCAGAGATGCCATGGTCTACTCTGTGACCTAAATCATGAGTATGCAAATCATCATAGACATTGCAGTCTTACACTGTCCTTACCTTTCTTCCTTCACTGTCCTCTTTATAGTCCTCCAACCAGCCCTCCTCACCTGAATTCCAAAATATCTTGAAAATCTTTCCATAGAACTAGAGCTGTGAAAATGGGCTTTAGGATCACACTGGCTAGGGTGAAAGCCAGCTCTGCCTCGTGTGTCTACAAGGCCATGTCCAAAAGGACATTGAAGGGCTCTGATGATCAACCCACATCAGCATTGACTTGTCACACTTAATCTGCTCCCAATAGACAGTCTCCAAATAGCTTTTGACTTTATTTTCAGGTTCTGTGTTCCAGCTAAGCATTAAACATGTTGTTTGTTCACCCCTACGACTCCTTTGATTATGCTCTTTATATAAATTTAATAGTGCTGACCATGGACAAGGGATAGTTTAGGAGGAAGAGTGATGAGGAAGCATTAGGTGGTCTCCCGTCTTGTTCTGTGCTTCCATTTTCAATAAGTGGGGTGTCACACATCTGAATGCCCAGCATTTAAAAAGCTGAAGGGGATGATCATGGGCGTGAGGCTAGTATGGACAATAGAGCGAGACTCTATCTCAACAAAAACAAACCACAAGAAACTGCCCCCAGCAAGTAGTAGTTCCCGTTGTTAAACATTAAGAACGCCAACTTTAGCATGTGAATTCATTTACATTGCCTGGATTATTCTCAGTATAATAAAGCAGAGTCTTCATTATTGCTCAAAATCTATTGTCTAGGCACATGGCATTAGCATATATCTCCTTTCATATTAGTGAAATGAGACACTTCTTCAACTTCTGTTATATTATTTAATTTCCTTAGAAAACCGTTAAAAGACAGAGAATATCCTTTGGTGTACCATGAAAATGATTTAACTTCTTATACCCTCTCTTACCACTGTTAAATAGAAGCTACACTGTCTTCCCTCATCCACCCACTTTTTTAGAGAAGATAAAAAACAAAACAAAACAACAACAAAAAAAACCACACTAAACTAAATATTGGCCACATTGAAAAAAGTTGTGTTGATATTGACACTCTGACTCTCCTCCTGGATCCACTGATTATCAGCAACACTTTCCCAGATATTGAGAATTGAGCCCAGGGCCTCACACAGGCTAGATGAGCATTCTACTATTGCCCTTTACCCTCAGCCCCAACTGTGTGCCTAGGGAGACCTGCTGTGGGATGTTCTGTATGTCAAATGTGTTGCTCTGATTGGTTAATAAATAAACCACTGATTGGCCAGTAGCCAGGCAGGAAGTATAGGCAGGACTAACAGAAAGGAGAATTCTGGGAAGGGGAAGGCTGAAGCGGAGAGACACTGCCAGCCGCCGCCATGACAAGGAAGATGTAAGGTACCAGTAAGCCACGAGCCACGTGACAAAGTATAGATTAATAGAAATGGGTTAATTTAAGATATAAGAACAGCTAACAAGAAGCCTGAGCCATTAGGCCAAACAGTTTAAATAATATAAGCGTCTGTGTGTTTATTTTATAAGTGGGCTGTTGGACTGCCAGGGTTTGGCAGAACCCGGAGAGAAATTTAGCTACAGAGACCTATTGCTTCTCCAGTATGGTCTATGTGCTTTGGAGTTCTGGAGTTCCTGTTTGTCTTCTTGGCTTAGTCAAAATCTGCATGGCTTTTTGCTCTCAACCTCTAGCTGTATCAGAAATCACAGCAACATTTTTACCTGCCACCCAACCACCCTGTCTTACTGTACAGCAAGTGATGAAAATACACATTTCAAGAGCTGGGTCCTTTTCTCCCTTGGACAGTTAGAGCAAGAGAGACTCATTTTTAAGTTTTACTCCAAGAGCCATGAACAATAGAATCACCTCTGTAGGGTGTGGATCTAGGACTGTGAAATTTTAGCCTCTGTTTTGAATGACTGAGATACCAAACATGTCCTTGTCTTGTGTCTGATTCCGTGGCCCAGGAAGATATTTTCCCTCTAGGACAATGAACAGCATAGTGAAGGGTATTGGCCTTAGTGTGACTAACTAGGAAACTCTAGGCAAATCTCTTTAATCAGTATGGGTTTATTCACCTTAGGATAGAGTTGGGATTTTGTCTTAGTTAGGGTTTCTATTGCTGTGATGAAACACCATGACCAAAAAGCAAGTTTGGGAGGAAAGGGTTTATTTGGCTTACACTTCAGCATTGCTGTTCATCACTGAAGGAATTCAGGACAGGAACTCAAACAGGGCAGCCTCCTGGAGGCAGGAGCTGATGCAGAGGACATGGAGGGGTGCTGCTTACTGGCTTGCTTCTCCTGGCCCACTCAGCCCGCCTTGTTTATAGAACCCAGGACCAACTGCCCAGGGATGGCACCACCCACCATGGGCTGGGCCCTCCCCCATTGATCACTAAATGAGAAAATGCCTTACAGCTGGATCTCAAGGAGGCATTTCCTCAGCTGAGGCTCCTTCTTTTGATGACTCTAGCTTGTGTCAAGTTGACACACAAAACCAGCCAGTACAGGCTGAATCTTCATGTGTACAATTATAATTATCACTAGATGGTCTATTTAGGCTGCTTTGAACATGAAATGACAGAGCCCATTGTTTAGTTACAGGTCAGGCTGTGGGCGTTGGTTGGTCTTTCAGCTATGCACAGGGGTCTAGGCATGAATGAAACATTGGGACAGGGACACAGGATGCAAGCATGTGTTAATGAAAATGAAGTGGGTTGTCAAAAGGACACTTTAGAAACCAGAGGCAAACGTGACCGACTTTGGAGATTCATTCAAGACTTCTTTGGGCCTGAGAAGTTGCGTGTATGAATTAAGTATCCTAAAAATATTGGTACCACTCAGGGTTGGTTCCTGAGCCCTCTTCTTGTCTCACTGTGCATATATTATCCCTGGACAATTATTTCATACTTGTTTTTTTATTTTTATAAATGGTTCATTAATTAATTTTTGAGACAGGATCTCACTGTGTAGCCCAGGCTGGCCTCAAACTCAATGATCTTTCTACATCAGTCTCCTGAAGGATAAGAGTAGAGATATGTTACCAGGCCTGGTCATACTCATATTTTTATTTTACTTTATATTTTTTTTTTGTTCACTCATCTGTGCCATTTTCTATGACTTCTGGAAGTCAGACACTCTTTCTCACTTGCTTTTAATTCCCAGCTTTCAGCACACTCCCTGGTCAGAATGGGCACGGGGTACCTATTTCTACAGGAGCAAACAAAACAAACACACAGTCTGTCGACAAGGACAGCTTCACCTATCGTAGATTGCCTTCCTCAAACCCCTGGAGCACCACTAAAGAAAACATTCTTTCAGAGATCTCTTGTATGTGTGGGCCACAGCAAGCTGCTAACCTCCTCAGAGAAATAAATATTGGAATAGTTATTTTGTTTTCTAGTGGCTTCACCTGCCAATAATACACCAGTCGTGGAGATAGCCTTGCTACGTGATGTGTCCTGCAAAACTGTAGTGAATATGTGTATTTCTGTGACCCGATTTCTTACATTAAATAATATTTGAACCAGTTTGTGTCATGATTTTTTTTATAGGAGAAAATACCACATAATACGAGTTAAGGCAACGGGAGCCACTATTTCATTGCCCAGCACCATAATCTATTAAGCCTGAGATATTTTCAGGGAATTGCCTTAAATCCTTTGGTGGTTTAAAATAGCTTCAGAAGGATTAGTGGCTTAGAGGTAATTGTTATTGCTAATATTTTATTTGAAATGTCCTGTTCAGCAAAGGTAATGTGACATTTTGCTCACTGGAAATGCTGTCTTTCTAGGAAAAAGGATGAGTCAAAAGGTCATTGCCCAGGAGGGCTAGGGAGGGAAGGGCTTGTGTGAGACAAAGGACAAGGGCTTGAACTGAGGGGACCAGTGCAAGTTAGCCGAGTTAGAGCTGCTTTCACACAGACCTTGGGGACATAGAATTTTAATTGTATGGGAATTGTGAGATTAATCTCGACAGTTAATCAGCTCTAAAGAGATGTCTGAGTTTTACTTTTAAAAGGAAGATTTGGTAAGGAGAATGAAACATATTTTGGTCTTCTCTGTGTGTGTGTGTGTGTGTGTGTGTGTGTTTCTTCTGAGGGAAAATGTTGGTGCTCTTCAGAGCCTGCCTTTGTCTCTCTCTGCAATGGGTCTCAAATGGAGATTGCTTCAGAAATCATCTGGGAGCAGCCATTGCAGAATATAGATTCCCTGGGCCCTACTTCCAATAACTCTGATTTGGTAGTTCAGAGATATCCTCGGAACTCAGCCCTATAACCAGAGACCACCGGGGATTTCTACATGGGTATTTCTCAGACCCACAGACTCCCAATCTCTAGCTTGTTCATCCATCATACCTTGTATTCCTAATTTCTATCTGAACCACAAATGCATCTGACTTATGGATCCCTGTATCAAAATGATAGTCAAAACGTCAAAGATTTGAACACCCCAAAGATACTTCAGTCACCTTTTTCCAGGCCTTCCCTTCTCATTACCCACTGGTCTTTCAGCAGTCCCAGCTTCCACCCTCACTTATCAGTTGGACCTTGGCAACAGCTCAGGGAGGAGCCTCTTGGCATTTGTTCTTCAATCTGCTCTCTGGAGACAGAGGGACCTTTTCAAAATGTCTGCTTTAGAGCTGTACCCCTCCCACAGAGACACTTCAGTGACTCTGCATTATCTTCAAGGTTAGGATCCCAAACTGTCCCTGGGCTCCTTCAGGAAGGTGTGGGGCTCACTGGCCCGCTTGCCTTACAGCACTTTCTGGCACTGTGTTTGAACCACATCTTCTTAAGTTCCACATGATTTTTACACTTGATTCCTGGCAAGGGGCGATATTTAGCTTTGAACCACTGTTTCTTTCCTTCCTTTCCTTTATTCCAATGGACATCTTACATCAGATGACACCTCAGATTCTGCCCTCATAATCTTCTCCCCACCTAACTCAGGTTCTCTTACAATACATCCTCTGATACAGGGTGTATTGTATTTACTGTCCTAAATGTTTGATAAATGTCTGTCGTTCTCTAATCCTGAAGGCCCACACAAGAGCAGTTAGGTGCTTTTTTGCTCATAATTGTAGCCCCCTTGTCTCTTCCAGTGCTTATTGCATGGGAGAACTCAATAAATACTCACTGAATGGATGCCTACAGGCTGAATGAATGAATCTGTATTGTATAGAATTATCTCATTTTAACAGAGAGATCACAGACAGGAAAATCACAGTAGGACTAGCAGAGACAGAAATTGGGAATGTCTGGCAGCTAAATGGGGTTGCTAAGGTCATTAGCTAGCTAATTAAGGCAGGTAGGACAACATAATTATAACTTTTAAGCACAACCATTAAATGTACCCAAACTTTGTACTTACGTATATAATTTTAAGCTTGAGTTGACTTTTCAGTGACAGATAGTTAAGACTTTTTGAAAAATAATAGTGATCCTGATTAATAAATTATTAGATTTCACTCAAATTAAGAATATTTAGAATAATAAATGCTTTTCAGATTAAATGGAGTCTCATATTAGTTGTCGTCTTGCTGGACCGTTTCCCTTCAAGCTTCTGAACCCAACCTGCTGGGGAGCTCTACAAGGCTTATCTGCACACCCACCAGTTCTTTTACTCGACTTTGACACTTTCTCTTGAGAGACCTGCTACAAATGTTCTGAGCTGCTGGCACCTTCTGAATATGCAGCAGCTGAATGCATTTGTTAATTCAGTTGACACTTTAGCCCATCTAGACTCTATCACTGGGGTCTGTGATTTACTTGTTTTAACTTTATGGCATTTTGCTCAAAGAGGTCCATAGAGTTTTTTTTTTGTTGTTGTTGTTGTTTTTTGTTTTAAATGGCAATCACAAACTGAAGAGATGAAAGAGATAAATGCAAAAAGACCTCCTAAATCAAGTCCCAAGAGAGAGTAGGTGGAGAGGGCGACCTAAGGTACAGGTCATGTCTTAAAAGTCAAAAAAATCACATGCAATGTTAACTCAGCTATAGAGCATGTTCAAAGCCCGGGACACTTTGGATTCTGTTTCTGATACTGCAGGACTCAACAGAAAAGATACAAATAATTCTTTCAACATGTCTGCAGCATGAGAGGAAATCTCAGTCTTCAAGTGCTTGCAGGTCTGGAGAAGCACTTGGTTTCTTGTCTATCGGCACCCAATGGGACCAATTGATTTACAAAGAACGAGGAAAAAATCACATCCAACGTCCCCCCCCCACTCTGTGTGTGTGTGTGTGTGTATGTGTGTGTGTGTGTGTGTGTGTGCCATCACTGTGTTAGAGGCTTTCATATAGACATGAGATCACACACTGGTTAATCAGTATTAATACACTGAAATGTTCTCTGAGGAATCAGGCAAATCCAGGAACAAAAGGAGACTGGCACCCAATATTCAATAAAAAATGAACAAGAAAGCTGACCATTGACAATCTCTTCTTACACACTGTAGGACTTCAAGTACTTTTGTGTTCTACTTGTAACAAAAGATCAGACAAGGAGTAAAAATGTTAAGGATTATCTATAATGTGAAGGGCATAGGCCAAAACCACTAGGGAAAAGAAATTTTTAGGAAACAGAGATCATCTATAATTTGAAAACCTCAAGAAATATGGCATCTCCTCAGAGAGATTAAATAAAATCTTGTACCTAGGACACAAGAATAGCATGATTCAAAAAGAAAGCATCAAAAACTAAAAAGAATTCCTGAAATGAAAACAGCAAGAACAAATGATAGTAGAAATGAAAACTAATCAGAGAGCTAAGAAATAAAATGAAGTCTCCTAGAGATACTTTGTAAAAATATGAGGAAGGCAGGAGATACATTATAAGAAAATTAGAGGTCATGTTAGGATAGCTAGACCCCAGTAATAAAATTCTAGAAAGAAAGTAAGGTAAAGGGGAAAGAATGAAAAGACATACTTTTCCAGATCAGAAACATCTTGTACCCAACACAAGACTGACAATAAAGAATATTCTTATTGACTGAGAGCACTAATGGTAGACTATACTAAAATCATAAATATACAAGTAATATTATGTAGACTGAGCAGGAATATATTGGACTATTTAAGAATATACATAACATATGTATGGTATATAATATACATAATGTAATATAATATATAAGAAATACATAATACATATACAACATATTATATATACACCATAAATTTTAGAGAAAGCTGGGGGGTGGTCATAGGAAGGTTTGAAAGGAGTATAGGAAAGGGGAAGATGATGTAATTCTATTTTAATTAAAAAAATTTAAAAAGAAAGACAAAAACTAAAACCAAACAAACAAAAAACAATGCTGTTGGTAAGAGAACAAATCAGTTATCAAGAGAGAAAGCCACTTTTGAGCTGCCAACCTGAGACTGGTACCTGCTGGCCATACTAGCCTGGGAATCAGCTCTCCACACATTCCTCTTGGTGGACCAAACCTTCCCTCCTCTCGCCTGGGAATCAGGTAGACGATCTTCACTCTCCTTTCTGTCCTCCAATTCCAGTTCCCCAGTCTCATACCCTGTAGCAGACCACTTGCAGGGGCCTGGCTGTCCTCCTTCTTTGACTCTGCTCTCTGGATACTCTGTCAAATCTTGTGGTAGACTCAGCTTCCTTCCTTCATGTGGACCCTATCTTCTAGCCCATTCCCATTCCATTGTGTCAGCACCCAATATCTAAAAAAAATTAGAAATACATTCTACCTGGGATCCCGAGGGTCCCACCTGTCAGGGACACAGAAGCACTCTCACCAGGCCACCCACAGCCACCACATTTCTAGGATCCAGAGAGGGCAGCAAAAACCAAGCAACAGAGCATCCACCTAACAAAAACAAGACCAGAGATCAACACCTAGACTCACAATCAAGGTAACTAAACAGAAGCACAAAAACATAATAACAACCAAAGCAGTCTGTCTCCACCAGAACTCGACAACCCCACTAAAGGAGGCCCTGAGAAATGCAGTACAGCTGAAACATGAGACAAGGACTTCAAAATAGCAATTATGAATATGTTCAAGGATTTTAAAGTGGAAATGAGAAAATCCATTAATAAAATCTGTAAAAACACAAAGAAGCAGTGATGATAAACACTTTTAGCAAAATATCAGGATACAAAATTAACTCACAAAAATCAATAGCCCTCCTATATATAAATTACAGATGAACTGAGAAAGAAATTAGAGAAACAATACTTTTCATAAGCTTCAAATAGTATAAAATATTTTGGGGTAACTCTAGCCAAGCAATTGAAAGATTTGTATAACAAAACCTCCAAGACATTGAAGAAAGAAATTGAAGAATATATCAGAAGATGGAATGATATCCTATGCTCATGGATCAGTAGAGTTAACATGGTAAAAATGGCCATCCAACCAAAATCAATCTACAGCACTGAAATCACCATCAAAATTCCAGCACAGTTCTTTACAGAACTTGAAGAGACAGTTTCAGCTTCATATAGGAATGCAAAACATCTAGGATAGCCAAAACAATCCTGATCAACAAAAGAATTGCTGGAGATATCACCATTCCCAACTTCAAACTGTACTCCAGAGCTATAGTAATAAAAACAGTAGTATATTGGCATAAAAGCATATCTGTTGATTATTAGAATTGAAGACCCAGACATAAGCCCATATACTTATGAACACATGATTCTGCTTTTTAAATGAAGAAATCAGAAATACACACTGGAATAAAGACAACATATTCAATAAATGGTTCTGGTCAAATTGGATAGCTGTATGTAGAAGAATGCAAACAGATACATATTTATCACCCTGCACAAAACTCAACTCCCAAAAGATCAAAGACCTCAACATAAGGCCAGATACACTGAAGCTGATACAAGAGAAAGTGAGGAATAGTCTTGCACTCATTCGCACTGGAAAAGACTTTCTGAACAGAACACCAATAGCACAGGTGCTAAGAACAATAATTAATAAAGGGACCTCATGAAGCTAAAAAGCTTCTGTACAGCAAAAGACAATATTCAGACAAAGCAGCAACCTACAGAATAAGAAAATATTTGTATCAACTACACCTCTGATAGAGGGCTAATAGCTAAAATATAGAAAGAACTAAAAAAAAAAACTGGACATAAAAAACAAACAACCCAATTAAAAGATGGAGTACACTAAACAGAATTCTCAAAAGATAAAACACAAATGTCTGAAAAAAACAAGGAAATTTTCAACACCCTTAGTTATCAGGGAAATGCAAACCAAAACACTTTGAGAGTTCAGCTAACACCAGTCAGATTGGCCAAGATCAATAAAACATTGACAGCTCATGTTGGCCAGGATGGAACACTCATCCATGGCTGGTGGGAGTGCAAACTTGTACAGCCACTATAGAAATCGGTGTAGTGTTTCCTCAGGAAGATGGAAGTAGATCTGTCTCAAGATCCAGCTATACCACTCTTGGGCATATATACCCAAGGACTCCACATCCTATCACAGAGACATTTGTTTAACTGTGTTCATTCTGCTCTATTCATAATAGCCAGAAATCGGAAACAGGCTAAATGTCTATCAATTGAATAATGGATTTTTTTAAGTTGTACGTTTACACAATGGAATACTGCCTAGCTATTAAAAAATGAAATTTACAGGTAAATGAGTGGAGCTAGAAATAATAATCTTGAGTGAGGAACCCAGACCCCAAAAGACAAATATTGTATGTATTCACTTATATGTGGACGTTAGTTGTTAAGTCTTCAATAAGCAGACCGCAATTCATATAACCACAGAGGGTAGGTAGAGAGTAAAGGACTGAGGAGGTCTTGGGGAGGGAAAACGAATAGATAGTTATGGATGGATTGGGGGAGGGGACTAGACTGGGAGGATCAAATGTGGAGGCAAAGGGAAGGGGTGAGGAAGGGAGAGAAAATGGGGAGGGACAGCTAAACCTAATGCCAATTGAGGAGTTGCATGGAAACATAATACAGTAGAGGCTTCCTAAAATATATACATAGATGAAAGAAATCTAAATGGAATCACCAAGTAATGGGGGAGACAAAGCCCCAACTAGATAGACATCTCTCATCACCAAATGAAACCTCCAGTTTTGGGAATGGGTTACATCCAGTTGAGTTGTGGACCCAAGGACTGTTGGCCATGGATACTCCTAACCACCCAGAATACTGCCAAGTTTATTGATCGTTCTCCACAATCTGATGATCAGGCCCCACTGACAAGACAATACCTACACAACCCACTGAACACAGAGACAACACTTACCCGGGGCCTTCCCTCTACAAATGACTAGTGTTCATTGTACTAGTACTCTGCACACTACCAGAGGAGAAAGGTAAACACCAACCCAGTCACAATCCCTTTGATCTACAACAGTGACCTTCCTGCAAGGTATTCTGGTGCAATAGCAGCACAAAGCCTGTGGGAGGGAGTAACTAACCAATATCTGATTGGATTTAAGGCCCACTTCATGAGGTAGAACCCATACCAGACACTGCTTCAGTGGTGATAACTGAGACTAGATAAGCCAGGACTTAAAGGGAAAACACTGTTGTTCAGTGAAAGAAACAGAACAATAAAATGACTCCTGTGATATTGTGCTATACTCATTGATCAGTGTCTTGCTCAGCCATCATCAGAGAAATTTCCCCCTGCAGTAGATAGGAATAAATACAGAGATCCACAGCTGGACAATGTGCAGAGTGTGAGTGACCTTGGAGCGCTCAGTCCTAAATGGATTGTCTCCACTAAATCTTTCCCCCTCAGAGCTTAGGGAATGCTGTGGAAGAGGAGGCAGAAAGATTGTAAGAACCAGTGGAGATGGAGAACACCAAGGAAACAAAGCCTTCCAACCACAGCAGGACCAACACGCATGTGAACTAACAGAGAATGAGGAAGCATACACAGGCCCTGCTCAGGTCTGGGACAGATGGGCTTCCAGCACTGAGAGGGAAGTGCACACAAGTACCCATCCCTGAGCAGCAAGCTATCTCCAGCTGGTAACTTCTCGCAAAGAAAAGAATTGTTTTCTCCAACAGAGTCTCACTGGGTATACAAACCAGTCAAAAGACAGCCCCCATGCCCAGCAGGAGATAACCCATTCAGAACAAACCCAACAGGTCTTTGGAGGTCCTTTGTCTCACAATGCTTTATCTGGATATGTTTTTTTTCTTTTTCTTTTTTATTATTCTTACCGCTCTTTTGTGTTTGTATTATGGTTTATGGTTTTATTTTTATGGGATTTCTGTGTGTGAAAACACATATATCTCTGTGTCTCTGTATGTTTTATGGGATTTCTGTGTGTGCAAGCATGTGTGTCTGTGTGTGTTTCATGGGATTTCTGTGTGTACAAGCATGTGTGTCTCTGTGTGCTTTTTGTGCTTTATGTTTGACTGTTTTTCTTTTGGTAATTGTTTGCTTCATCCTATCCCAGTTTTTTTTTTTAATTTTGTCTTATTTTATTATTTTTTTTAGAAGTCTGTTTGTATTCTAATGAGAGAGAGAGGAAGGATGTGAATTTGAGTGGGCAGGGAGTTTAGGAGGATCTGGGAGGAGAGACCACAATTAGAATACATCATATGAAAAAATATATTTTTAATACAAGAAAAGAAAATGACTATAAAACATATTCAAAAATTTGTTTGTTTTTTTTTTTTTTTCTGAGACAGGGTTTTACTTCATAGCCTTAGTTGTCCTAGAACTAGCTCTGTAGACTAGGCTGGTCTTAAACTCACAGAGATCTACCTGCCTCTGCCTTCTGAGTGCTGGATTAAAGGTATGCACCACGCTGCCTGGCTCAAATATTAAATTTATATAAGACTGTTTAGAAGGAAAACTCAATTCTGAATAGAAAACCTGACCTTGTTTATATATCATATTTTAATGAACTGTATTAAATGTATTAAAATGACTAGCTGTAAAATTTAAGCACATGATGCAACATGATTTATTATTAACTAAATGAAGATTCCTAACTTAAAAGAGAGAGAGGGAAACTAAACCACTTTTCAAAGTAAGCCAAGAATCAAATTGACGCTGATGTAGGCTAATGGTGAGATAACAGATTTTGGGGTGTGCAAGGTCTTGGTTTTCTTTGCATGCATCAGTGTTCCTGATGAGTCATTGGAGAAGTCACAGCACTGTCACAGGAGGTGAAGGAAGGGACAGGACATCCAGATGCAGAAGGTCACCACAAGAGGGAGGCAAAGGAAATCTCTCGGACACCCATGGGGCAGCATTCTAGGGAGAAGTGAGTTCCAAGAATGAAGGCTGGGAACTAAAGCTGGCACAGGCCAGGACTGCGAGGGAAGGGTGTCCCGAAGGAAATTAAGTTGATAGCCCACCTGCCATTCACAACATTTTAGAATGATTTAGATTCTTAGGGAGGGGTTACAGTTGACTTAGTGGGAAGTACATGAGACACTAAACAGTTACACAGAGACATACACACACAAGTATAGATATCAATCTCTTGATGTTAGAAAGTTATTTTAAAAAAAAGAAACCAAGGCTCAGACAAAAAGTTTTAAAGTTGAAACATCTTAAAATACCCCTTATTTTGGTGTTGTGGGTATGTGTGCACATGCCATGGCACACATGAGGAGGTCAGGGGACACCTTGAGGAAGCTGGTTCTCTCTTCCATGAAGTGAAGCCCAGGGATCAAACTCAGTTGTTTGGATTTGTCAGCAGGAGCCTTTACCCACCAAGACATCTTACTGGCCCTCAGGAAATTTAATGTGACTATTAAAAGTGTTTCAACCAAAGCTATGGGATAGCTTTACAGCTGACTCTGGGCTCGGAAAGTGCAGCAGCTCATGGCTAAGTGGGGAGAATGAGAGACAGAGGGTACAGAAAGTAGCAAGAATCCAGGTGGGCGGCGGCAGCGGTGGCGCACGCCTTTAATCCCAGCACTCAGGAGGCAGAGGCAGGCAGATCTCTGTGAGTTCAAGGCCAGCCTGATTTACAGAGCAAGTTCCAGGACAGGCTCCGAAGCTACACAGAGAAACCCTGTCTCAAAAAACCAACCAACCAACCAACCAACCAACCAACCAACAAAAAAAGAGAAAGTGACAGAAATCAACAAAAGAAGTATAAACATATTTGGGGGCCAATGGATGAAAAAATTAAAATGATGGTTATAGTAAATGTCTCATAGAAACATACCTTTAAATTATATTTGTGTGTCTTTCATGAAATGTGAGAACCCAGTTAAAATATAAGGAGAGCACGTGGGAAACATCAAGAAAGTGGAAGTGCTGCTGGATGCAAAGGGATCAAGGCTGGTTTTGTGCGTCCATGAACCACCTCCCTCTGTTAGCACCCACTGGACAAGTCTCCATGGGCTTGCCTCTAAATCATTGTGACTCAGGGTGCTTTAATAATTCTGAGATCTTAATCATGCCAGAGGCACTTCATCACCAGGGAATGGATGCCTAGAGCTCCCGTGATGAAAAGTAATTGGTATGCCTACTGTGGAGGCCCTCCCTCTATCTACTAAAAATTAGAACTTAAAGCCATGTACATGTTCAATGCATTGCAGAGCCTTTAAAAAGTAAGACTAGGGCTGTGCACTGCACTGCAGTTACCTTTGGCTAAAACTGTTCTCTTGGCCATTTATCACTTAGCTCCCCAAGCCCTAGACTCAGGTGGGAAGCAGATTGAGCTATTTGTAAACTCCATTAATTACAAATATACAAACCCTGTCTTCTTTTACCATTCCTTTTCCAAAAGCCAAACTGATTTTCTCTTTTCTAAAGCCTACATAGAGCAAGCTTCCCAAGTAATATTAGCATTTAGAATACACACCACTTCAAATGACTACCGACCCATTGCTTACCTATCCAAAGCAGCAGATATTAATGATTTTTTAAAAACAACTTTCTCTGGCTTTCCTTAGGTCCCTCTGGAGACTTCAGGAGAGCACAGTGAACGCACATAAAACTTACTTTATTTTTGAGGAGATTCTGAGCACATTTTTTTTTTTTTCAAAATCAGAGGGTCCTTGCATATTGTTGCCATGTAGGTTTATGAGTGGACTTTGCTACAGTCATCGTCACTGACTACCCCTTCCTCGGCTCCTGACTTGATCACATTCCTGCAGATGTGCCAACACCCATGACATGTCAAACAACTACTGACGACGATGTGCCAACAAATGGTCTAAGAGGAGTTGTGTTTTTAACTTCCTTCCTCTACCTTTTCCCGGAGTCAGTGTCTGCATGCCTCGTGTCCTGTGGCTGTGGATTTAATACACAGGACCACAAAAATAAAGAATGAGAGTAGGAAGGGGAGGAGCAGCAGAAGAAAGAAGGTGAGGAGAATGAAGAGCAGGCACAGGCAGCAGCAGCTTGTAGAGCCTGTAATGAGTAATGCTTATCACTTTATGCCTATCATTAATGTGTCCAGCAGAGGCAAGGGTCAAGAGCATGCCTCTTAGCAGATCTGAGGCATTAAGATTGGGTAACCTAGGTACTAACTTCATTGGCCAGGCAAAGAATCCTTGCAAGATTCAGTCTTAGAATAAATTAGTGACAACCTATTTTGGTTTCCAATAATATATTTCCCCTAAAATGTGAGTTTTATTGCTAATATTGTTATCCCCCATTATCTTAGTATATTGCACATTTTAGAGACACATAACCCATCATTCAACCCACACTAAAGCCTCATCTGGACTGATGGTGTAGGTGGTCCATTCCATCATCTAGGAATGTGGGGCCTGAGAACAGAATTCAGTAACGGGAATAGACTTTGGATTGTCTTTTCTTGGGGATGGGGTGACAATGTTTTGGCGAAGTACAAGAACTTTTGAAAGTGTTTTTATGACTATGTTTACCCATATTGATTATCCAATGGCACACTGCAGGGATATTTTTCATGATCCTTTTAACTAGTCTATCTCTTTACCATCATGAATATACTTGTGACTTGATGAAGTATATTCTCTTCCTATTCTCACAAACTTCCAAGAAGGGTTGTGATCACTTTAAGTCAATAATAACAATCCTGTGATTCTTGTCATGATTGTTCTGAGAGAGCTTGTCAGTAGTCTCTAGTCCCCAACAAAAAAAAAAAAAAATCTTTTGTTTGTTCTTGTTGCCTGTGAGCCCAGTAATTTCTCCTGGGATATAAATAGAGAGGGCTATTATTTTAGTTGAGGTTCCAGAAGGTTCATTAACTTATACTTATTCCATATTTTAGTGTATACTACTCGTGTTAGTGGTATTTGGGATGGAGCTGAAAACAAACAAAGAAGATGTAGCGTATGCCAAGAAGTTTATGTGAAGGGACCAAGAGCTCATAAAACAAACCAATAAACACAGGAGGTAACACTGGGTCATGATGGGTTTCATGCCAACATTTGAATAAAGTGGCTTGACAAAACTTTCCTAAGTAGCAGACCTCTTGGGAATTGGCAGTTCCATTTGGATGTAATCTTGGCAGCTTTGGGGATGCATTGCTGTGATATGATTGCAAGGTTGCCTCAGAAATATGTCAGAATACGTGAATGAAAAACTAAGGAGAAATAGCTGTTCCAACCATTACTGTTTTTTTCTTTTTTTCAAGCTCGTGTGATGGATTTTTCTCTCTGTCCTCGTGACTCTGATAATTACAACAGTTCTTGGATCTGTATGTACTATCTGCAGTCTTTGAGTTTGTAGTATTACTGACATTATCAGAATGTATTTCTGAGTAAATAATGTCAAATGCTTTTCTGATTTCTTAAGTGTAATTTTCAGAAACATCCTCAGTTTTGTTCTCCCGTGGCAATATAGCTGTCACATCTAACTTCTTACAAATGTATCTTTCCTGTAAAATTAGGAAGCAGTGTGCCAAAAAACAGATGTAGATATACTTTAGGATGAAATAGCAGGTGTTTGGGGCCAGATTTTGGGAGGATGATTGTAGTCATTCTATGAGTAAATGGCAAAGAGGTAAGTGGAGTTTTCTATCCAAGAAAAGAAACACTAAGCAGTATTTTTTTTAAAGGTTGCTTAAAGTGTGGACTGTGACAGTATCTAGGAAGAGCTATTTGATGCTAAAATTTACAGTGTTATGATTTGCCTTTGAGAGAAAATACAGGTTAGAAAGTCTGTCTACTCCTATTAGATAAAAATTAGGAAGGCACACATTATTTTTTAGTGGCCCAAAGCCTTGTTCAAAGTTATAGATCCAGTTAATAGACATAGTGATTAGTAAATATTTTATTTTATTTTATTTACAATTTCAGTTTCATGGGGGCAAGGGGTAGAATGGCATGAGAAGATGAACACTTTTTCTACAGGTGGTGGGTTTTGACACCAAAGAAGACATAACTGGACTTTCTAGCCACAGATCCAGCTGTGACCATTTTCCTAGCATAAAAACAACCTTCAAGAAGAAATTGAAAAGCTTGCAACTCCCTCTTACAAAGCAACATAAACAATCAGATTTCTATTTTCACACCAGGCCGAGCTCATGTAAACTATTAAATGTCTTGTTTATAGAGAACAGGTTAATTCCCCAGTATGTTTTTTTTAAACTCATTCTTCATTTTTATGTGATATTCTTGAGTGATTTATTAAAATGGCCACAGTAGACTGATGGTGACTTTATATACATGTTCCATAGATGTCTGCTCTTCACGACTGTGTCTTTTATCTTTATAGATGGTCAGCATTTTTTTTTTTTTTTTTACAAAAGCCAATCTAACATTCTTGCACTTGCCTTAGAGGCATGCTTTTTCTAACAGCAATTAGCAACTCTACAATGAACAGCATGGTTAATTTCTCAGGCAACATAACTTACACTTATTTAATAAATTTGAGGGTTAACTTTAAATTGTTCCTGTAATAGCTGTTTAGTATTCACCACCAAGTCTGCACTGGTCAGCTCACACTCTGGGGAGTTCCATGTCTGTCTTGTATATTCAGTTCATCTTTTTGCAACTATATTGGCCAACTTTCAAATTTCTCTGTAATATGCCTGGTTGGTTATATAGAGAAAGCAGCTACTCTCTGGGGGGTTAATGCCTCATCTCCACCAATCAGAATGCAGTTCATGATTCATTAGGTGTGCTGGCTAGATTATTTAACTTAATTCAATATAAATTATTTAATTCCTCCAGCCTTCCTGGTGTTCAGTATGAATGAAACAATTATTCCTGGACAAAATCATCCAAATAACACCACACAGTTTTACCGAACCCCAAGATAGCCATTAAATCCCAGCTAGCCATTGCTTTACATAAAGTTTGCATGCTGAGTTTTTGAGGGAATAATATTCCTGAAATTGTTTGGATTCAGTAAGATTATGCTATTCTATATTTAATGAGAGAGCCTCCCAATTACATAGCAACATGAGAAATCATAAAATATTTCTATGTAGCAACTTTGCCCTGGTTTTGTAGTCTATACTTGTCCATGGGGAAAAGGAAGAACTCTGGGTTGTTGTTGTTGTTGTTTTTATGTCAAGATTGCTGCTGGGAACTGTTCCAATAAGCTAATCCCAGTTCTGGCTCTCATGTCTCACTGGTCAGTGGCTGGTGAACAAAGGATGTATGGCTGGTGTCAGTGTGATAAAATATCTGAGATAATCAACTTAAAATGAGGAAGAGTTTATTTTTTAAAGTTATTTTTAACTATGTGTATATGTGTGCACGTGAGTGCAGTGCCCATGGAGGCCAGTAGAGGTCATCAAGTTTTCCAGAGCTGGAGTTACACATGGTTTTGAATTGCCTGATGTGGATACTGGGTCCTCTGCAAGAGCAGCAAGTGCTCGTAACTACTGATCCATCTCTCTAGCCCCCAACAAAAGGTTTATTTTAGTTGTCATTTAAGGCCATGGGCATTTGGGCATTTGGGCACTTGGAACTGTGTCTGGGTAATGCATCATGACAGGGAGAGCATGGCAGAGAAAGCTGACCCCTTCATGGCATCCAAGAAGCAGAAAGAGAAGAGGATGGACTGGTGTGCTAATATCCTCTTCAAGTGTAAACCATCAAAAATCTAACTTCCTCCCACTACACACCAGGTCCTAGCTTCCACCACCTCCCAGTGGCGTCATTGGCTGGCGACCATACCTTTGATTCATAGGACTTTTGTAGACACTTATCCAGACTGTAGGAGCTTGTGTATGTTTCATGTTAAATGTAAGTCATATGACATATGTCTGCATATGTGGTGTCTGTTGTAGATTGGGTTCCATGGAAACAAGTCATTGAGACAGAGAATCAGCAACCGAGGATCAGCCAGTGCTGCAGAACACTGTGGAATTGGTGTGGTCTTCACAGGTGGCCCTGAATTGAAACAAAAGGTTTGTGCCCTGTACCTCTGTACTAGCCACTTATCAGCCTGCTTCCCAGGACAGTTATGACCTTATGGGCAAAGGTAATTTTAGTAAGCTTACAGTAGCTTGAGTAGCTCTGAGCTAAGAGGACATCTTGGGGGCACCATCGACCTTCTACCATCTTCCAATAGAAAACCAGGGTGATGAATATGAAACAAGACCAGGAGGCACAGCATCATTTTCTTGACTTAGCAGCTCCATTCTGCTCTTGCCATGAAGCTCAGCTCCAATCTGTAGAAACACATTGCCCTTCTTTGCCCTCTTCTTGTTCTTCTGCCTTTGTAACGTACCAGGCCAGGAGTGCAGTGAGGTGGGCCCTAGAGAATTCTGACCCTGGAGAAGTACATACAAACTGCGCAGTGCAATTCCTGGGAGACCAAACCTGAAACACGGGAGGTGGAATAAATTGAAGTCTGCTTAGATACCCAGGAATGAAGCAGTGCTTGAGAAAAGAGAGGAGAAATCAGGACGAAGAGATTCAGTGGAAGAGGACTATTTAGGTCATAGACAATGGGTTGCTTCCTTTGCTGAAGTCAGAAAGGGGTACTTGGGCACCCTGCATGGCACTTCTTCAGCTAGCTGCACACTGTCGCCATCTTCAGTCTCCAGAGGGTACCTTGCAGCCTCTGAGATGACCTTTATATCCAAGTGTTTTCTGCCCACCTACCTTAGCTTCATCTTCTACACCCTGTACTTCTGTGTCTATGATCCTTTCTTCCATTTATCGGCTCATAGCCGTTGATTCATTCGCCCATCTAGTGAACTGCTGCGAACTGCCGACTGTTCAGAGAGCCCTGATTCATGACTGAGTACCTTGAACTTCTGATGCTTGTTTTGCTTCCTCTCTGGCTCTTGTCTGTTGCCTGACTTTCACCTTAGCTGACCCCCATCTTGGCTGTCCATATATATGTTGTTTCTGATTGAAATTCACTTATTCTCACGTGACAAGCCGGGCTTGAAGCCAACCATCTCCAAATAAGATCTGTGAAAGGGCTTGGGGGCGGGGGGAGTCCTTCAAGTCTCTACCCATCATTTCCTCCAATCTCGGGAAATTTCCCGATACCTAATTTCCACAACTACCCAAGATGAGCAAAAGACAAACATGCTTGGATGAGAATACAGAAAATGCTACCTGGGAAATGCAGAGTGTGTGGCTGGGTACGACACTCAAGGGTATGGAAAGTGAACACAAGACAGATATGACAAACCTAACGGTTTGCCAGTAAGAGTCATTTTTCAGAATTTCTTTTTTTCTTGTTTGAGAATTCTATACCTGCATAGAATGTGTTTTGATGTAAGCCTCCTTCCTCTATTTCCTCCCCTCCAATGTCTCTCCTGTATTATCTACTACTTCTCTTCCTTCATGACTTCATGTTTTGTTGTGTTTTGTTTTAGTTTTTTGTTTGTTGGTTGGTTTGCTTGACCTCACTGCATTCACTTAGTGATGCCCGTGTGTGTTCAGTGGAGGACCATCTCCTGGAGCATGCCTAGCCTCTCAAGGGCCCCATCTCTGAAGAAAACTGACTGTCCCCCAGCAACCAAGGATTGCTGGTTGCCCCTCAAAAGGGGTGTGTTTCAGGGGCCATTCCCCCATACGTGCTGGTATTTTGCTGGCTTGGGCTTGGGCAAGCAGTCCTAAACACTGTGGGCTCATGTGTGAATTATTTGACTTACATATAACTGACTTACAAATACTTGCCTCTTTTACAATGATATTTCTCTTCCAGGGACCAAATTTAAATAATTGCCCCAGTTTGGAAAATATTTTGGTGTTTCTGATTTTATTCTGGCCCAGCTGTTTTAGTTATGGTTCATTTTGTTGGATTTTAAAAGTAAATTCTATGGCTATTATTGATAAACCTGACAAGAAATGTTGGAGAGAATATGGTGAGAACTAAACCCTTAATTGTGGAGAGTTCAAATTACCACGGCCATTGTAGAAAACATTTTGGAGATTTCTGAAAAATTTTAAAATAGAACTACCATATGACCGAGCTCTTTCACTCTTGGGCATACACTCAGAGGACTCAACATCTTACCAGAGATATTTGCACCTGCACGTTTATTGTTGCTTCATTCATCAGTGCAAGGAATTAGAAACAACCTAGTTGTCCATTAATATTAATGATGGATATTTGACACACACACACACACACACACACACACACACACACACACACACAATGCTTTTCAGCTCTGAAGAAGAATGTGATCACAAGATCTGAAAAAAAGAAATGGGCTTAGAATGTGTAACATTAAGTAATGTAACACAATCTCAAAAATAAAGAAAAAATCCTCATTTTCTTCCTTGTATGTGGTACCTAGCCAATAGTATATGCATATATGTAAATAAAGGTACATGTGGGTATAGTATAACATGTAGAAAAGAGAACAAGAAAGGCCAAATATTAGGGGATGAGAAAGGACCGAACACAGGTAATGGACACAAATTATGAAAGAGGATATAAATCTAATTGTTTTTGTAATTCTATCTCCGTCCTGGATTTTTCATTTTGGGTGGTAGATAAAGGCATAAAATATATTTCATAGTGAAAGTATAAAATCCAGCAAGAACCATCACAGCTTCAGTTCCTGATGACTATTCTGTCTAGGAGTTCACTGAGTTGAATAATCTTTGAGTCTGATTAATTTTAGAGTGTAATTTTTTTATTTACAATGTTTTTTATAATAAAGTTTAAAATAAATATTAATAATTAAACAAAAACCTCTATTTCCTTGTTCAACAGCATTGAATTTTTGTTTTATGACTTGGTTCTGTGAAAGTTTCTTACTTCATAGAGAATTAGTCAACTGACTGTATTTGCTTTGACCTTTCTTTTTTTTTTTCATGTATTTCTTTTCTTTTTTTTAAAAAGAGATTTTCTATTCATTTTACATATCAACCACAGATTTCCTTTCTTCCCTCCTCCCACCCCCCAGCCTCCCCCGACAATTCCCACCGCCTCCTAGGCAAGGTCTCCCATGGGTACATTCAGTCGAGGCAGGTCCAATCCCCTCCTCCCTACACCAAGGCTGTGCAAAGTGTCCCACCATAGTAACTAGGTTCTAAAAATCTGGCTCATGCACTAGGGACAGGTCCCACTGCTTGGGGACCCCCTATACAGTTCAAGCTAAACAACTGTCTCACTTATCCAGAGGGCCTGGTCCAGTTCCAAGGGGGTTCCTCAGCTATTGGTTCACAGTTCATGGGTTTCCACTAGTTTGGCTAGTTGTCTCTGTACTTTTTCCAATCACGGTCTTGATATCATTTGCTCATAGAATTCCTCCTCTCTTTCATCGATTGGACTTCTGGAGCTCCACCTGGGACCCAGCCATGGATCTCTGCATCTGCTTCCATCAGTCACTGGATGAGGGTTCAATCATGACAGTAAGGGTGTTCGGCCATCTGATCACCAGAGTAGGTCAGCCTCAGGCACTCTCTCAACCATTGCCAGTAGTCTATGGTGGAGTTATCTTTGTGGATTCCTGGGGACCTTTCTAGCATTCTGCTTCTTCCTATTCCCATGGTGTCTTCATTTATCATGGTATCTCTTTCCTTGTTCTTCCACTCTGTTCCTGATCCAACTGGGACCTCCCACTCCTCTAAGCTCTCTTTTCCCCCAACCCTTGCCCTCCATTACCCCCCCCCACATTCCCAATTTGCTCATGTAGATCTCATCCATTTCTCTGTCACTGGGCGATCCCTGTGTCTTTCCTAGGGTCCTCCTTACTAGGTAGCCTCCCTGGAGCTGTGGGTTGTAGTCTGATTATCCTTTGCGTTACATCTAGTATCCACTTATGAGTGAATATACACCATGCTTGTCTTTCTGAGTCTGGGTTACCTCACTCAGGATATTTTCTAGTTCCACCCATTTGACCTTTCAATATATCTGTATGTCTTGGTCCCACATAGAGGATGGTGGCATAGCCAAATCTCCCTACATGCATTGTACCTCTTAGCTCTTGTAACCCCTAACTACCAGATCATGTGGACACTATGTTTTTAAAATGTTATTTTTATTTTAAATTATGTGTACATGTATGCATCTGTGTGGGAATTTGTTCACCTGGTCGCAGTGCCTGTGGAGGCCAGAAGAGAATGTAGGATGCCCTGGAGCTGCAGATGGTTGTGAGCTGCCTAACTTGGGTGCCGGGAATAGAACTCATTCCTCTGCAAAAGCAGCAAGTGCTCCTAACCACTGAGCTATTGTATCAGCTCATATACTGCTGTTTTCAATGTACAGCTAGGGAAACAGAGGCAGGAAAAGTGACTAACTTGGTATCACTAGGATGTTCAGCTCCAAAGCCCGTGCTCTTACCCATTAAATTGGACCACTTGAAAAGATCACAGGAATGTCCAATTGTAAATGACCATTTCAAATGCCTCCTACTAGCTCTTTGTATACAGATGTGTGCGTGTGTGTTCATATGTATGTTCATTCATCATTCTGTTGTGCTTATTCAAGCCAAGAGCCATGGCTGGTGGGAACTCATTAGCTATGTTACTTAAATGTGGGAACTTGCTTTTCTGTCTCACTTTCTTATTGACTCTCCATATACTTCCTGTTTTTTTCTTGAAGATGTGCTGGGAGTCTCTTGATTCTCCCTATTAATTTTTCCCCTTGCCATGATTTTTTTCATTTAAATTTCTTGACAGTGTTATTTGAGTTAGTCAAGATAGAACTTTTATGAAAGACTCAGCATGAAAATTAAGTTGCGCTGCAAGGAATTATGGGTACAGTTGGCAGGGAGGGCATTTAAGAATCTCTATTGAGGCTCTCTAATACAGTCTATCTGAGGCTAATGCAATAGTCTGTGCCTGATTTATGATGATATATTCCGAAGTATAAAATGCTGTTTGTAAATAGTTTAATAAGGGGCTGTTGCTCCTAACTCCAAATTAGTAGTGAAGCTGATTTCTATTAGAGCAGACATTTGTGGACGGCTTGTCTCTTGATACTTCATAAAGTGAGTTCTTTCTCTCCATATAATACAAACTGTCGACTTGTAGCAGAGCTCTGGGGACCTGCTGCTGGATGCAAAGAATAAAAACATGTCTCTGCTCATTGTTTATTTACGACATTTTGGGGTACATATGGCAAAAATCACTTTCCTTACAGTTCCCAGTTCAGTTTTTCTCTTCTTCTTGATTATGTGTTAAAAATCTGTGCATGCGGTTCCTCGGTATCTCCGCTTCACTGTGCGAATCTCCAAGCTGCTTTTATTCAATGACATTTCTAGTATTTTAATGAGGCTTTGACATTTTCACATGTTACAATTTTGTTTTATTTTTATATTCATTGAAGTGACTTTCATGTGGCCTTTGTGTGCTAGTGATTTACCGTTTCTAAAGGTGCTTGGAGACACCTATTCAGAAGGAAGAAGTACATTGGGAAATCATTCAGGATTCTCAGGGCTGGTGTTCAGAGGAGTGGATTTGAGAAAAGATGACTTGCAAGGCTTTAAGTACAGGGCCTTTGTTCCGAGCAACATCAAATATAGGTTCTTTTGAAATGGCAAAGGCCAGGCTTGATTTAGACCTAGGCTTGCAAACTCAACACCTGGAGAGCCCAGTGGGTAACATAAGTATAGGAGGCAGCCCCAGAGAATTGAGGAGTGGGATCAGCGGCAGGCAGGCCACATCCAAAGAGGACAGTGCTGAAGCGGCCATTTTTGATGGTCGCTGTGAGAGAATGTCCAGTGTCATTAGGCTTCTAAGTATTCTGGGGAAATATGGGGATCTGGGCATTGAAAGGAGACAGTCTGACTTTTCACTCTGCTATTTCTGGATAGTGTGTGTTGCACAGGTGCTACATTCACCGTGAATGGATGAAGCTCTAAATAGACAGGAAGGCAAAGTATGGTTGGAGATTGTCCCAGAAAACCAGAACCTCATTCCAGGAATCTTCAATTGCCTACTGAGGCAGAGCATTGTGAAGATCCTTGTGCATTAGCAAAAGTGACCTAAGCTGCATCTTCATTTTTGGTGGAGAATATTCAGTCTATTGGGAGGCCATAGACAAGGCCGGTGTCGCTAACAGGTCAGGGGAGGTGTGGCAAATCCCCAAGGGTAATGCTAAACAAAGGTCCGGGAGGGAGAAGTCACATCTGGTTGGTGAGACCAGGGACCTTAACCGTGAATATGGGATTGCAGCAGATGGGCACACATTCAAAGATGGTGAAAAGGGATGAGCCAGGTAAGGGAGAAGGAGGACACAGGCACAGGGGATGCTCAGGAAACAGGAATTAAAGAGTAAACGGGGGTATGTTTAGAGGGAAGCAAGAAAGGAAAGGAGAGAGTCTCACATGAGGAACATTAGGTGCTAGACGGAGGATTCTGTTACGCTTATTTTGATAAAGACCAGCTATTGACGCTTGCCACTTTATTTAAGTTATTGGTGTATACTATTTACTTACCCAAGTGGGTTTTGCCCTGATGTTTTCACGCATGGATACAACATACTTTAATCATATTTGCACCCCTGCCTTTCATGTTCCTTGCCCCTCCCCCTAACTTCTCTTCTCTCCCAAGTAGAGACTCCTTTCCACTTCCGTGTTTTCCTTCCCAGACTTAAATTTAGAATCCATATATGATAGAAAACTACGCAGTTTTTTGTCTTCCTCTCTGTAAGTACAAATTTACATTTGACAAGATAACAGGAGGTAGGGCCATTTGCTCTGTGTTCAGTCTGACTTCAGCCCACTTGGGGCCCTGTTTTCTCCATCTGGTTGCTGCTTGCATGCACATTCTCAGGTGAGAGGGTTGGCGGTCCCTGGATGCAGAGGTTGAATCCCATCCAGTAACCTTGCCTATTGCTCTGCAGCTGAGGCACCGGGCTGAGATGGGCCGCCAACGTGGCCTCCTTGTAATGTCATGCCGGATTCACAAGCCCTGCTCATCCTTCCTGGCTGTTAAGAGTATATTCTAAGCAGAGGACACAGTCAGGGCAATGGCCTGAAGACTGGGTGAGGTCAGGAAGGTCACAGGCCCTAGATCATAGAGGACATTGTGCTTTTACACCTCTAGGGAAGCCATGGGAGACTTTTTGGGCAAGAGAGTGACATGGAGGGTTCTGGACTTGATTGATTAATTCTCTCTCTCCCTGTCCCTCCTCCCGTGTGTGTGTGTGTGTGTGTGTGTGTGTGTGTGTGTGTGTGTGTGTGTGTGTGTGTGTGTATGTGTGTCTGTGTGTGTCTATGACATATGGGTGTGCTCCCCTGTGTGGGTGCCAGAGGTTAAAACTGTAATACCCTCCTCAGTCACTTCCCTGCCTTATTTTTTGAGACAGGGTTTCTCAGTGAACCTGGAGCCCCACCATTTCAAATTGACTAGTCAGCCAACCTCCACCAGTCCACCTGCCTCTGCCTGCCTCTGCCTGCCTCTGCCTGCCTCTGCCCACAAATGCTGAGGTTACAGACATGCGCCATCATACCTGAGGATAGCTGCTGTAGCTTCTTCCTCCTCCTCCTTCTCCTCCTAACTTAGGTTCTCAGGATCTGAACTCAGGTCCTGGTGTTTTCACACCAGTCATTCTTACCCACAGAGCCATCTTCCCAGCACTGAATTAGTTTGTTTTCTTGTTTTGTCTTACTTATTTTCTATTTCTTGCCTCATCTTTTTTTTAAAAAAGGTCTACCTTGAAAGGTCTATTTTGTGGATATTTGTTTCAAATGTGTCTTCTACTTAAACATTTATTTGTGGTTTTGTTTTGAGATAGGGTCTCAAATTCACAATCCTCCTGCCTCACCTAGAAAGTGCTAGAATTACAGTTATGTGTCAACACAATTGGCTTCTACCTTTAGGTTAATAGTGTCAGATGTAACATTTTTAACAACAACAACAAAAAACCCTTTTATTATCAGACTTGAGCATCCTGATTTATTTTAGGGACACACAATTGGCTTTTATAGCCCCAGACCGTGATTACTGCTTTAGTGAACACTCCTTTTCTTCCCATCTTGAGTTTCATATCGAAAGTCACATGACCTTAACCATCAAAGAACTTTTATATATTTTATATTTAAGAATGAGGAACTATGTTGACCAGAATCTCTGGTTATAGGTGTGGGGTTTATGAAGTAGTAACTTCTCTGGGATAATAAGGTTGAGACTCAACTGTTTTGCTGGCATTACCAAACTGAAAGTGAATTATAGACTAGAGAATCTTCTAGTCTCTTGCATGAATTGTGGAAATGACAGAACCAGGCATATGGTATGCCCCAAATTCAAATTTCTGATACTGTGTAAAGAGGTGACTAGGGGAACCTTGGAGAAATGTGTGCGTCTTCCTTTATTCACCCACACTTCCGTAAGGTATTTCCTTTTTGTTACCCTACCCATTTTTTCACTGTTTCACAAAGAACCTTGGAGGGTGATGGTATTTGTACCCATCTCCTCTAACCCACCATTGTGTTCATCGTGCCCCTGAAGCAGACTCAGGCGCACCTGACTGAAGGAAGAGGCTGCTGCAGTATCTGTTGTCTGTGCTTTGGTGCTCCTTCCTGGTACTCTCTGTTAGCACTTCAGAAATATGAGCAGACTCAGTGCCATACAACTCTTCTCAGTGCCTGAATCCCCAAGGTCTTCATGGTGTCTCCATGCTTGTGTGGCAGGTCCGAAGGTTTGATTCAGAGCAGCAAAACCCAACCCAACCCAAACCAAACCCCTGCATACACACAGCAAGTTGATGTTCCCTGTCTGTTGCCTATTTCTGTTTCCTCTTTCAAAATCACGTGACCCCACCCGACTATTCCTCCCACATTGACTGTGTTCCATGGGACACCATTGCAAGGTGTTTGTGCTTCCATTCACGGCTGGTCCCCATCACTGTCCTTCAGGGACCTGCTGGCAGCGGGAGGACAGTGGTGATGGAAGCCAGGCTCTTGTCCTCTTGGAGTCACCCATCACACCCTTGACCGTTCCTGGCTACTTTACATTATGTTGGTAGATCCGGCATCATATCTGCAGGGAATTGTATGGACTTGGCTGGGAAGCAAAGGAAAGGCCCCTTCAAGGATGCTTTTGCAGTGCTCTGAAAGAAACATGCTGTTCTTCACAGCCAGGTTCTGGAAACAGTGAGGTGTAGATGACATTTCTTTTAAGCAATATGCGAAGTTTCCCCCAGAGAAAAGAGATTAGAAGACAACATTAATTATTTTCAAGACTATGAGTCTTGATTTCTACTAATTGCTTAGACTTGCCACCTGCCTCTTCTGACTGGTGACATTCCATTTTTTGGGAATCCAAACCTACGGAGAGGGAAGTCTATCCTTTGGAAAATGCCTGTGGGAGCCGTCTAAAAGGTCTAAAGAAAGCAAAGCAAGGACTCAACATCTCCAATCGGGAAGTGTGAGCCTACAGCCATATGCAACGGTGTCTTACCAGCAGTGAAACTCAGGAAGTCCATTCCACTGTGTCCAAAGCAGTAGAATGCTCCCTGGAGCCATATTCTAGGTTCAGACTTCTTCCCATTTTTGCCAGCATTTGTCTCTATCTTCTGTGAGCCACCTCACCTCTCCACGCCTTGGGGCTTTGGCTATATTTGAACACTTTTCAACTAACAGGCACCCCTACCTCGGCCCTCTATTCCCTAAGGTGCATACAATATTGTTAGCATGGCCTAGAATCTAGACCACACCTAGGAACACCTGTTCCAGGGGCTAACTTTGCCTCTCCTTCCTTCCCTTCTGGATTTTCAAGGCCTTTTGCGGCCGACCCATTGCCTGGGTGACTCCAGAGCTCCTCATCTTCCGATGCTCTGTGGCCTCAAAGGCTTTGGCATGAGGGTGATGTTAGATCTCAAACCGGGGCAAAAGGATAAAAGGTGCCTATTAACACACCAAAGTTGACACTGGCCTCCAGGTTCTCCCAGCATCCCTCAGTCCCTATGGTATTACAGGATCCTGCTGGCTGGCATACCCCACCTCCTACCCGGAGCTCTCCAGCCCAGGGACTGGGCTGCCCTTCCCCCAGAGGCTCTTCTCTGTATAATGCTGCTGTTTTGGCCATGCCAGTCCTTAACCATTTTGGTCTCTTGGGCAGCCTCTTGACCCAGACTACCCCTCTTGGTTGGTGGCTCCTCTCTTGCCCTCCTCCCCCCTCTCTCCCTACATGGTCCAGCTTAGTCTAACCATATTTACTCTGGACTCTTCCAGATGCCTCAATCTGTGTTCTCCCTTATCTACAATAAACCTTCTCTTCCACCATACCTAGCAACAGTCATGTCCTCCTTTTATTTTATTTTTTTTTCATTCAGATAAGTGTGGTGGTTTGAATGAGAAATGTCCCCCACAGGCTTCTGTACTTGAGCACTTGGTCCCCAGCTGATGCCGTTGTTTGAGAAGGTCATGGGATCTTGCTGGTGGAAGTGAATCACTGGGGATGGGCATTGGGGTTGTATCATGGCTCCACTTCATGCTTTCACTGTCTTTGTCTCCCCCTTCTTCTCTGTTTCTCTCTGCCTCCATGCACCCCATCTCTCTGTGTCTCTTTCTCTGCTTTCTGTGTGGGGGCAAAATGTGATCTCTGTGCTTCTGAGTGCCAGGCTGGCATGCCTTCCTTGCTCTGATGAACCTCTGGAATGGTAAACTAAAATGAACTCCTTTCTCCTGGAAGTTGCTTCTGGTCATGCATGGTATTTCATCACAGCAACATAAAAATCGCTGACAGAATGGATAAGATGGGTACAGTCATAACACATCCACTTACTCCCACCTCTAGGTAACACATATGATGTTACCTCATTGTGGTGATTTGAATAGGAATGGCCCCACAGGCTGATATGTTTGAATGCTTGGTCATTGGGTGTGTGTGTGTGGGGGGGTGCTACTTGACATGGATTAGGTGTGGCCTTATTGGAGAAAGTGTGGCTTTCTTGGAGAAAGTGTGTCACTAGCAGTGGGCTTTAGGTTTTCAAATGCTCATGCCAGGCCTAGTGTCTCTTCCTTCTTGCTGCCTGCTGATCCAGATATAGAACTTTCAGCTCCTCCAGCCCTATGTCTGCCCGAATGCCCACATGCTTCCCACCATGCTGATAATGGACTAAACTTCTGAAACCGTAAGCAGGCCCCAATTAAATGTTTTCCTTTATAAGGGTTGCCACTATGGTCACGATGTCTCTTCACAGCAAAGAACACTAAATAAGACAGAAGTTGGGACCAGGGGTTGGGGTATTGCTGTGCCAGGCCTGACCATGCTGTTTGTTGGTAAAATGTGGACTTTGGGATTTTGGATTAGGAAAGCCATTGATGCTTTAAGTGGGACTTAGTGGGTCACACTAAGAGGAGCATGGAAGACAGTGGTGCTGAGAGCAATGTAG
Source organism: Peromyscus maniculatus bairdii (assembly GCF_049852395.1). Lineage (NCBI taxonomy): Eukaryota > Metazoa > Chordata > Mammalia > Rodentia > Cricetidae > Peromyscus > Peromyscus maniculatus. The sequence continues at coordinate 48,387,054 of NC_134866.1, read as the reverse complement.
ATTATGATGTCTTGGCTCCAGATGATTCAGAGGAGAAGAACATTAATAGATGGCCTAGAGATTGTACTTATGATACTTTGGTAAAGAGTTTGGCTGCTTTTTGCCCTTGTCCAAAAAAAAACTACCAGAGGCTAAATTGAAGAGTTTTGGATTAATGGCATTGGCAGAGGAGATGTCAAGGCAGCATAATATTGACTCTGTTGTGTGACTATTAGTGGTTATTCTTTTGCAGATTTATAATGAAAATAAGCAACAAAGGAAAAATATAAAATGTACAGTTTGAGGAGAAAATGAGCACCAGGAAGTGTAATGGAGCTAAATCCAGTGCTCAAGGAGATAAAAAGTTCAAAGAAAAGCCTGATCCTAAATGGAATAAAGGGAGTGGTGACCTCAGGGTATGACCCCACCCAGTAAGCTTCCAACTGGTGAAAAGAAATTTTTAAAAAGCTTAAGCAGTGAAGGAAACCATCGAAACAGACACAGAAAGCTGATGTAGTTGCAATTAAACTAAGTGGCCATGTTCTAGCCTTAGTAAGTAGCAGAACTAGGCAGTATTGACCACATGGTTCTTGTTTTAGAGTCAAGGATACAAGAAAAGGGTTGTGGAATTTTCCTCTGTGACCTAACTATGGAAAGCCCCTGAGGCCAGGCATGTGTCAGGGGTGTCCCTGTATAGAAGCCCAAAGAGACCTTTTCATGAAGCTGTGAAGGTAAAGCCTGGGTTGCCTTGGAGACCCCAAGATATTGGAGATGCCAGAGCCATTGGGTACCCGCTGAGGGGAGCTGCAGACCAGGTGTAGAACCAGCCTAAGAGAGAAGTATGTTGCAGTCAACAAAGCTGAAAGGAGTTGGAGACCTGAAGACTGCTTTGACATCAGACATGAAATGCAGAATTTGGAACCCTCCTGGTTTTAGGTCTTGCTTTGTTCCAGTACTTCCTCACTATGCTCCTTTTGGGAATGGTAATGTATATTCTGTACTATTGTGTGTTGGAAGTATGCAATCTGCCTTTTGATTTTGATTTTGCAGGAGGTTACAGTTAAGAGAGTGCCATGAATCTCCAAAGAGACTTTGAACTTTAGATTTTTAAACAGTGTTGAGACTGTAATAAATTATGAATGGGGACTTTTGAAGTTGGACTGAATGTATTTTTACATTATGCTATGGCTACAAGCCTATGGTGGCCAGGGAGTGGAATGTGGTGGTTTGAATAAGAATGGCCCCCATAGGCCATATATTTGAAAGCTTGATCATTAGGGAGTGATGCTACTTGATGGGGATTAGGAGGTGTGGCCTTGTTGGAGTAGGTGTGGCCTTGTTGGAGTAGGTGTGTCACTGTGGGTGGGTTTTGAGATTTCAAATGCTCAAGACAGTCCCAGTGTCTTCTTCCTTCCTGCTGCTTGTGGATCCAGATGTAGAATTCTCAGCTCGTGCAGCACCATATCTACCTGTAGTCAGCCATGCTTCCTACCATGCTGATAACGGACTAAACCTCTGAAACTGTAAGCAAACCCCAATTAAATGTTTTCCTTTATATGGGTTGCTGTAGTCATGGTGTCTCTTCACAGCATAACACTGACCAAGACACTCATTTTCTCATTTATTCTACTTGTACATGGATACAATGGACTAGTCAGATGAATGAGCATCTGGTAAAATCTGAAGCAGTGCAAATGTAACCTTTCCAAAACACACTTAATAAAAATGCCTCAATTTATATTTACAAAGCATGAGACAAACCTGGGTTTTCGTCTTTGTCTAGCATATTGACTATAAGAATCTCAAGTACAATATATGATGAGCACTCGATGGGGGACATTCAGTCACTAATTCAGAGCCAAGCCACAAGAGTGACCTTTAAACGGGAATCTAATGGCCAGAAAGGTGGTAGGAACTTAGCATACAAAGAATAAGGTGCAAGGCAGGGTGGGGGGGTGCTCCATACAAAAGGGCAGCACCAAGAGGGGTTGATGGAAAGGTGAGGACAGCCCTGCTTGGGAGACTGAAATGATGATGTCTGAATACAGAAGTCATGGATTGTGACCCAGAAGAGTAAGCTAAGCAAATGCTTTTTTCCCATGGTGCTTTCATCAGAATATTTTATCACAGTGCCAGACAGAAAACTAGAACACTGGCAGCCAGAAAGACTGCTCTAGGTACCACAGGACCATGGAGGAAGATGTAGAGGGGAGAAGTTGCCAATATGCCTGGTTAAGTCTAGACTATATATTTAATGATTTAGATTGGCTTACAAGATGTGGCATGGTATAAATAGATTTTCCTTTGGGCCACCAGCTCACAAAAAATGACATGGAGACTTACTATTATGAAAGATCAGCCTTAGCTTAGGCTTGTTTTTTAACTAGCTCTTATAACTTAAATTAACCCATATTTTTAAATATCTGTTCTTCCACATGCTTGTTACCTTATCTCCATTATGCCAATCCTGGTTATTTCACCTCTGGCTGGAGACTCTGCTTTCTTCCCAGTATCCTCTCTACACAGAAATCCTGCCTAGCTATTGGCCATTCAGCTTTTAATTAAACCAACCAGAGTGACACATCTTCACAGTGTACAAAAAGATGATCCCACAACAGTATGGGTAGTCCAGTAATAGCTGTTTTACACTGGAGAGACCAGAAAACTAGTAGTTGCTCAGTCCCCTAGGCTGGATATCTGAGTAGTTCCAATCTGGTGCTGGAGGTTGGAGGGTTCCTGGACAGCTGCTGGGATTGGTCTATACTGGAATCCTGAAGAAGCTGGTTCTAATATTGGTGAAGGGATGCTGCTGCAACAGAATAATGAACTTGCCAGAGCAAAAGCAATCAGGCTACAAGCAAACCTTCCTTCTGTGTTCTATTACCCAGGCTAACACTAGAAGGAACTATTCACATTTAGCTTGGGTCTCCCTCCTTCAAAAAGTCTCATCAAGAAAATCCCTCATAGGAGTGCCTGGCAGCTTGGACTTTAGTTGATTCCAGATGAAGTCAAGATGACAACCAAGATTAGCCATTACAGGCATAAAACTTGGTTTCTGTGTCATTTCTAAGTCCCAAGTGAGCCTACCCTGGCCCCTTGCTTTCTCTATTATCTTCCTCTCCCTCAGTCTGATGCTGTAACACATTCTGGAGAGCTTGAAAAACAGAAATGTATGCATTGCCTCAGGAAGATCAAGGTGTCCGCAGGGTTGGTCTCTGCCAAGGCTCTCTCCTTGGCATTTAGCTGAGCATCCTTGCTGTGTCCTGGCACAGACTTCTCTCCTGGTGTCTCAGCATGATCTAACCTCTTTTTCTCCCAAGGACACCCCAGGACCCACTTAAGGGCTTCATCTTAACTAACTCACCTCTTTGACAGTTTTCTTTCCATTCTGAGGTGGTGGGAATTAAGGATTCAATATATAAAGGGACGAGAGGTTCAACAAGTTGGCACATAATTTCCCACTTTCCTTTCATGCCTGCTTTGGTGTTACTACCATGCTGAAAGCAGAAATAGCTAAGGCTGTTGGAAATGCATGCTTCTCTCAATTTTGATTCCCTTCTCTATGGCCTGATTCTTTGGGTTTGATCCTTATTTCCTACTAATTAATTACATGGACCAATTATTTGTGGGAAAGGCTAGACTATTTTTTTTCTACACTAGGTTCTACACTTTTTTTCCCATAGCAAAATAGCTTCTGAATTCTATACTCTGCTATATTCAGCCTTAGTCCTTTGTTTTATTGTCTCTCATCTTTACACTCCAGTGAGAGTCTTACTTTCTGGGTAGGCTTATGCTTTTCATGCTGCCTTGAAAAACTTCCGAGTGAATCTATATCTTTCCTTTCCTTTCTCCCTTCAAAATTGTTGCTTAAACCCACCAGGATCTGGAAAAATCTCATTGCATTAATGTTCTTCCAATATTTCCTGTCATCAGCCAAACTGGACCGGCTGATACATTTCTATCACAGTCTCTTTAAGGCCAGGATTTCATTTCACTCCCTTGTTTTTGTCCACTGTGTTTTAGTAGCACAAAAGGGCCACCTATCCCTGGCACCCCATGAATAAATGAAATCACACCCTGTAATAACGACAATAGGGCACTGGCCCCTCCACCTGCCTACAGAGTGAACTGCTCTTTTGACTATTTTGCAAAATCATAATGACTCACTAGAGGTTTCTTTCCACCTCCCTGATTCCGAGCCCTGTGAATTATAAACATATTTTATTTAACAAATTCATTTTTTATTACTGCAGTCAGCTCCTATCACGGTGGTTAAGGTTCTGTTTGCAGGTTCATAACTCGGCTATAACATTTTGCTTCAGGCGGGTACTTTGTTCTAATGACTCTTGGCACAAAATGTCATTATTAGGGCCTTTTTTCTTTTAACACCAAAGAAAGTCTAAAAAAAAAAAGTGCTATGACTTAAAACCCCAACTTTTCAAACTCTATTATTGTGTGTTAAAGATATGCTTGTCTTCAACTTTAGCAGCAGCAACAACAAGCTACCAAACTCCAGCTCTCAAGATTCAAAAAAGCCAAACAGCATGGAGCATCTACCTTGGTGCTACTCGGTGGGGTGCTAGTTGTATTTGGGGGGGGCAGTTTTCCTTGTGCAAACCTAGCTCGTACAAAGAAAGTCACCCATTTAATGTTTCTTACGCCCAGTTCTGATCTTCTGTTCCCTTTTCTCCTCCCCAACAAATTGAGGGCAGGAGTTTGCTGCCTAGACCAACAGCAATCCTACCTTTTTTTTTTTTTTTTAAGATTTATTTATTTATTAGGTATACAGCATGTATGACTGCAGGCCAGAAGAGGGCACCAGATCTCATTACAGATGGTTGTAAGCCACAATGTGGTTGCTGGGAATTGAACTCAGGTCCTCTGGAAGAACAGTCAGTGCTCCCAACCTCTGAGCCATCTCTCCAGCCCCGCAATCCTACCTTTATGCGGTCTCTGTTTCATTACATCCTCATGGAAGACTGACCTCTTAACATAGTGCCACTTTTATTTACTGGAGGTAAAATTAAAGATCAGCCCAGCTATCTGCTCAGCCATTGGTGGAACCTAGAAGCTCGTCTCAGAATTCTTCTCCAGACCATTTTTTCGTCCTTTCAGTTTGCTTCTGGCTTCCCCTGGAGCTTGGAAGCTGCCAGGTTGTCTTTTCAGTGACAAGTGACTCTTGGTAGTCAGCAGAGACCTATTCTATCTCTTTGTTCCCATCAAAGTGTATCAGCCTTCCCTTATTCTCAAAGGCCCCTGTTTTCCAACATGGCTGCTCCTATAACAACTTTGACAATAGTCTAGTTTGTGGTGACTCTTTATGTTGTTTTTATTTTTTTATTATTTAAATTTTTTAAAATTCATTTTATATACCAACCACAGATCCCCTTCTCATGCCTTTTTCCGATCCCTTATGTTGTATTTCAGTCAGTGCAGACACCGGTAAATCAGAAAAGAGATGGTGAAGCCTCACATCTGGAGGGCTCTTTCTGTGCCAAGCACCACCCTTTAGTTGATGGATGTTGGCGTAGTCAGGAATGCTCTCAGGGAGGGGATGGTGGGAGGCTCATAGAGCACTTGCTGTTTGAAGATCAAAGTTCAAATACTTTGTGTATTTATAGGTGGTATCGCCACATGCTGCACCTGTAACTACTGAGGATTTTCATTTTAACAAGACACTCGTGGGTTCTCGGTCTTCATGCCTTATTCTAAAACAAAGCTGAATCTTAGGTACCATGGCTTGGGAGTGAGGACTAACTTCAAGTTTTTATTTATGTGTGTGTGTGCCTCTGTGGGTGTATGCCATGTTTGTGCAACTACCCTTGGAAACCAGAAGAAGGCATAAGATCTCCTGGAGCTGGAGTTATAGGAGGTTCTCAGCAGCCTGATGTGGATGATAAAAACTGAACTCTGGTCCTCTGCAAGAGCGGTATGTGCTCTTGACCCTGAGCCATCTTTCCAGCCAACAATTTCCATTTTTATATGTAATACTGAAAGCCCCCATTTTATCAGATGATAGTCGCATATATTTCTTCTTAATGGTATCATAACTGAAATTTATTCTGATGTAGTTTGAAGAAAACTTTATAATTTTTTTAAATTGAAAATTCTCACGCCACTGTTAATGCTTTACTTTATCGATCTTGTGCAGAGCTCTCTGTACTAGTCCATCCTCCTGTCTGTGTCTGCCTATGGTCTTGGTGGTTGGACCGTCACTAACAGGTTTGGTGTTAGACAAGCCTGTCCTCCATTTTCAGCTTCTCTCAGCCACTTCTGTAAACCCATTTTTGTGCATTTAAAATAGAGTTTGTTGTTGTGATTACTTTTAAATACAAACTCCTATTCCACAGCACAGGCTGGCCTTGAACTTGTGATCCTCTTGACCCTAAGGCTGTAGTCACACATCACTCTACTGTGTGTGTGTGTGTGTGTGTGTGTGTGTGTGTGTGTGTGGTTTTTGTCTACCTCTATGTCTACTCAGCATTCTATGAATAACAGTTAAAACCATTTGTAACATATTAACTTAATGAAACATCGGTTCCCATCAACCAAAAAGCTAAAAATGTCACCTGTTATATCATCTGATGCCTATATTAGAGATTTTCCCACTTTGCTTTAACTACCTACCTGTTTCCTGCAATATATTTGTAAAGTGTCTTGATTTGTGACTTTTATTACTATGAAAACTTCACGAGACTCCATCTAAGCTGGATCATGGAATTTAGAGTGACCCAAATCTGTGTTCCTGGGCCATGGTGACTCATATATGGCTTCACAATAAATGATCTCTTCTCTTTTTTGAGGTAAGAATTGTGGTTTTGTATTGGTGGAATTATTAAGGCCACTCCACATAGTTAAAAGAAAGATTTATTTAGTGGGAAACTTACAAATGGGGGGGATAGGTAGGTCGCGGGGTCTAGGGAAGGTGTATCGCAGTCCAGTGGTGTTCTCTGGAGCTCTGCTTGGTCAACCTCCACCGTCTAGGGTCCAGGAACAGAGAGAGAGCTGGCCCATCCCTATCTTGGGTCTCCAGGGTCCTCCCTTGGCCCCCGCCTTGTAGGTATGACAGTTGCCAAAGCCTCAATGGGGGTTGGGACTTCCAGATTAAAGCTGGAATGGCTACCCACTACAGTTTTTTTGGGGTTTTGTTTTTTTTTTTTTGGTTTTTTTTTTTTCAAGACAGGGTTTCTCTGCATAGCATTGCGCCTTTCCTGGAGCTCACTTGGTAGCCCAGGATGGCCTCGAACTCACAGAGATCCGCCTGGCTCTGCCTCCCAAGTGCTGGGATTAAAGGCTTGTGCCACCACCGCCCCACTACAGTTTTGTATCAAGACTTTTACTGTTTCCCAGAGGTAGGTTTGTATTGCTTTTGGGATCACTCATGTTTCTTTCCCCTGAACTTGCTTATTTAGTTTTTTAGTGAGTTTTGTTACTGGCAGAATTTTTCTCTTGATACCAACTAACTGGGTTTGGTAGAGGTGGGTGTTGAAACCCCCAGACTTCATCGCCTGCTGAAGGCACATGCCACCAGTTGACACCTTCCCCACAACACGGATGGTGACATGAGTGCTTGAAGTCTGTAAGAGCCTGTGGTGCTGGCACAAACACTTTTCAGCTTTGTGTTGTTCTCACTTTTGGCGAACAAATCTCAGGAAGACATAAACACAATCGTCTATTTTGACTAAATATGACTTCTTCTTAAATACTCACAATGGGAATCGTCTTCTGAGAAGTTCTTTGTAACAATTACAAAGGGGCTCAGGAGGCATGTTCAATAATGGTTTCTCTCAAATGTCAGTTATTTATTAAAAGGAAGAATAGCTGTGGAGGGATTAAAAGATATATTTTCTTTTCCAATCTATGGTCCCTTTAAAGTTCAGGGATAAATGTTCTATTGCCTCTGCCTTACCTGTATCTTTCTAAAGAACCAACAAACCTGCTCCAGAAAAAATTCAATTTCTCCCTGAAGGGGTGTAAGTGAAGACAGGGGAACTCAAATTCAGATAAGATTGCTTGACAAGCTCTCCAACAGCAGATGAAGCCAGACAAGGATTGAAATAGCTGTGAGGAGCAGCAATTGGTGCCTGGTTAATTGTGTTAGCTGTACTTGAGAGACCAGGAGGACAGAAATTGTGGCTAAGGGAGAGCTGCCTTTAAAATAGGATTATTTCTCATTGTAATTGTGCCTTTGCATAAACAATCTAAGAATTCAACTAGAAACCATTAAATACTTGGTATTCTCTTCTCAGGTAACTGGGGAAGATTGTGGATGAGGTCCAATGCTTGTTGTTGTTGTTCTCAATTAAAACTGCACTTCTATGATTTAGGGAATTACAATATTACTAGAATAGTAGCAAAGATATCAGGGATTAAACACACAACTGGCCTCAGGTTTTTGCCAATTCATCTTGTGCAGTCAGCCTTGGCTAGAGATCATCACAGGACAGAGATGCTGGATACTGCAGTGCTGATGGGCAACCAGTAGCAAGTGTTAGTAGACATGGGCATTAGGTGAATCACTCCAATACTGCTGACAGTTACTCAAGAATATAGTGAAAGCAGTGTTACATTGCTGGGAACAAAGAATCAGAGTACTTGAGGTGTGAGTTCTTTTGTTTCTTTTCTGACCCTGACAAAACTGCAGTCCTCCCAAAGAGAAATACAATACTATGGTCTGTGCTTTTTTAGCTAAGACATCTGTTGAGCAATATCACTATCATCTCCAGGGAACTAGCTAGAAAATCAAGTATCACCTGCCTCACATCTGGAACTTGGTGTTTGGAGAAATCTGTGTTTTGATAGACCTTTCCAGAAGAATCTGATATATTCAGGGGGGTTTCACCTGCTACTAGAATGTGGAATAAATGGATGCTATAGTTGATTTTATTAGGTTTTGCTGCTTTCACTCACACATCAGGAACTAAATTGTATGTCAAAGACCATACTTACTTAGGTGAGGGGAGGGAGGTGGGTGGAAAGCGAGACAACTCTGGAGCTGCCATCTTCCCCAATGTATGTGAGTTAATAAGTAGACTAAGCATATGCAATGCTATGGTTAGATAGTAATAGCCAATTCATTTGGAATATGCAAGGAAGCATCTACATCAGAAATCTTCAACAAGTATGGCAGGGTCCTGTGCTGTTGTTCCCTTTGGGGGCGGGGGCCAAGTAGGCACAGAGTCAATGACACAGACTCTGGGAGAATGTCGAAAAAACAAGCTCGGTTTATTCAAGAAGAGACAAGCCTTATATACCCTCCACCCCACTCTGGGGGAAGGTCTGATGAATATGCATCTGCTGGTGTGACATGGCTGCCTCTCACTGGTCCAGGTCATCTCCAGATCATGTCTCAGCTGCTGTTGCTAAGGCCCTTAGGCAGACCCAGGTTGTCTCTCAGAAAGTATCTTTTTTACTGGTTTGGGCTAGCTGGCCCTCAAGCCTGTTAGCGATGAGTTATCCCACAACCAAGATCTGTGCTTCAATGAGAGTTACAGTAGCTACTTCCAGAGGAGTGAGTTGGGTGGGTGGGGGCCTGGGTGGTGGAGTCAAACAAGTGAGCAAATGGGCTGCCTGAAGTAAATAACCAGTGCATTAGCAGTAAGCCCCTGGTTGGGCTGTGACATAGACATGATCTTACACAAGCTCCCTCCACCCCATGGTGCTGCATCGTCACATTTCCTCCTGGTTTGAGATTCACAGAGCAGAGGCAAGGTGCCACTTGAGATCATCCAAATAGATTGACTACAAATAACAGAACAGGCGAACTTCTTCGGCTGCCACGGGCTTGCTAAAACGAGTATCAGTTCGCCTAAAAACTGAGTTTTTCTTCTGAGCAAGTGGTATTTCCTCCTGTGGGATCTCCTACCGTCGCTTGCATGCCTCTAACTTAAGTTGTAACACTCACTCCAATTCCCTCCTGTGTTCTAGCAAAGGGGAGAACCGTGGCTATCCGGGGAAAGCAGTATTAAAATGCTATTAGGAAAGGAAACACTAGATTCAGGAGGGAAAAGCAAGAAGCCACAACCAGTAAGCAAGCAAGCAAGCAAGCAAGTAAACAAACAAAAAGACAAAAAACCTTCAAATTGAGTGGGAACATAGTTGCAATGGGTGATATGGGCACTCACAGGCCTGTGGTTTCTGAGCTCTGTAGTGTGTAGAGTTTCTCCTTTTGAGGCTCCAATGAGAGACCCTTATTGTGACTGCAAGATGAGAATGGGAAAAGTCCATGAGGAGCAGTGGATACCCTGAAGCAACCCCTCTCATTGCCCTGATAGTCACTACCCTCTTTGGCGCTGTCTTCTACAGCTCCTAAATCTTAACACAGAGCATTCGTGAGTTGGAAGCATGCTCAAACTCAAGCCCATGTGGAATAGACCTGTGGTGATATATTGTGTCCTCCAATATATTGTGCATCCTAATAAACTTATCTGGGGTCAGAGGACAGAACAGCCACTAGATAGACATAGAGGCCAGAAAATGGTGGCACACATGCCTTTACTCCTATCACTTGGGAGGCAGAGATCCATTCGAATCTCTGTAAGTTCAAAGCCACACTGGAAACAGCCAGGCATGGTGACTCATGCCTTTAATCCCAGGAAGTGATGGCAGAAAGCAGAAAGGTATATATGGCATGAAAATCAGAACCAGAGTCTGGTTAAGCTTTTAGGCTTTTGAGCAGCAGTTCAGCTCAGATCCATTTGGATGAGGACTCAGAGGCTTCCAGTCTGAGAAAACAGGATCAGCTGAGGAATTGGCAAGGTGAAGTGGCTGTGGCTGGTTCTGCTTCTCTGATCTTCCAGCATTCACCCCAATACCTGGCTTCAGGTTTGATTTTTATTAAAAAGACCTTTTAAGATTTGTGTTACACAGACCAGAAGTTAATACTCCTAGCAATAGTTTTCACCAATGGCAGAGAAAAGTTGATGGATAAATACCCCAGTTTTCTTGCCCTTCAATGAGCCAACTTTAAGGTAAGTTCTCCCCCTATGTCTTAGAAGTCCCAGAACAAGAGAGGTAACAGCAGAGCTGTTGCCCACAATGATAATCTGCTCATGACCACACCTGCCTCAAACATCTGTCTTCCCTGGCTTACTTCCCTCCTACTAGATCTCATCCCAAATATCAGTTACACTCACATCTTCCTCTCTCCTTCTGAGAAAAATCTGACCTAACACGCCTAGATTCACTGAGAGGCAGATAATTCTCAATAATAACAAGACCCTGACTTTTTGTAGAATGAGAAGCCTCAGAGCTTCCTGGCTTCCCATCATTGCTTCAGGTTCTCTGGCTGGAACCAGAATCAGAGCCCCACATACCTCAGGAGTACAGTATGTGAAGGGGGCCTGGAGTCAACTTGGTAACAAGGTCTTGAAGAAACCAACACTTAGTTCCTGTGATCTGCATGTAGGTCCCTGTGGTTTTTTCAGCCTTTCCTTTGGTTGTCTATGCAACCCATAGCCCTTTGGTGATGTTTTAATTTATGTATTTGATTATACATACTCCTCTTTACGCTGTCACTGCAGTCCACACTCCCTTCAGACACTTGTTTGGTTTCAGTGCTTAACTCTGTCCAGTCTTTCACCATTTCCACAGTAATTCTCCTGTCTGGCCTTTCTCCTCCCATTCATATGGTCAAGCCGTTAGGACCCAGGAGTCCTGCTCATATGCACTGCAGCTCCTGGATTGTTGTTAACTCTCCTAGTGCTTGATAAGTCTGCTCCTCACTCTTTCCTTCACAAAAATAGGGAGGTTGGCGTGAATCATTGTTTTTCAATCAGGGACCAGTTAGGATGCTGGAGAAATGCAAGCTGTATCATTCTTTTTTTTCTTTTTCAAGGACCACAGGTTCAGGAAGGCATGGGTTTGTCTCTCTAAGTTTTTCATTTGGGCTTACAAATACATCATACAAAAAGCACTGGGTATCTTATGTTTATCAGAAGCCTCACCAGACAATTGAGTGGTTCCAATGAGCCAAAATATGGAGACAGATGAACATAGTTCCTTTTGCCCAGTGCCACCAATATGTTTAGGTGACTGGCAGAAGTTGGATGGGTGGCCCATGTCACATTTGAGATTCATGCCAGAGATCTGGTTGTGAGAGTGGATGCTATTATCAAGAATGTAATTGGGCTGGTGGACCCTGCAGTCAGGTGAGGAGCAAGCCATACTTGCCTTCACAGGCATGAGGCTTAGTGTTCCCACAAGCATCTGAGCAATCCTGGTAGAAGGCAGGTATCACTGCAAAATGGGCAGCGATAGATGGGCCTAGAAGATCGAAGCCCAAGAAAGGGAATCCAAAATAAATCTTTAGAATTTTTTAAAATCATGAAGGCAAAAAAAACGTGGAAAAGAATGATGACCAATGAGGTTAAGGAGCTTCAAAGAGGATATCTCTTGGAAGCTTTACTGTAGCTGAAGGTCACATCCCAGCAAGAAGACTGACCAATGACCATGGAGCTCCCAGAACGTTCCTGACTTAAAGCCACAGGACCTCGAAGGGTCAGAAAATAGCCTAGAAAACACCCGCTTCAAAGAACCACAAAGGGCTGCTGTGAAAGGTATAAAAGCTCTTTTCAACAATGAATAAAAACCATTGCTTTAAAACAGCATTTGGAGTGGTGGGGAGTAAGGAGTAGATTTAGGAAAGAAATGGCCCAACTAGGGAGTTTGTGCATGCAAATACAGAATTCTTCAGTATAGTGACGCTTATGTTCCTTCTAGCTTAATGACTGACATTGTTCAAATGCCACTTGACCTCCCCTCATCTTCAGGTTGGTCACACCTGCTCCTTTGTCTGACCCTCAGTGTTCCCCCTTGGTCCCATTGGTCCAGACTGAGCATTACCTGCATCATTTGCTGTCTGCCCATCTACCTTGGGTTTATTTGACCTTGAAAAGTCTGGTCCATGTTTTAGACACAAATCAAGCCTTACTTATACCATCTCTGACTGTTCCAGCTCTCCTGAGCCTCCTCGGGGTGAGAGACCCAGTGACTGGCAGGTTTGCATTACAGTTTAAGGACAGACCGCCCTGTTTTGTATCATTCTCCTAAGTGGGCTGATAATGCTTTAGAAAGTAAACAAATGCCCAGACGTACTTGTCTAGGGTAAGATTTGGGAAGAGATTCCGACTTTTTGATGAGTCTCATGATAATCTCCAAGAGGCATTAAACCTCCCAGGGCCAGAACCACCTTTGCAGAATGGCTCTGGACAATCACTCTAATCTAATCACCACTGAGCGCCTGTCACACACCCACTGGCTAAGTGTAGGTCTCCCACTTGGTTGTGTAATCTTTACAAAACCCAGAAGTGTGGACACAAGTGTCTCCATTTTACAGATGCAGAAAGCGAGGATCAGTGACTTGCTCAAAGCTTCACGTTAGCAAAGGAATGAGATGCTGAGCCGGAGAACAAGAATTAAAAGTTCTTCTGGAGTCTAAGCCTCTCAGAGCAACAACCTCAAAGTATTGCTTCCTGTATCAGTCCACTTGTTTAACAAAAAATAAAACTCTAAAGGAAAAATAATGTCAAGTTAGTGAAGACTGGGAGGGAAGTCTTGAAAGGTCAGCCACAACATAGCTGAAAATATTCTCGGAACCCACCAGGAACAGGCCATGCCGAACAGTGATACACAGGATGGAGAAAACCAAAGTAATGCTCAGGGATGGGAAGTGATGGGTCTGGTGAGATGGTGATGATCTTATCCAGGTGGTCTAGGAAGGTCTCAGTAAGAGAGCGACATTGAAACCAAACCCTTGGGAAAGAGATGAGAGGAAGCCATGCTGACACATGGAAAGGAAAGTTCAGGTATGGAACAGAAAGAGCAAAGCCATGGGGGTGGGGGCAGGATGCCAGGTTTGTTTCCAGACCAGCAGGGGTGACAGAGTGGCTGTTGTCAAGTGGCCAACCTAGTCGGCAGAAATAGGAGATGGTGCTGGTCCTCGTGGTTTTTTCTGTTTTTTTTTTTTTTTTTTTTTTTTTTTTTTTTTTTGTGTGTGTATGTGTGTGTGTGTGTGTGTGTGTGTGTGAGAGAGAGAGAGAGAGAGAGAGAGAGAGAGAGAGAGAGAGAGAGAGAGAGAGAGAGAGAGAGAGAGAGAGAGAGAATCATATATCTTCTGGGAACTATGACAGGTTTGTGTGTGTGTGTGTGTGTGTGTGTGTGTGTGTGTGTGTTATGGAATTTTTTGATCTCCATCCTTGGGTACAGCAGGTTGTCATGAAGTTCAATAACCTTGACCATGGAGGCTATTTTTGTTTTGTTTTCTTTTTGTTAGAATCCATGTTAGATGGAGACCCCAGAATCATATGTGGACTCGGGATTCTAGCGTAAGTAATTTATTGGGGAAGTAGAGGGAGGTGACCAATCTTGGCTTAACACCAATTTACTTACCACCACTTAGGAAGTCCAGTGGGTTATAATCAGCTATCCCATGTAAGGAGCCAAGAAGCTGGGTATTTATACACCATTCCTTGTTGGCAGTCAAGGGCTGCTTCTGGGCTGCACTGGCTCTCCAGGATGTCCATTCAGCTCTATGGGACAGATGAACAGGGGAACTCTCTGGCATACCATGTCGGTCCTGGCTGGCAGGAAGGTTCGCAGTGCTCAGAACTAAGGGAAGGGAAGTCTGTGGGAGGGCGGGGCCTGTGGGGAAACCAGACTTGCTGGCTTCATTTTAATGCTTTCAAATGTATATTTGGCCACCTGTTAAGAGAGGGGAAACAGGAAGTGTGTCCATCCACCATCCCATTGAGGCTACTTTGGCTGGAAGGAACTCTCAGGAGTCAGTGGGAATGTGAGATGAACATACAGATCACTCACACCTACTTCTGTCTCTGTCTCTGTCTCTCTCCCTCTCCTCTCTCGCTCGCTCCCTGCCTCCCTTCCTTCTCTCCTTCTAAGACAGAAGACAGCTAATGTGTAAAACACACATCAGTTTCAAACACAATTTTTTTTTTTTTTTTAAGGAACGAGAGAGAACATTTATTGCTAATTGCTATTATCAGGGTGAGGATTATATCTTGGCAAACTGCACGGGAGCTTTCACAGAGCTCCTCATTAAAATCATCTGTGATTCATGGAGACTTAGTCTGACAGATGACAGCCCTGCCATTCCTACTGTCGGGGATTAGGGAAGAGCATTTCTTCTCACCATCAACCATTCCTTGCTCCCTGCTGTCCAGGATGTCGCTTCTGTAGTGAGATTTTCATAAGCAGAGAAACCCGGAAACCTCCCTCCTCCAGCATGTCTCCCAGCCAAGCACTGTGCTCCAGGGAAGGTTGTCCAGCCCTCGGAAGAACCAAACAGACCTCCTCTCTGTGCCAGTCGGTTTCTGGGATCTGGCAGCTTGGAATGGGTTTGCAGAGCCCCAGAAGCTTGGCGCCCCCTTCTCTTTTCTCCCCACTCTTGCTGTTATCGTGTCTCATTGCTTAATGCAAATTGGTTCTTGGATTTGGTGTGGCACATTGATGTATTCTTCACATGAGGGTAGCCTTTAGGACCGGAGAAGAATTTCGTCACATTTTAACCCAAGGCCCAAGATGGTACATTTCAAAATAACAAACGCTAGCTGAATTGAAATTGACATGATAAATGTTTTGTTGACACAAAAAAATCAAAGCTTCCAGCACAATTACTAGCTCCAACCCTCAGGTAGGTAATTCTTGCACGGTGACTTGACATTAACTTGTACAAATACTTCTAGAGAATCTACTATACAGCAGCTACTACAAGTACTGTCTGAACACAAGGAAGACACAGTTTTGAACTCAAGGGACTCACAGTCTCATGAACAGTTGGTAGAACATGGGAAATACTAGCACCTCTGTTCACAGCCTGTTGTGGTCCTGGCTTGGCTACGTTGTAGAAGCCTTAAGGCAAAAAGGTATAAGGTGTTGGTTAAGTTGGAGAAGGGCTATCACGAAAAAGCAGGCTTTTCACAAATCCATCAGAAACATTTATGCCAGTAGGTCACTTACGCCAAGGATCTGGAGTGTTCACCAGTCAACAGCTTCCATGTCCCAGGAGCTGTTCTCTCCACAGCTCAGGACAGGGTATCTTGAAGATGAATGACCTTTGCAGGGATTTTCTGTTGGAGGGGTCTGTACTATGTGGGAGTTGACTTGTCTGTATCCTGTGTCTGTAACTGATCATTTCCCCCTTGTCACAGGATTTCTTTCTAGGCTTGTCCTGACATCTTCATGCGTCATGGTGGTGCTGTTGGCTATGGCATTCAGGTTCAGTGTCGCTCAGAGCCAACCTCTCCCAAAGGGCAGCACAAAGGTCAGGGGCCCCCATAGCCAAAATGTAGCCCAAAGGTTTGAATAGCTTTCTGCAGCAGCTTGTCTCCATGTGTTAGTCTCCACGTGTGCTAACAATTGTACCAATAACTATAAATCCAAATTTTTAGAAACAAAGGGGAGTGACGGAGAAGGCAAGCTCAAACATTTGGTTAGAAAGAAAACACATCAATTTAGATCCAGGTTAAGGGTGCTTGCTGCCATGGCTGACAATCTTGAGTTTGATTCCTAGAACTAATCTGGTGGAAGAAGAGAACTAATTAATGCCTTTAAATTGTTCTTGGACATCTACTTCTATTCTGTGGTGTGTGCTCCTGCCCCGACAAACACAGTTTTTAAAAATACCATTTTTATCCTCAAATCACTTGTAAATCTGGAGTTGCACATCACATGTAGATGTCCCAGAGACAAAGACAATGGTAACTTGTAGACAATGGCGAAGTGTAGCTAAAGCACCCCCAAAAGGAAACATCCTTTGTGTATGTGTCATTGTGCGTAGTCAACAGAGATGTCAACCAGAGCACTAAGAAGCAGCCAGTCTTTCTTAAAGCACCACCCTCTAGATGAGTGCTATGCACATAGCTCTCCAACACAAACATAAAGACATGCCGTGGGATTCCTAAGCACTTACTTTTGCTTTTTGATGTGTAGACCGTGTGTCTAGAGCTCTGGGTGGTCCAGCTTCAATGTGATGTCGAAGCCATGGTCAGCATCATGCAATAACCTGTATGCATCAGGTGTCTGTGTTAACATGCATGAGAGGGTAAGAACAGGAGAGATGGAAAGACTTACGAAGAATCCCCATGGCAGCTAAAACAAATCCAGGCAAAACAGTGTCTACAGTAGGTTTAATGAAAAACAATTTCCTCAAAATGACATCCAATATTAAGGGACACATTTCCTGTTCTACAGATGCTATCAAAGTATAAACATAATGCAAAGATAATACTTAAGGGACTCAAAACATCACATAAATTGCTTGATGTAAAGTGACAAAATAGTCTGTTGTTATTGTGTGCTGCTTGGCGGAGTTCTTCCTTTGTTAAACATTAGAATAAAGTGACATCAGCTTGTCACTTAGCAAATGGTCCTCAGCTTTCTAAACCGTCCAGCAGATGGTCTAGGTGATAAAGTGCAGCCCCAGTGTGATTGTGTTTTTGCTAGCAGCCTCTACCCCACCCTGCTGCAATCACTCAGCTTTTCTCTGTCAGGCCACCTCATCAGGCTGTCATTCCTCAGTGTCCCACACTCCAGGTCACATGCATCACAGTCAAGCCACAGAGCTCTAAAGTTAAATTACCCACCTTCTTAATGTCAGCTCCTTCTGTGGATTTTCTTCCCCATTCTTCATGTGCTTCCCCTCAATCTCTGCAAGGCTACCCTCTCAACGTCCTTGCACTGACTCGAAAACTCCTGGAATTCTCTAAGAAAGAGTGAGGTTTTCCTCTCATGGTGTAGCTTCCACTTTCTCTTTAGAGAACACAAAACTGGAGAAAGCCAAGCCAGACACTACCCCTCCCAGCTGCCCCAACAGTCAAAAGAAAGAGATTAGCATAGATCGGAGTTTATCATAGACAAGAACTCCCAGAATCCCAATGGTTGAACTTTCCTTTTTCCCTCAGATGGAAAGATGGGGATCCAGCAAATGATGGGTTTACAACTGGCTGGGGTTAGGAGTAGCCCTGAACCTTCTGTGGATAGTTGCAAGCTGGCTTCTTCTAAAATGTGGTTTTGTGAATTTAAACTGTTACCGTCTTTTCATGAACCTACTCAGTATAGATTTTTCCCCCCTTGGTTAATCTTTATACTCATTGATCCTGAAAAAGAACCAGGAGCTGGTTATATTTTAGAGATCAGAAAAAGGAACAGTCCCCACTGGAAGGAAGTGACCCATGAGAGTGGGAAGGTCTTGAGAGAGGGAGATAATGTTGACCCCTGAGAGACCCACAGAAGCGCTAGTCACCTCTGCAAGAACATTTGTGCACAGAACCACTGTGTCTGTGGATGGTTTCTGAATCAGAACAGGAAGCATGTAGTTGCCCATCATATTTAATTACACATAGCTGCATAAAAGTAAGAAGCGATTCTGCTGTCATTTCTTTCAAAAATTATTACAAGGTGAAGCATGGAACTCTGAGACAGAGGTAACCAACATCATATTTCTAACAGGACCTGGTAAATTATCTGTTGGTACTTCACGCTGTAGGTGGTGGGGAGCGAGCAAGGATAAAGGAAAGACGGGACCTTTATAGGAAACACCCAGTGAGCTGAATTCATGCTACAACTCAGTGACCTGAACAATGGGACTGTATATTTGACTTTGAGCAGCACTATTAGACCTATGGCTACAACGATGGTGTTGAGAAGGCTTTAGCTAGGACTTGGAGAATCTGAGCTTGTTTGCTTTCTGTAGGTCTTCAAGCATACTGAAAGTGATCCCATACAACAGCCTTCACAGCCTATATAACCAAATACAGAAGCCGTCCGATTTGTTTCAGTTGGCCCTCTAGTCCAACTAGCTATAGGTGTTATCTTGACTGTAAACGGCTTGCTAGCATCCCGTTTCCCTAGGAAAGGAGATCAATACTGCAGTAAAACTCCCAAAACATGATCACCTGAATCCCCAAACCATGCCTCTTCGGATTGCTTCCAGAACCAATTTCCTATCTATCAGAGTCTATCAGGATGCAGAAAACATAAAGTAATTTTAAAGGTAAAAATTCAATTACAGCAATATACTATTGGATAATAACAGATATACCTAGCCGAGACTGTCCCTAGAGCTGGGGTGAGATGCTCCAGGAAGGGACATTCTTCCTTATAAAGATGACATGTAGACCTCTCAGTGGCCATTGGATGTTCTTTTTTTGTTTTTTGTTTTTAATTGCTGTGGTACCACTGCAAAGACAAACTAGAGGTTCTGGGATCAGCAGAGGGTGCCTAGACCATAGGTCTCATTGGGAAACAATATCTCTAGTGTCTGGGGAAGTTTAGTGGGAGGATGTCAGCACTCCTCTCAGAAGCCAGCTGAAGGGGGCTGTGGAAAGAAAATGTGTGTGTTCCACACACTACTGGCTATGATCTGTGTGGGAGCAAAGTCCACTGCAGCTGAGTGCTGTAAAAGCTATGGGGCTGAAGAAGATACCTGCTGAGTACTGGATGCTAGGGCTGGGGTCCAGGGCTGGGGAAACGTGCTGAATGAGCCTTGAAATAAGCACACTGGAACCAGGAAGAGAGATTCTTCCAACCCAGAGTCTATCGTGTGGGCATTTTGAAAGGCCTCTTATGTATTTTATCTTGTTTCCTGTTTAGTACCATTGCACTGACACTATATATTAAAATAAACTGCATCTGTATGTGATTTACTCAAGGGCAAACACTCTTTGGGTTCAAATTTGCTTTGCTTACAAGGGTGATATACCATCTGGGACACCATCGCCATGGAGTAGAGCAAAGAGGAGTCTCTGAGCAGGTGACAGGGACAGTTTGGACAATGTAAGGGTAGCGTTACACCACAGCAAATTGTCCTGGCACAACAGACACTCCATTTCACTCACAACCTAGAGAAAGATGACTTCCTCTTCAGCAGGAAGTTTCATACACATGTTGACTTAGATACCAAAGACTCTCTCCATCGATGGCTCCCTATTCCCTAAACCTCATCATCATCACCTTCATCCATTATTGTCTTCATTCATCATCGTAGACATTCAGATGGTGGGGGGAAAGAACACAGAAAATGTGCCCATGTTTTTTTTTTTTTTTTTAATTTGACCTGAAAGACACATGGAAGTCTTGTCCATGCTCTATAAGGGAGGACCAATTATGTGGTTGCTGCTGCTCACACTTACAGTTGATCCTTACAATGGGATCCTTTCCTGGGGGCCACCTTCTCACAACTGTGTACCAAAAAGGAAAGCAGATGTAAGGAGTGGCCAAGTGGCCAGGTCTCTGTGACAGGACAGTGGTCACAAGGGACACATGCTATCACTGTCACAATGCTTGGCATTGTTTCTGGCCTTTAAAAATAAGACTACACATGAGAGGGTGGGATTTGGTGAGGCTGGGCTCTAGTCTGGACCTCAGCAAAGCAAGGACAAAGGTCACACATACTTATTAACAAAAAGAAAGACAGAAGACATTTTGCCATTCCAGAACTTTGTTTTATGATGTAGCATTTTTATTTTAAGTTGGGTGATGAAGAAAGGAAGATGATGGAATCAAATGCTATTTAGTGTGATTAAGGCTGCTAAAAATTCATAAGAGATCCAGATAAGAGGATGAAAATGGGGACCTAGTTCCTGGAATAGGGACTGGGGACTTTGGCCTCAGAAAGAGAGCAAGAATTGAGGCACTAAGGATTTCATGGTTAGAGCCTAGGATCAGAAGCAAGTTGGACTAATGTGTCAGTGGCTTCTGTGTGTCTTATTTACACCTGCTGAAAAGGGTTTCATTTGCGTCACAGCCTGGGATGGGATTGTTTTTTCTAATGGAGCATTGACCAGTCTCCTTTGAGATTAGAAGGAGATAATGAAGTCAGGAACTGGGGAGGCCAGGATTCTCCTTTCTGAGGTTCAAAGATGAACTGAATGAATCGATGGGGGGAAGGGTGCAGGATGGCAATATGACACAGACTTGGGGAAGGAGAGACTGGTTAGTAGCTGTTCTGGTTTCTACTCCTCCTCTTCCTCCTCTTCCTCCTCCCCCTCTCCCTCCTCCTCCCCCTCTCCCTTCTCCTCTTCCTCCTCCCCCTCCTCCTTCTCTTCCTCCTTCTCTTTTCCCTCTTCCTCCTTCTTTTCCTCCTTTTCTTCATCCTTCTCTTCCTCCTTCTCTTTCTTCCTCTTCTTCCTCCTCCTTCTCTTCTTCCTTCTTCCTCTTCTTCCTCCTTCTTCTTCCTCCTCTTCCTCCTTCTCTTCCTCCTCCTTCTTCTTCCTTCTCCTCCTCTTCTTCCTCCTCCTTCTCCCTCTTCCTCCTCCTTCTTATCCCCATATACATATATTTGACTTATGAAGGGTAGGATCAACTCTTGATTATTACTGACAATGAAGTAGTGGCATTTGTCATTGTGGTTGGTGACCACTGACCTCTTATAATTCCAAGAGAAATGGTGGGTCAGAAGGAGGATCTGGGAAAAGGAAACTTGAGGGTAAAATGACCAGAGTCAGAGTTCTGTTAGCAGTTCTGTGGCTGGGTAAAGTCCAGGACTCCATCCTCCAGTATTGCTATGTGATCTCTCTCTCCTTCATCCTGAGTTGACAGAGTGGCTTGGCTGGTCGGGCTGAGATTACAGTGGCCTAGGTGGGTCCAGAAGGTTTAACTGTCTCTGCCTTTCTTGTCTGGGTCTTTCAGGATGGCCAGAACTTTACTTGCTGGAAGTAGCCTCCTCTGGTGGGGATGGGTAATCTCAGTGCTCAGTTATTTCTATGGATAGCACTCCTCTGTGGCTGGGAATGCAAGGATGAGTTGCTTGCTTATTATGAGCTCTGCCACAGGAGAAAATGCAATCATAAGCTAGGGATGGCTGCCCAGACCCCAGTGTGTAACGGCACACCATTCCAGTGCTATGTAGTCTTGAGACTGTAGAATTAATTTCAGCTTGATAGTTGTGCAGACATCTATAAAATAATTACAGTTTTTATAAATTATATTGTTCACTGTACAGCCTTTAAGATATTTGCCTGGAAATTTTTTCTACAGACACTGTACCCTCCCTGTTACATCTTTATCACTTTACACTGGACTAGTCGCCAGGGAATCTAGATTCCTCTTTTGGCTTTTGATATGAAACTCTGTGACCTTGGACAAATCCATTCACTCCTCTGATTTTTCTCATGCTTAAAATCAGAAAGTGGGTTTGTAGACTGCCCAAGATCCTTCCAGCCATGTACAACATGTGTTTCACTTCTAGAAGATACAAGACTGGCAGCCCTCAGCTTGTAGAAAATTTTCAGCTCTCCATCAAAAAGTCTTAAAACACACACAAAGAGCCCCTTTGCCCAGAGCAAGTGGGAAGAAGACTCTGTCTTCCCATCTAGATGGCAGTAAGACTTCTGAATTGTATCAAGTGGAGAAAGTCCAGAATGTAAGCAGTGAAGACCAATGCAGAGGCTTAGAATTCAGGCTCTGCAACTGTACCACTGGTGGTTGGTTACTGGAGCCTTCCAAGTCAGCCAATTACAGAATGTTGCACACCAACATTTATTGCAGCACTACTCACAACACATAGATTATGAAATCATGTAGGTGCCCCAGAACAAAAGAATGGATAAAGAATATGTGACATATTACAATGGAATTTTTATCAGCCATAAAGAATGATGGTGTGTCTTGTAGGAAAGTGGGTACAATTGGAAGTAGACATACTGAGTAAATTCAGCCATCCTCAGAAAGACTAACATGCTGTTATAGACTAGCTTCAAACTTGTGGAGATTTGACTGCCTCCTGAGGGCTGAGATTAAAGGCATGTGCCACTACACCAGGCCTTACCATACCTTTCCATTTTCTTAGGCAATGGCCTCACCCACAGCTTGATGGGATCTTAGCAACCCACAGCGGAGGGTTGCTGGGACTGAAGAAGTCCAAAGTAGACAGGACAGTGGGTTTATATGCATGTTGCAGTTCATATAGTATAGACTGAGAACACAGAATGTCCAGGAATGTTTGTAGGTTAGCTTGTGAGAGGAAAATGTTCAATGTGGACTCCTCTCAAAAATATTTAGTAAATGGGTTAGCAAAATGACTCAGTGAGTACAGGCACTTGCCTCCAACCCTGCCCACCTGAGTACAATGTCTGGAACCCTCATAATGGATGAAGACTCTTAGGGGTTATCCTCTGACCACCACGTGAGAGTCTTGATACACACACACACACACACACACATGCACACACACATACGCACACTCACACGCGCACAGAGAGAGAGAGAGAGAGAGAGAGAGAGAGAGAGAGAGAGAGAGAGAGAGAGAGAGAGAGAGAGAAGACTGAGGCAGGAGCATCAAGAGTTTGAAGCTAGCCTGGGCTGTATAGCAAGACCTGTCTCCAAACAGCAAACAGAGAAGAGGATATTACATAGTTTAATCCAATTACTCTATAAATCAGGGACCTTACAGTGGTCTTATTTCAGTTTTAAGAACTCATCAAATTGGCCAAGGGGGCACAGCTTACATGAGCCAAAATCTAAAATTTTCCCCAGCAGGCTCCTGTTCTCAGCCCTTGGACTTGCCACTTCATAACAAAGAAAGAGACGTTGTGATACCCAAGCCACATCAGCTCACAGAGCCAGGCTCAGAGGAAAGCTGTTCTCTGTGTTTCTCTTCTCTTCTTAGTCTCCCCCAACTCTTCCCACGGGGGAAGCTTTCATTCCTTCCATTCATTTTTGGCCATTTCTTGTGCAGTGGCTAGAAAAACACCCACTTTTATATCTTCTGTGAATGTCTTGGGGTTGAAGAGTTTAAAAAAAAAAAAAAAAGACCATGCCAAAGGAAATGGGTGACTTCTTCCCAAAGGAAAGAAGGGACTGGGCACAGTCAAGCCTATTATGTGAGAGACGACGAGGGCTGTGCACATACGATCTAATTGTCAGCACGAGCCATAATATCACATTCATGTTGGGGCTGAGAAAAAGTCTTTCTCTTAATTCTTTTGATTGAGTAGAATCAGGTGGTCTGTCACGCACAGTGTCATCCTTGTTCCCAAAGCAAACCTAAACAGGTGCATGAACACTTCCCACAGCTTGCTGAACCTCGCTTATGGATGGAGGAGTCCTGAGCCAAGCCAGATGGGCAGGGGTCCCCAGCATGGCTGGCAGTGTGACCATGGGAGTTCTGCTTTGTGAAGCATGGGAGTGTGGGATTCCAGAGGCTCTGAGGACAGAGAATGAGAGGATTTCTAGAGACTGTCCCAGATAGATCATTTAAAACGATTCTTGGAGAAGGACACTTCGAGCCTCCCATGGTCACCCATTCTCAGGGTTCCAAGCAGCCCAGTTTCCGCAATAAGAATGGGATGGCTTTATAAAAATTTCTCACACTGGTACTTTAATTAAAAGAAAATCCTTCTATGTTCTGTAGCATTTAAAAGCTTCATTGTAATAATGTTTGCGGAAATAAAGGCTTTCTTTGTATGCTTTGCAGCCACATCTCCATGGCAGTGAGGGTTGCTGGAGAGACAGAGCCTCTTGAATGCACTATGCAAATTTATGAAAACAACATGTAAATCAGTAGCATTCTAGTGATTCAAACAAACAAACAAACAAACAAACAAACGAGAGAAAAGGGAGTGATTACTTTGTCACATGGGCGATTCCTGACTGCATCCATAGCATTGTCCAGGTGTGTGTGTGTGTGTGTGTGTGTGTCTTTGTCTGTGTGTCTGTGTATGAGGTATATGTGTATATGAGTGTATGTGAACGTGTGTGTATGTATGGGATATAATGTGTATATGATTGCATGTGATTGTGTGTGTGTATAGAGTATATGTGTTTTTGATTTTATGTGACTGTATGTGTATGGCATGAATGTGTATATAAGTGTATGTAAGTGTGTGTGTGTGCATATGTGTGTGTGTAAACATGTGTGTGTATGTGTGTACGTAGCATGTATAAGTGATGGAGGAGATATTAGGGCAGTGATAAGACTTCAACAAACGAAAGAAAGGAGACCCTCATGCTCCTTTGCTTTTCCCTAAGACCCAGAACTCTGCCTTGTCCTGAGTAGTAGTTATTATTGGAGGGAAGTAGGGTTGTGTGTCCATTGTACTGGATCATGCTGCAGTTCAGGAAAGATTCCCAGGGCTAGGAATCAGAGCAGGAGGAGACCTCCTGTAGATTCTGGCTCTGAGGCCCAGCTGGGCCACAGGTTAGAGGCCTCATCTCTGGCACTCTTCTGCCTGGGTTTCCACAGACCATCTGCGTGTATCCCTCCAGAGCTTGTATCTCATTCTGCATCGCATTCTGGGCATCCTGAGAAATGCAAGCTGCCTGGCACTGACGTTAGCTAGCTGGCTTGTTAGGAAGTTACTCCTCAGGTCCAAGGAGGGTGATGGATTATATTCTGTAGTTTACTAGCTCTACTTGTGATGTTTTGGTGGCTGGTCCTATGATATGGAGTTGCATTCAGCCCCTGTAGCAACAATAATGAAAGGGGACATGAACAGGGATATTTTCTTGTCATGAGCCAGCCTTGAGTGCCTTATCACCTTGGAGAACTGATTTCCTTCAAGTCTTTGGCATCTCCTTAGGGTGAAGCTGAGTTGGATGAACATTAGCGGCTCTGGAAGATAAGCATCATGGGAAAAGGTAGGACTTTCAAGAAGACTCTTCTGTGCTCAGTGCCCCCATAGGAGCCCTGGTTTGAAAAGGAGCATGCATGCTGCTGGTTCTATGCAATCTGTATACTCAGTTCTGAATGGCCTGGTAATCTGCAATATTTTTCAGATACAGTGACATTGGCATATTATATTTGCACACAGTTGTAGGGTGCTGCAGTAATTAACTTAATGGAGCTAATCTTGCTTTCTTGATATTACAGCCTTTTGGACTTATTGAGTGAGTTTATGAAAACAACATGCAAATAAGAATTCAAGTGTTTTAAGGAACTCACTCAAACAGGACTAAATATCCTAACTTGAGTTATGCTTATATGCTTATCAACTAGAGACACAATTGTCACTTATTTTATACTAAACAATGTAGCAGTTTTCATCTATGTATTATCATCTAATAAGTTACCAAATAACTTGCCACTTGAATGAATTCTTGCAAATATTCTTCATTCTGGACGCATAGGTGACCAGCAAGTAGAATAAATCTGAAGGCAAAATGACCCCAAAGTTCTCCCATCTCCCTTGCCTTCTTTCTGTTCACACCATCTTCTCCCCTCATAAACAACTAGCTGGCATGTCCAGTGGTCAGAGACTTTGTAGTTTGGTTTCCTTTAGCTTTGCAGAGAAGTACCCCAATTATCCTAGCAAGCTTGAACCCCTTGATTTCAGTGTGTCTGGTATCAAAGGCTGTTTTTCCCAAGCTAATGGGATTACCTGATCCTTTCATTCACCACTGTCCATGAGAACATGGAACAGCTTTGATTTATCCCACTGTACAGGTCTGTAGGCAGATAGGGAACAGTGGCAGAGAATAGCCTGGGAAGGGCACACTTCATCTCAGACTTCCTCTATTGCTTCAGTGAACTCAGGTTCAATAGTTCAGAGCAGCACCAGTAGCTACACTGAAACAGAGACAGGTAAAATCTATTTCAGCAGCATACTTTGTTATCAAAAATATCCAAAATATTTTTATTTCCGTTTTCAGTCAGTACAAGGTATTATTAAGATACTAAAACCAAGCATGTATAACCTGGTGTCTGCTTTGCACTCAGCATGTTCATTTGGGACTAGCAACATCTGAAGCGCTCGGTAGGCACGTGGCTACTGGTTGTTGGGCTGGATAGCAGAAGTTGAAGCCTTCAGCCTTCCTGACAGTTTGCTTGGAACCTCAGGAGGCTGCAGATGGGAGATGTGGAGAAGCCTGCTTCCAAATGCATGTGCTGTGTTTGTGTGAATTGTTTATCTTTGCAGTCATATGAATAACCATTCCATCCTGTATCCCTACTTATGTAATTAATTAGCATTTATATAGCAGTTTATGTTTGCAGACTGCTTTATTGATGTAGTTGCCAGTATATTTATCTACTTCCATGTTTATGCTTTCCTATAGGCCTACCTGTGCTAATTACTGCCATAATTATTGAAGTTATTTAAGAATACAACTCATAGTTACCTTCAAGAGCACCGACCACTATTTTAATAGCAACAATAAATTCTGTCTTCCCTTTCTAAGATCTGCCTGTTTCACAAAGAAATTTTATACCTCCATCCAGTATGCTCCATGTTCTTGCTCTGCCTAAGAGTGAAAAATACATTTAAAAACAGTTTAGTAATTGTCTTTCCTCCTTTGTCAGCTTAAATTTTGTACGAATGTGATAGAAATTGAATGTCGTATCTCATAAAAACAGGCTCAGAATACACAGCCTTCCAACATGAAAAGAATAATTACAAATAATGACATCACTGTCAAAGAAGGCTGTCTTGTTATTGAGTGTCATTTCCCAGCAATCACCTAAAATTTGTCTTTAGTGTGTATGTGTGCATGTGTGTCTATGTGTGTGCATATATATGTGCATGTGTGTGTGTGCATATGTGTGTATGCATGTGTGTGTGTGTGCACGTGTGTGTATGGATGCACATACATGTGTTCACGTGCACATGGAGGTCAGAGGTTGATGTCAAGTGACTTCCTTTATTGTTTTCTACTTAAGACGAGGTCTGTTACCGAACCCGGTGCTCATAATGTGTCTAGGCTGGCTCATCAGCTAGCCCCAAGTATCATCCTGCCACTGTCCCCCCAATACTAAGAGTGCAGGCACATGGCCACTCTTGTTTTGTATGTAACTGCTGGGGATTCAGACTCAGGTCTTTGTGCCCACATGGCAAACACATTATCCACTGAACCATCTTCCCAGGCATTCATTTAAAACTACTCTCTGACAAGTCACAGAGTCCGTAAGCAGAAGGGGGATAAGAATGCATAGGTGGAGTCCAGGGTACCGTGTCCTGGTCACCCAGGCCACACAATGTTAGAGCTGGCTCTCTGGGGATGAGAGATATTGGAGAAATTATTTTGGCCACTCCACGTAGTTAAAAGGATATTTATTTAATGGCGTAACTCACAAATTAAGTGAAAGGTAGGTCGCAGGGTCTGGGGAAGGTGTATTGCAATCCAGCAGTGTTCTCCGGAGCTCTGCACAGTCCACCTTCACCGTTCAGCGTCCCGGCACAGAGAGAGCGCACAGAGAGAGCGCTTGCCCATCCAGCTCTCCAGTCTCCAGGCGCCTCCCCTCGCCCCGCCTAGTAGGCGTGACAGTTGCCAGAGTCTCAATTGGGGTTGGAACTTCCAGATCCAAGCTGGAATGGCTACCCACTACAGAGAGCTGAGGCGTAAGGAATGGGAAGAGAAGGGAGACACAGAGTTGTGTTGTGGTTGGGAGATTTCCACCTTCCCCATTGCCTCCCAAATCAATGAAGAGAGAAAATTACAGTATTCCAATTCATTCCATGGTTCTGCAGCTCACGGTGAGTAGAAATACCAGTGAGGGGAATGCTATACATCACACAACGAAGAGAGCACAAAAATTTGTACCAACAGCCATAACACTGCAGCCGGCTCCACAGACAGCCAAACCAGGCAGCTCTTGAGGAGAAGAGCAGTGACACCACCCAAGAGACTTGAGACCAACTCCCACGCTGAAGCAATTTTGTGAGCCCAATATTGGGGATTAGAGCCGAACATGAGAGATCTTACTCCACAAATCACCACATACCCACTGCTTCTGCTCCCTGCTCTGCTGTCCCCTGGAGAAAATCATTAAGGCTCTTTCTGTCTCTCTTTCAAATGGGAGCTAAATTAGTAACTTACCACAAAGGAGTGTTTTCTTAATTACTTGCGTACAAATTACTTGACATTATTGAATGAAAGGTATCAAGGAGAATGCAAGCTATTACCGTGATTATTTTTGTTCTAATATAAAGTGGTGGGCCAGAAGCCCTTTCTATCCATGGATTATGTTTTAGTTCCATGATGCTTCAGGGACTGGTTCCTAAGGCTCCAAACGCCATTAGTACAAGCAGCCTTTCAAGGCAGATCAAGAGGGGGCCGGCATTCCAGGCTGAAGCTTGCTGGGAGTGGAGTTGAAAGAGCAGATTCAGGGGGAGAGAATGGGAGCCTGGGTGGTGGCCTCGTCCTGGCTGGCCACAAGGTGAAAAGATTCATTTCTTATAGACAAAGGGGGCGGTGCTTCCTGCCGTTGTAAGTGACCTCTTATAAAGACAGGAGAGAGGGAGCATATGGTCCCTTCTCCCATTTTATTTATTTATTTATTTATTTATTTATTTATTTATTTACTTACTTACTTACTTACTTACTTACTTATTTATTATTTTTTTATCCTGCGGGATCAGACTCCAGAGAAACCTGGGAATTGAGCCCGGTTCCTCTGGAACATCAGTCCATGCCCTTAACCACTGAGCCACAACACATGACTACATGGCCATGTGTTCTGCAGCACAAAATGGACAGAGTCAATACGGCGTGCTCACGGCTAGCCTAGTCTAAACAGTGAGTTCCAGGCCAGCCAGGGCTATATACTGATACTTTACTTCGCAGAACTACCACCCCCCCCCAAAAAAAAAAACACTGCCAATAACAAAAATAAACATGGGTTGGCACAATAATATAATAATATATGGCATTGCTGGAGATGAGAGGGCAGCTTCCTCTAAGTCATGGCTAAGCATACGTGGAAAGAGGGATGTAAGGAAGGACTTTCTAGTCTGGTACAAGAGTTTTGGTTTCTTTGGAAAACTACCAGAGCGAGGTCAATATCACAATAAATATCAGTCATTTAAAGAGTGATGGTCCTGCTCAGGAGGAAGGCTGGGTTTTGTGTGTGTGTGTGTGTGTGTGTGTGTGTGTGTGTGTATGTGTGTGTGTGTGTGTGTGTGTGTGTGTGGCAACCTTACCTGCCTAGGGAATGTGAGCTTCTCATATTGAGCTTGGTTTCCATCTGCCTTTCTGAAGCACACTGTGACGCTGTGTTCATGAGGAACACAGAGTCTGGAGAAAGCGGCCTAACCTGGTAATTATTTTAGAAAATTGTGAGGCAGTAGAATAAGGCCTTGGATGCTTCCCATGGAATTCTTTGGATCAAAGCATTTACTCTGCCAGAGGTAAGACTGCAGTATGTTTTTGAATAATTAGACAAGTTCCCATCCAGTGAGATGCAAGAGAGAGGAAGCCATACCCACTGGATTTCTCTTTTATAGAGAGGTGTTTATTCACTTTCTGAAATATCTTCCTTATGAATTCCAGTGTGTTATGTTTACTATTAATGTCTTAATGATAGTGACTGGAGACTGTTTAAACCTCATTTCATGGCCGACTTTCTATATAGAAAAGCTCTCTCTCCTCCCATATGCAATTTTCTGTCCATTCATTAATTGTACCGCTGCTCTCCTAAGTTTATTTACTGCTTCTAAATATGTATCTTAATTTACATGTCAAGTCCCACGGGGTGGCTATAAAATGTAAAACCTTATATAATAGCAGAAGCAGCCGCAAATATTTTATATCCAGGGCTGCTTCTGAATCCTAATTCTGCAGATGGTGTGAGGTTCATTTTTATAGAAGCCATTGAAAACTAATAAATGCCATCCACATCATTCAGCATTGTCAATAATCTACCAGATTGTGTGCCCAGGGATGCTTGGGAAACAGGATGAGAGCCCAGCCCTTCCCCCTGCAGCCTCCAGCTGCACAGCTACAGCTGACTGGTCCTATCAGGCCCCCGCCGCCCCGCCGCCCCGCCGCCCCGCCCCCCCTCCAATTCTGTACAGCTCAGCAACAAGGCTTTTTTTTTTTTTTTTATTTTTTTATTTTTATTTCTCACCAGCCAGGGGACAGACCCTTGCAACAGGGTAATTACTGTACAGAGCATGCAGGGGAGAGAGGTGAGTTTGTCACTCCCAACGCTTGTGGTATTTGCCTTCCTCCACATCAGTAGGTGAGCAGAGGAAGAGAAAGAGAGTTAGCAGTGAGGCCACCACCCGGCCTGGTGCAGAAGGCATGCATTCCATGCTCATTCCTTACTCTACAGTCCTACTTGTGCCCATTTATGTATATATGTGCCACATTTATGTATATATGCACACATGTTTGTATGCACGTTCATGTGGAGGTCCGAAGCCAATGTCAGTGTCTGCTTCAATTGCTTCTCCCCCTAATTTTTTGAGGCAAAGTTCCTCAGAGGAGCTGGAGCTCACTGGTTGGGCTAGTCAAGCTGGCCAGCAAGCTCCCAGGATCTTCCTGTCTCTGTTTCCTCAGTGCTGGGATTGGAGATGCTTGCTATCATGCCAGGCGTTCTACACGGATATTGGGATCCAAACTGAAGTCTTCATGCTTCTGTGGCAAGCGCTTTTCCAGATGAGCTCCAGGTCTAGCCTTTTGGCATTGTGATAATAATTAAAAACAGTGTGATTGAGTTACCAAAAAAATCATAGAAGATATTTGTTTTAAGTAAGCTTATCATTTTGTGTTGGACTGAATTCAGAGCCTTCCTTGGGCTTTTATGGCCCATAGGCCATGGGTTAGACATTTCTGTTTGACATTTTTTCCTTGTTTTTTTTTTTTTAACATACATTGATTTTCAATTTAAGTATATGAATGTTTTTCCTGCTTGTATGTATGTGCACCATATACATGCCCAGTGCCCACAGAGTTCCTTAGGGGGCACAGATCCCCCGGAAGTACAGTTATGGAGTTATGGATGCTTGTGAACAGCCATGAAGGTGCTTAGAACCAAACCCAGATCCTCTGAAAGAACAAGTGCTCTTAACTGCTGAGCATTCTCTCCGGTCTCTTCCCACTTTTTTCTTTTGGATAAGTTCTCTTATTCAGCAAAACAAAGCTGATGTGTAAAAAAAAAAAAAAGGAAAATGGGTCAGAATTAGAGTTATGTCTGCATTCTTCCTCTTGTCAAATGGGTCTCAGTTTCCTGCTGTGTCACAGGCACATAAGTGACCCTGACCCAAAGGGACTGGCCGTGTAGAAGTGGCATTTCAATGATAGCAAGTCACAGAGACCTTATGAAGGAGAGGGGTGACAAGCTGGCCTTCCAGGGCCCTGAAGCAAACTAATGCCTCCCAATGCCGAAACCAATTCCTTATTTGTCAGCTCCCTTAAGATCTGCTTGCCTTATTGCAGAATTCTCTTTGTTTTCTCTCACTCATCGCTGTTTCTTTGAACTAGATTTTTGTCTAAATGCAAATATACAAGGAACAAGAGGATTATCTACTGTTCAGCTACCTCAGGAGATGCTGCGATGAGGTTGGCCTGGGTGGCGAGTGGCGCCATCAAGTAGACTATCTAAGAGGCACTAGCTTAGAGGAGACAGAGAGCAGCTGGGCCCAAGGCATCTTCGCTGTAGAGGGGCAAGGAAATGGCTCAATAACGTTTCTCCTTCCGATTCGTCCAGGCCTCCTGATTGGGAGTTACAGGGAGAGAAAGGTTGGGCTGCAGATACTCCTTGCTGGTGCAGTCCACCTCACTTAAACCTCCATAATCTTTCAGAGATGAAGGGTTGGGGTTGTACCTACTGATCACAATGTTTCCCTTCCGTGTGTATTGTTTTTAAGATAGTTGGGGTAAAGATCACCTTCCGTGTGTATAATTCCCTGCTACTAATAGAACAAATCGTAGCCTAACACAGGACCTGCATGTACGTTCAACAATTCAGCCATTTCCTATCTTCTTTTGTCACTTGTGGTTGAGTAGCCAAAAGTGTAACGATGGTGTATGGTCACACATGCCTGTGATCCCAGCACCCGAGAGGCTGAGACAGGAGGATCATGACTTCGAGCTAACAAGGCCTATATACGGGAGCCCTGTCTCAAAAGCAAACAAACACACATGGACCAATGACAATAGCCTTTGGGAACAAGATTTCAGGAAGAAGACAGCATCTTAGCTCCTGCCAAGGGTATTGGGTGGGGGTGGATGTGTCCAATAACGCATGGTCTCATCTTACAGGGCACTGGCGGGTAGGATGGGAACTGTCAAAATAAGAAGGTTTCCACACTGGAGGTCAGTACCACTGTGGTAGGAATATGAGAGGAGCCAGGGGTGCAGGACACATCAAGCACCCAGAGACCCTTGGGGACTCTGCACCATCTCAAGGTATTCTAGAAAAAGAAATCTCATCAGAGGCCAGCATAGGTAGCTGCCATGCTAGGCATAGGTTCCAGGCCATTGAGCCAGAGCCTTAGTTTTCACTTACATGGAAGAAGCAGGGGTCTGTGGGAAGCTGTGGTGAATCTGAGCCATCAGGAGTCTAGACGTGATGTGGAAGAAGTCATCCACAGTTGCACAGGCATGTATTTCCTGCAGCATTGTTCCTGGAGGGAGATGGAACAGTGGGTTTGGAAGACAGGAGACTGACCCAAAGGAATCTAGTGTTAAAATGATAAGCTGGGATGACTCATCTGGGAGGACTTACTAGAAAACAAAACTACCAGTGTCTACAGAGAGAAAGACAGGGCTGAGATAAAGCACCCACTAAGCATTACCTCATACTAGCTGACGTTTGTTGTTGTTGGGTGGTTTTTTTTTTCAAGGTAACAACTTTAACTGTATTTAAGATAATCACCCTAGGTATGTGGGGAATTGAAGGAGCACAGGATGCCTTGCACATGCGGAACTTTGTCTGATGGTTGCCTTGCAGGCTGTGGCTTTCCTCCACAAATGAAAAAAAAAATCAATGCCTTGTGAAGTGGGAAGCTAAGACTCTTGGGGTTAAGCAAAGAAGTTTTATCCCACCCATTGCTCTCTCTGATTTGTCAGGGAATATTCCAGAGAAGCTCCCAAAGAGAAGCAGTGCCCTTGGCTATGGGGAGGACTCCAGCTCTTTGCCATTCATATCCACGCAAGACTTTGTTTCTATGTTCACACACGCCGTTCCTGTAAAGGACTACTGATACAGTCATAGTTAAGAACTATGAGGTAAGGTGACTCAAAACACATTGAAAAGATGGAAATCATCAAGTAAGGAGAGTGTATGCAAATGGAACTGACAAAAACACAAATGCCCATGACAGATAAAGGCAGCTAAGCAAAGTGGTACCCACCATCGTCCCCACCATCCAACATCATTAACTGAGCATCACTAGGTCTGTGCTGGGCTCTTCCACAACACAATATTTTCCTCAAGGCCCACCTTCCTTTGTCCTTTGTTATTTGACTTTCTCCCTGAGCCTGGTGCAACACTGGGGTGGATCCTTTTCTAACACCGAGAGTCACGAACAAAGGAACCAAACTCGAATCTTTTTGGGGAACCATGAGATTAGAGATATGAAGAAACACTCTAGCACACAAACTCTTCAGGTATTTCACTCTGGAGGAGACTCAGCAGTGGCATGCACTCCCAGCAGTGTCCCCACCCGCCCATTTTAATGTCTGTTCAGTACATATTAAACATGAGCTGTGCAATCTCCTCAAATGCTTCTGAATTTTTTAATGCCATTTTGTAAATTCCAAAATGTGAGGCAACTGTGGTCAGTTCTCTTTTCTACAATTTGTTGGGGGCCTTGGGAGCTCCAGGGAAGCAACTGCTTCAGGACAGTCTGGGAGGCCCCATTTTAGAAGGCCCCATTTCAAGCCTAGGAAAAATTGCCTTGAAGATTGTATTCACACAGCTAAGACTCACCAAAGGCTTGTTTCTACCTGGTTTTCTTCTCCACAGATGCCCAGTGCATGCCTACATGTCTGCTCAAACTTGTTCTTTCTTTCTTCTTTTAGAAATAAACTCTCCTTGGATTTTAGTAGGGCACATAGTTGTTCATTAAGAGCCTATATTTTGTAGATTATGGAGCTAAACGTTAACCAATGAAGGGTAAGCAGATAGCTTGCATCTGTGGCTTTATCCTTTATCTCTGGGGTGCAGTTATGAAAGCAGGAGATGGAGCAGCTGCTTTAGCCCTGTAGAATACATAGATCAGACTTGCTCGATGTGCAAAAAGAAAATGGAGTTCTGGGTAGGAGTCAGATTATGACAAAGGCCCTGGTTACCTTGCTCATTAGCAAGGAAAGGTGATTTTCAGAATATCAGGTAATTTTTCAAGTCTTTGAACCAATCACACAATCTTTCAAGGCTTCCTCTATTGAGAAGGGGCAAATAGAGAGCATTCTGTCTCACAAGGTTATTATGGGGACTCAGTTTGAGCAACATATGCCATTTAAAAACTGTTCTAAGTTATGGTTGCAACTACATGTATCTGCCCCAGCGAGAGCAGCTATTTAGAGGGTGATGTCTCATAAGAGAAGCTTCTCAGTTTGGCATTCTAGAGTCTTGCCTGTTGAAAAAAAAAACAGTAGGATCAGCAGGAGAAATAATTTGTTACCTAGGTCCTGAGCCTGCCTGGATTGCTAGTAACCTTCTTATGATGCTGCCATTCTCTTTGCAAAGGGTAATTCTTGCTGTCATCAGCTGTAGACAGATTTCCTGTTTGGGTAAATTTGATGAAGGAAATTACCCTGCCAGGAGCTGGGCAGATGTATAACTGCTGTCCTGCTATGTGACAAGTTGATTGTCATGGTAGATGTCTGTGGACCTGTATTCGTGAAGCTGAAATTGGAGATCCCTAGTATCAGATGTCCCGTCAGTTGCCTCTGAGTCTGCTCACCAAAAGTGCTCTCCATTTCATTCCAGAATGATCCAGTTTATTCTTCACATCTTCCTCAAAGTGCTCATGTCCCTGATGTTCACAGAGGCTTCTGCTGAGCACAGAATCTACAGGCTACACCTGTTAACCCTCCTGTATGCCTTCAAATACAAAATTGAGCATCAACCAATTTAAAGTTTCTTTCTGGTGCCAGCAAAGGGTTGCAAAGCAGAATTCTTGAACCATTCTTGCTGTGGATATCACTCTATATAAATAAAACACTGATGGCCAGTGACAAGACAGGAAGTATAGGCGGGACAAAGAGAGAGGAGAATTGGGGAAACAGGAAGAAGGAGGAGACACTGCAGCCACCGCCAGGACAAGCAGCATGTAAAGACGCCGGTAAGCCACCAGCCACGTGGCAAGGTATAGATTTATAAAAATGGGTTAATTTAAGATAAAAGAACAGTTAGCAAGAAGCTTGCCACGGCCATACAGTTTATAAATAATATAAGCATCTGAGTGATTATTTTATACGTGGATTGTGGGACTGCGGGGCTTGGTGGAAGCTGGAGAGAAGCCCTCCAGCAACACATTCTTTAGGATTCTCTGTGAGTTTTCCAAAGCAGAATGTTTAGGAAGGATTTTGCCAGGCTCACAGCAAGCCCTGGCAAGGTCTCTTAAAGTGGTTAATGTCGATGGGAACAGACAATCACTTGTGACCCCTTATCATACTGCATCTCTTAGTTACCTTGTTCCTAAACGGTTAGACATTGAGAATAGCATTGGTATGGGCGGTTCTACTTAGTAACCCTGTTATGAGTGGGATAAAGATGTGAAAAATCTGAGGATAAGACTTGGAAAGGAATGTTTGACAGAGTACAAAAGCAAAAATAAACTAAAATAAGAATGTGATTGTCACATATAACTGCCATAGCATCAGCACTAGGCACAGACTCGTTAGAGTCTGATGACAATGTGCACCATGCCATCTCACATTCTAACATTCACCAGAAGCACAGTGGCTGAAATGCCTCATTACATTGGACAGATGCTGCAAGTGTTATTCAGCAGAGCACCTGGCAAATTGCCAACTTGCTCTGTTGATATTTTCATAATTTACAAGTTCAAGGAACCATGGGAGAACTTCCTATTTGACTCCCAGTTCTGACCAATCAGGTAGAACTGGATCATGATCCAGAAATGACAGAAACCTTGACAGACATGGACTCCATCTTAAAGTAGTCAGGAACATGTCATAAAATGAATCAAAATTTCTATGAATGTCAACAAAAATATAATAGTAGATATAGTGTTGATATTTACCTAAAAAAATACCCATTTTTTTCCCTAGGAGCTGTATCTATTGATGACACCATGGATGACTGGAGACCAACATATCAGCCTAGACCAGCGTATTTGTAGCCTATAGCCTGAATCAGGGATGGTTCTGACCCAAGGCTAGCCAATGACCAGAATGACTGATTGTATTTAGTTGCTGTATTTCAAGGCTGAAAGGCCCTGAACAACAGGGGCCTAACACTCAGAGGAGGCAAGAAAACCTGATTTGTAAAGAGAAGCATGGAGTAATTGGCAGATGACATGGGGATGTAGGGGGGGGCGGTAATAGAGGAACGCTAGATTGTGAGACTCTAAACAACAGAATGGCTGTATGTTCTGTGTTTTGACCTACGTGCCAATAAGTAGGTATTGATAGGGAAAGAAGAGAAAGACATCTTAGGACTGCTAAGTTTCAGGTCCAATGAGGACTAACGATGCTTTGCTCTATGTGATGGTAGTCTGCAGTTCCTATCTGAGGTCTATCACTGACTGGTGTTTGTTTTCCTTCTTTATTTTGAGCTTGTTAGATGGTTTATCTGTCTGTGTTACCAAAGCAGCTGGAATCTTAGCTAGATGTGGTCAGAGTTCCTAAGCAAGAACTCACAGCCCAGATTTTGATGTGAGGACCCGTTCCTTGAATCTCAGCTAAGCAAATGCTCATTGCCTACACTTCTGTTGGTTCATCCTATGCCTAATGCTTTAGAAAGCTCCCTTCCAACAGGGAAACATTCGTAACCTACCTAATAAGATGTTCTGGGCATCCTGTTGTCTAAACGTGGCTCCTTTAAATAATTTTTCCCACATGACTTCCTAATGGCGGTTCTACTCACAAGACAAGCTTTCATGTCCTATCATTCTCCTAGACTTCAATCAGACACTGTTTATCAAACTGCTTTGTTAAGCCTTTAAGCCTTTTTTTCAAATGGAACAATCCAGTAAACCACAATTTCTCCAGTAGACGTCTCCAAAGTCCAAATGAGGTGGCTTGTCTATATTATGACCCCAGAGTTGGACAACTCAAAATCTCTTGTTCCTAAGCACTAGTAGGTGTTGTACTGAAGATTTCCTATTTGCCCTCACTCCCAAATAGAGACAGGGGAAGGTCATGTAATTATACCACTTTT
Organism: Peromyscus maniculatus bairdii; assembly: GCF_049852395.1. Taxonomy (NCBI): domain Eukaryota; kingdom Metazoa; phylum Chordata; class Mammalia; order Rodentia; family Cricetidae; genus Peromyscus; species Peromyscus maniculatus. The sequence goes on along the minus strand of NC_134866.1, from coordinate 48,349,049 downwards.
TGGTCTGCCAAATTCTTAGATTGTGTTAATAACGAGTCTGCATATATTTGCTGTTTCGCTTGTTTTTTTTTTCAAGTTTTGTACTCTTTAAGAACCATTTGATTTAACCTTTTCTTTTGTAAAGCAATTATGTAGACTTTACAAGATGCTAAATGGTATATCTTGAGAATCTAACAGAATAGTTAAATAAATGTGTAAGCTATTAAAATAGTACTAGAGAATAATTCCAAAGAAAGAGGTATTAGTATTCTTGTTTACAAATTTTTATTCTGAGATATTATTTGATGCTATTGTGGGTGAAATTATTTCCCTGATTTCTTAAAAATAATTTTTTTTTTGAGACAGGTTTTCTCTGTGTAGTTTTGGTGCCTGTCCTGGATCTCTCTCTCTGTAGACCAGGCTAGCCTCAAACTCACAGAGATCCACCTGGCTCTGGCTCCCAAGTGCTGGGATTAAAGGCATGCGCCACCACCGCCTGGCTAAAAAAATTTTAAATTATAATATCATTATGTCGTTTCCCTCCTCTTTTTTTCTTTCCAACCTCTCCCATTCTTCTCCACCAGCTCCCTGCTCACAAATTCATGGCTTGAATTGTTATCGTTACACACACACACACACACACACACACACACACACACACACACACACACCCTGATGATTCCGTCTAGTGTTGCTTGCATGTGTATGATTTGAGGTCTGACCACTTGGTATTGGATAACCAATCAGGGGGAGGGGTTATCCCTGAACAAAACTATTTCTCCTGTCTTCAGCATTTCTTAGCTGTCTTGTCTAAGCTTGGAGCCCGGATCTTCCTCCTACCACCTTAGCATATCTGTTGGTGATGTTCTGGCTTAGGCTTTGTTTAGGCAGACACAGTGTTCAGGTATCATGGGCACAGCTTTTCTGTCATTTTTAGGAGACACAATTTCACAACAGATTTCTTGTTCCATTGGCACACAGAGTCTTTGCACCTCCTCTTTTTCTATGTTCCCTGAGCCATAGGTGTGGGAGCTGTGTTGTAGACGTGGCCACTGAGAATTCTGACCAGTTGTGGTTTTATACTGTGATCTCCAATGTTGCAAAGAGAACACCTCTCCTTGATGAGAGGTGAAATCTATACCTATCTGTGGGTATGAGGTTTAGAATTTAGAACGGAAGGGTGATGGCAGGCATGTCAGGAATATTTCTTCATTATGAAAAGTGTGAGAGCATCTGTCTCCTTTCTTATGTCTTCTGTTGTGGGAAAGCTTTGGACTCCTTTAGAAAATGTGGATGTGGAAATGGTCCTCAATTTCTATATCTGCAAAATGGAGATGTCGGGCTAGCTGACAAGCGATAAGTTCCCTTCGTTTCTGATTATTTTATATTATATTAGGAAAAAGTAAGACTGAATAGCAATGGGAAAGTGGGTGTGGACATAGCCTCAGCTAGAGTGTCTGTCAAGATGAGAACCAGAAGGGTTTCATTTACTTGGGAAGTAAAGAGCCCTGTAATCAGGACAGATGCTTTCTTCACTGGCTCTTTTAAAACAGATGAAGAAATGACACCATGGCTTGCCTAGATCTGATCCAACTGAACCTGAGGTGAACCATGTTACAGGACTTGGTTAAGCTACACTGGGAAAAATCAGAGTAAGAGTTGAGTTTTTAGCAGTCTATAGTTCCTGTTCACATTCTTGTTTACGATCACTTCAGAGCCAACCTAGTGGTCATGTGGTCTCATGTCGGTCTTAATTGGTCTAGCTCATAAACATTTCAGGGTCTCCAGCTGAAAAGGAAGTCATCTCTTTATTTTGGCTGTCACCACACCATCCATATTCCTTTCAAAAGCCCCACTTACAATAGTTTATTGAGACCAATGTCAAGGGGCACACCTTGGTCTTGCAGTTGGGCACATAGAAGAGAATCGAGTCTGCCTCTATTTCTCCTCCCTCCTCCGTGTCTTTTCTTCTTCTTTGCCTAGGCTCCACCAGCTTCTGTGGCCAGAGCTCCTTACCTTCACTGCAGAGAAAATTTCACTCCATTGAAAAGAGTGCTTTAGGGGAGAAATCAGACAAGTAAGGCCTTATAGACAAACACTGTTTGCCATGTGGAACTAAAATGGATTGCCATGCTCTGCTTGTCCTAGTTACCCATGAGGGGAAAGTACTTAGGAACAAAACACAAAACCTGTGTATGGTAATGACTGTTTTCTTTTGCTTTGCCTTGTCTTCTTTTGTCATGTGGAAGAAAGGAACCTGGATATTTGCTGGTTGGAAAATCCTACAGGCAGCTTACACTCTTTTTGGATGCCATAGACATGACATCTGGCCCTTGGCACCAGCTCCTCTCCAACCCAACTTATCTTCAATGCGTTGCATCTTCTCGAATCTCAAAGGCTCTGAGTAGTGAAGGAGCCAATGCCATGGACAGGGAGCACAGCTTGGATCCAAACCCTGGAAGACAATGGAGTCCCATTGTGACTGACACAGTGAGCCACTGGATGGCACTGTGGGTCCATGAAGACGAGGATGGGAGGACATTTGTCTTTCTTTTTAAAAGGCCATTTAAGTTTGACAGGTAATTTGGCACATTTTGAGTTTGAGTGTGCCAAATGATTTGGCAAATATTTCACTTACCTCTGAAAATAGGCACACCTGCTGTTGTGGCCTGCAGGAAGGTGGAGGTTGGTAGCTTTTCCCTCAACTCCCTTGTTGATGCTAATTTCAGAGATGAGAAAAAAAAAAGATTTGAGTGGGGATATAGAGACAACCTACCATGTTTTCCAGTGTGGTGCCATGCTTTGGAAAATGGCCAAAGGTTTGTATTTCTCCTGAGCCCAACCTCTCCATTCTCAGGGAACATCTTTTTGTCTTCCCAGGACTGCCCCCACATAGGTGGCTCAGCTGGCTCTTGGCCAAATGGAATGAGATTTATATGAAGAATTGTGTCCTCTAGTGGTACTCCAACCAAGAACATTGGCAAAATCTGTCTCCAACTTTTCTTTTTCTCAAGACATCTCTGCTGATTACTTAGTGTGTTTAATAACCAGAAGACCAAGGCAATATGAGAATGCCTCCTAAGCTGCCTCTTAACCATCCTGGAGGCATTATTAATTTGCTGAACATGATGGTAACAGTCACGTGTGGACATTCCCTACCTATGGGAGAATGAGGGTGACAGGCTGAAACATGAGGCCCTTAGGCCAAGTTCCTAGTGTGCCAAATTTAAGTCCATCTCCTGTAATACATGCTACTCAGTAGGATATATTGGAGCACAAATAAATAAAATGGTATTATTATCAGTATAATTTGAAGTCCAAGCTAATCTTTAAAACAGTGAAGCATTTTCAAAGCCAATTACTATATTTAACACGCCTATAGTATAATGTGGGACCACTTGCCAAATGCTGAGTGATTACCCAGAACAGGTTGGGAATGGACAGGTTAGAGAAGAGAGATTAGTGAGTCCTGTCAGAACCATGTACTGACCAGTAAAAGAAACAGTAATTGTGTCAAACCAATTAATCTTTTGACAAATACCAAGGAAGCATGCGATGGTGGGATGACACTGGCTTCAAAATGTGAGGAATGGCTTCTAGTCCCAAGCCCACCTAGTGGCTACGCCAAGACTGCAGACATTATTAACTCTCCAACCTGTTTTCCTACCTAAGCATGGAAAAAGCGATGCAGATGAACTCCTGTGGCTAGAAACCATTGGGATATCCTTTAGTTTAGGCAGTTGCAAACATTTTCAAATATCTCTTGGTATGTATTAGGATTGTATATAGCAGTAGTAAAATGGGAGAGTATATTTATTTAAGTAAAATCCAAACTAAATAATTACCATTTTTAATGCAATAAATAGCAGTGCCATAAAAAGAAACTTTTGAAACAGTAAGATACTTTATGAAAAAATACATATTTATGCTTTCAGCATTTAGCTAATGAGTCTCAATGAAGTTCTTTCATAAGTTTTTTAATCTTTAGATACTTTTTAGGTTTTTGTTGTTGTTGTTGTTTTATTTTGTTGTTACATTCCTCTGTATCATAGCCCTAATGTTTCACTTCATGAGAGGCCAGAGGAAGAACATTATGGAGGTTGATGGCGAACTTGGTAAGACGTTTCTGTAGACTGACACAGCGGAAACCTATCTGGAGCAGGTTGAAAGAGAATGGGAGGTGAGGGGCTAGTGAGATGGCTGATTGCATAAAGTGTTTACTGCGCAAGTGTGAGGAAGAGAGTTTGGGTCAGCAACAGCCATCTAAAAGCTGCATAGGTGAGGCTGGTAAGACGACCCAGAGAGACACTTGCCACTAAGGCTGAAAGGCCTCTCTTTGATACCCAGAATCCACCTGGTTGAAGGAAAGGAATGGGCTCCTTCAAATCAGCCTGCAACTGCCACACCTACACAATGGCATGCCCCACTCAACAAAGAAATGAATGTAATTAAAAAAAAAAAAAAGCTGGACATGCATGGTGATCTGCTTATATTCCCAGTGCTTGGGAGAAGACACGGGATTTCCCAGAGTCTAGCTAGACTAGACTAGTCAAATCCCAAGTTCCTAGTTCAGTGAGAGTTTCTGCCACATGAATGAAGTAGAAAGCAACCAAGGAAGATGCTCAGTGTCTCAACTCTTGGTCTCCACATGGATGCCTACTCTCATACATGTGAGTATTAGAGCATCTCTCTCTCTCTCTCTCTCTCTCTCTCTCTCTCTCTCTCTCTCTCTCTCTCTCTCTCTCACACACACACACACACACACACACACACACACATTGAGAAATGAGGAAAAGGCACCAGCATGCATACTTGGTCCTCTGTATTGACGTGTTTTGCATCTGTAAATTCCACTAAGCACAGGTTGAAAATATTCAGAAAAAATTATGTATGGAACATGAATAGAATCTTTTTATCATTGTCATCACTTCCTAAATAGAACCATATAGCAACTGTTTATATTATCAGTAATCTAGTGGTAATTTTAAATATAGAATGATGTTTGTAGGTTATATGCTGATATGTCTTAAGGATCATGTGCATCCATGGGTTTTTTGGCATCCATGGACTTCCTAGAACTCAGGTCTCATGATTATTGAGGGAGAAGAGTATTTACAACTCTTATAAGGATTTTTTTAAAGAAAAAAGTTTCCAACAAACTAACTAAACAACAACAAAAAGGCCCAAACTAACAAACCAAACAAACAAACAAATAAAAAAAATCATGAAAAGAAAAAGAAAAGATGTAATAATCAGTACATGAAATCTAGAGAGGGACTCTTTTCTAAGAAGATAGACATGCAAAGACTCGCTGTATCTGAAGGAAAATATAGATATACTTAGCCATATATCTGGAGTTCTTAACAAAAGGCTACAATAAGATCTTGGGGTTATTTTAATGAAGAGCAAGAGCATCTTGTGTGCCCCATGTCTTTAAGCAGAGCATTCAGAGCAGAAGAGGGTCCAGGAGCACTCCTTGCTCCTGCCAAGCTTGCAGGCTTTGATTTAAGAGACCATATCATCCCAGATCATCATGCCATGGCCAATCATGGCATCCAAACCTCTAATTAAGCTGACTGTGGAATCCGAGGCAAAGAAGAGTTAGGTCTAAAGCTTTACACTCAGAATAGTATTGGGTAAGGATTTAGAAAGTGGCTTTGGGACCAGAAATAGCTCTGTGAGAGTGCAACTCTACCATCATTTATCACTGAGTAACCCTTTAAGCAAGTTATCCTTGGTTTTCACATCAGCTGAATGAGGGGACTCCATACTATTTCAACAAATAAGCATCAGAATGAGACATTTTCCTTCTATGATTACTGTAAAAATAAACCCAAAGAAGACAAATGCTTAGTCCAATGCTGGGTATGAGGTCAGGGTAAACCCTGATTCATGTTAGCCATTATATGAGCATTTGCATGCATGAAAATGAAACATTACAAACTTGCATGTACACAGAAATTCTAAAAATGTTATGGGTACTTCTACAAATGGAATATAATAAACACTAGAGAAGGCACACAGGCCACAATGTTTAGTCTAAGCCTTGCTAAGTGTATGACCAGCTGCAGTCACCATGCTCAGAGGCTCTTACTCATGGTTGACTCAAGTCTAGGTCCTTTTCCAAACCCTGTTTGGCCTGCCCTGGTGCTATGACAGTCTTTTCTATAAAAACTTCAGAGACCCCTCCCAACCATCGGGGAGCTGGATACCCCCTTTCTCTCTTGCTCTTCCCCTGGAATTCCTTTTGAAGCAAACCAGGAAGTTTAAGTTTGCTGGCTGTGGCTAAGAGCTGCCAGGAAAGAAAACCAATCCTCTTTCAAAGGTTCCAGAATTGGCTGATAGGAATGAAATGAGTGAAGCAGTGGATGTGAGGCAGGAAGGGTGAGGGACACCAAAGAAAAGCAATCCTTTCCAAGCCCTCACCAGACCCAGGAAGAATGCTGTTCCTCTGCTTCTCTTCCGGCCGTCAGCCAGACACCATCCCTGATTGGGCCAGAGCCTTTGGGTGGGAATCCATCTGAGCTGTCACCCCTCATCCCACTTCCTGAGGTTTTCACAGATGCTGTTTCTAAAAGTCCAAGTAGCTTAGGATATTTGTTCTCTCTCTTGGGAACCAATTCCACCACTCCACCCCAACCTGCCTTTTTTTTTTTTTTTCAAATATAAATTCCCAGATACCACTTTGCTTAACTATGTTTCCAATGTTAGTTTTCTTCTTGCTGGAGATGAGTAACACAGAGCCAAATTAAAACTAATAGAATAGCACAAGTTAATTGGAGTCTGAAAAGATCAGGAAACTTGAGGCTCAGCTTGATAAAAAAAAAAAAAAAAAAAAAAAAAAAGAAAAAACCCACAGGGTTTGGAAATGAGTCTTATGGGAACCAAAAAAATAAATAAATAAATAAAAAAGAATCTGTTTTCTCTTGCCCCAGGGATCCACTTACCAACTTCCTATAGTAATCTCTGAACTTCTGAACTACAATCAAATGCTTAGTTTAAATAAACAATATGTTTATGCTTCTACTTTACATATACTGGTGAAAAAGTGTCTGAGATGCAAAATAAAGTTTTACAATCTTCTTAGTTACTGACATAAGCTCTAATATAGTAGAAAATAGTGTAGTAAGATGGTTGACTTCTTTTTTGATGGAGTTGACATGCATGTAATTTTCTTTCTCAATTAAATATATGGAGGAAAAAAACATACTGTGTAGTCTAATGTACCCTTCCTACAGTTTTTCTTTTCATTTCCAGATTTGATTTTACTTTTAGGATGATGATATAGCTTATTTAGTAAAACACTTTTTGTACAAGCGTGAGAACAAGCTTGAGTTGGAATCCCCAGCACTCATATAAAAAAGTCCAGGAATAGTCGAGCGATCTATAACACCTGTGCATGAGGGATGAATCTGTGGAATTCACGGACCAGTCGGTGTCAAACAGTCAAAACAGATAACTTGTCTCAAAAGATAAGATGAAGAATGATTGAGGAAGATACTATCATCCTCTCACTTCCATGTGCATGAGCATATACATGTGCACACACATAAATACACTGCACACATGTGCACACATGTATGTACACCTTACTTTTTTTTTTTAAATGTGGTTAGCACTGAGGAAGTCCTCTAAGCATCAAGTGGTAATAAATTTGATAAAGAACTTATCGGGGGTGATCACAACACAAATAAGAACTACCATTCTGGGCTTCTGGGTAATGGAAATAGAACAGTTAACCTTTAGTCTATCAGCTGAATTTTGGCTTAAGAATCTAATGCACAAAGTCATTACCCCTGAAGGTCCAAGGTCTTTGGGGAAATGAGTATAGTGGTTTCAGCTCCATCCCCAAAGAGCCTGGCGTCTCCATCAGAATGGCTGCCATTTACAATTACAGCTAATTGTCACGAATGCTGTTGGAAACAGCATTGGATGAGAAGGCAGACTGAAATCACTTGCATGGACCATTCTAGGTAGCCTCGAGCAGCTAAAGGTTGCCCCTCACCAAGGCTGATGAAAAACTCACCTTTGAAATTTAGAGAAAACGAATGGAAGGCGTGAAAATGTCTACTCATAAGTTTAGTAGCAAAGCCTTTCTTCCCATACAGAATAGTGTTTTAATAGCAGCTTCCATTTGGATTATATTTTATCAAAGTCATGTCTGTGTTGAGACCATGAACAAGGGCAAGGTAAATCAGTCAGTCTACTTCCAGTGAGAATCAAATATCTCTCTGGGGACAGCTACTATTAAATCTGGGTTCTTTCAGGTGACAGAATCTTAACTACTGCTTGTTCTGGCAATGAAAGTCAATGCTGGTTCTTCAGAAGAACATCCATTGGAGAGCCTTTAAAATTGACTTTAGTTGGACATTTAGAGGTACAGTTTGTTTATTTCTTCATCTACCGGAAGTTGTATTTAAGCTATAAACAGCAACAACGATACATTTTTAGAATAAAAGAGTCAACTCAATATAACCAATGGAGTGAAATAACCCTAGGCTCTTTACATATTTATAAAGAAGTTTCCTACTATGTAACTGTTTCCTGTGAAATGCCATAAGGGATGTGGACAACTTCTCTTCCAATTGACATTTCTAAATTGGTGACATACAATTACCATCTCCATATTCACACTGCTAAGTAAGTTGAAATTTTAAATTATATACTTGTAGCTCATTGAAATCTTCCCCAAGTTTAAAATGGACATTCAGTGTCTTGAGAGTTGATTGTAAGATGTTAACCTCCCCACTCTACTGAGCAGAATGCCCCTTCCCCTGGAAAATTCCTGAAGACGAATTACTGCTATGTTAACTACTTCCTAATCTTGGAACTGTTTCCTGTGATTATCTTGTTCTTGTTACATTGTAGATGAACCCTATCCAATGGGAAATTCTGCTTATATTCACAATCCAAGAACCAGAGACTTTGAATTGGAAGGTAGCCACGAAGTAGGAGCGGACTGAGTGGGCTTATGCGATGGTTTGCCTGTTTGATAATCACATCAATTGTTCGGTTATTTGTATGGTATTCTGACATGTGAGATAAATTCCAAAAAGTTCTGATATAGGACTTTAGGAAGTTTAGAAACTGAGTCATTCTGGTATTTGTTTTGAAGCTGGCCAGTTGTAAAACGTGCATTGTTACTTTAGGGGTTTCCCACAAATGTTATCTTCCCTTAACATGGCCACAGTGTGGAAGTGGCTGGAATTTAACAGACAGATGGTATCAATGAAGAAGCCATGCTGATCCCAACTATACTAGTCAGGACCCTTCAGAGGAATAAAAACCATAGGATAGAGACAGATATGTAAGAGAGGATTTGTTGTAGGAATTGGCCTACGTGTTTTTGGAGGCTGATCTGCCAGTTGCTAGCTGGAGACGCCAGAGAGCTGTGGTATACTCAGTCTCATTCTGAGGGCCTGAAGGCTTCAGGTGTAAGTCCTGGAATCATAAGGTCCCAACCCTCGGAGCACTGATTTCTAAGCATAGGAGAAAACAGATGTTGCAGCTCAACAGAGAGAGAGAGAGAGAGAGAGAGAGAGAGAGAGAGAGAGAGAGAGAGAGAGAGAGCATGCCTTTCTTTTTGTCCTGTTTGGTCCCTTGGTAGATTAGGCTGATGGCCACTACACTGGTGAGGGAGCATCTCTACTCAGGCTACTGATCCAAATGCTAATACCATCCAGAAACACCCTCATGAAAAAAACATAGAAAATATGTTTTGCCCATCATCAAGGTATCCCATATCCATATACTAATCAGGGTGACACATAAAATTAACTGTCACAGCCAGTTATTCAGACACAGGGGAGGGAGGGAGTCAAGGGTTCAGCCCTCAAGGTCAGAGGAGAGATTGAACTGAATTATAGAGCTCTAAGGCACAGAGAATCCACAGAAGCCAGCAAGTTCATCCATGAAGGTTGAACGGAAGGGAAGACAGTTGGCCGTAGAGCCCGGAGACAGAGCCATACTTCAGGAAGGAACAAAGGTTGAATGGGGGGAAGCTAAGGACCAGCTCTAAGAAGGCTAAGACTATAAAGAAATGCCTTGTCCCTGAGTAAAGACACAGAGGATTAAGCACGAGGGGTGGCCTCTGGTGTCACACTGTGGAGAAGTAAGATATAGATGAAGCTATGTTCATTAGATACGTCAATACTGGGGCCATTAGTGAGTCTGGGTTTCCGAAAGCAGTTTCTGTGGCACACGCTGACAGTAGCCACACTGCAAAGTCAGAAAACAGCAGGGGAGAGAAAGCTTGGCTGTGAATTTAAATAAAATAATAATAAAAAGGGAAGGTAACCAGGGCGATGTCTGGGGTTTAAAAGATTCTCCCAATTTTGGGTATATTTTAAAGACTTAAGATTGTGTTTACAGGACCGGCCCACAGAATCAACTAAGTATGGGCTCACAGAAACTGAAGCGACAAGCAGGGACCCTATACAGGTCTGAGCTAGGTCCTCTGCATATACATTACGGTTGTGTAGCTTGGTGTTCTTGTCAGACTCCTAACAATGGGAGTAGGCATGTCTCTGACTCCTTTGCCTGCACTTGGGACCCTTTTCCTCCTACTGGGTTACCACATCCAGCTGTGATTTGAGGTTTGTGCCCAGTCTCATTGTATCTTGTTAGGCCATGTTCAATGGGTGGATATCCCTGAGAGACGTGGAGGAGGAGTTGATCTGGGGAATAGGGGAGGCGAGGGGGTGGCTGGGAGTAGTGAAGTGAGGGGAAATTGTGGTCAGGATGTAGTGTATGAGAGAAGAATGAAAGTTAAACAATTAATTAACTAATAAAGATTGTGTTTACAGAAAACTCCGTGGAAGAAGTGGAGCGCATAGTGAGTCTGGGACTGAAAGAATGGGGCTCTGGGAGTGGAAACTGTGGCCCAAGGGATTGTGAACCCCACAGGTGAGAAGGAGCACCTACCCCAGTACCTAAATGGGTGGAAGGGAGAGAGATCTAGATTTAAACACATCTGTGGGGAAGGTGCTAGAGAAAGACTTTTATTTCCAAAAAGAAATTATAGTTTTCATCAGAGAATAAAGAAGAAGCTGGAAATGAAACAGATTTTTAAAGAGCTCAAAAACTCTGAAACTGGTTTAAAAACCGAAACAAACAAACAAACAAAAACCCTAAACAAACCTATAGGCTGGTGAGATGGTCCTGTGGGTACAGCCACTTGGTGCCAAGGCTGATGACTTGAGTTCTATCCTGGGACTCTAGCCTAGTTAGGGTGACTATTGCTGTGATGAGACATCATGACCAAAAGCAACTTTGGGAAGAAAGGATCTGTTTCATTTGCACTTCCAGATCATAGCCTATCTTGAAGGAAATCAGGATAGGAACTCAAAGAGGGCAGGAACCCGCAGGCAAGAGCTGATACAGAGGGCATGGAGAGGTGCTGCTTCCTGACTTGCTCTACAAGGCTTGCTCAGTCTGCTTTCTTATAGAACCCAGGATCATCAGCCCTGGTTTAGCATCACCCATAATGTGCTAGAGCTGACTCCATCAATCACTAATTAAGAAAACAGTCCTACAGGTGTGATGGTCAATGTTATCTTTTAAGTCTGAATTAAGAGATCTACAAAGCAAGAATTCCTCTGACCTGTGAGCCCCACATGCCCAGGGACAGATGACTTCCTGGGATACTGGAGGCTGTTCTTATAAGATAACAAATCCATGTGTTTTTGCTTCTGTAAACAAGCTTGGAGTGAACAGGATGTGTGCTTGATTACACGTACACAGGAAGTGCGTCAGGATGTGTGCTTGCCTCTGATTGCACAGAGAGTGGGAAGTGCTTTTCCTTGTGAGTTTTGCCTTTGACTAATGTAATTAGCTTCTGACTAGCGTAATCTGGCACCATCCTCTGAGCATGGGTCTCAGGTATGGACCTGGCTAGTATCCAGGGCACTGGCCAGTATTTAATAAAGGGTCGTATTTGTTGAATTTTACTCATGGTCAGACTGGTGGATCTCTGAGCAACCCCAGACCTATAATGCAGGCTTGCCTACCGCCCATTTTAGGGAGACATTTTCTCTATTGAGGCTCCTTCCTCTCTGATGATTCTAGCTTGTTGCAAGCTGACACAAAACCAGCCAGTACAGTGCAGACATCTACAGTTGAAGGAGAACATAGACTCATCCAGGCTGTCCACTGACTTACACACACACACACACACACACACACACACACACACACACGAGAGAGAGAGAGAGAGAGAGAGAGAGAGAGAGACAGAGACAGAGACAGAGACACACAGAGACAGAGACAGAGAGAGACAGAAAGAGACAGAGAGACACAGAGAGAGAGAGAGAGAGAGAGAGAGAGAGAACATGAATAAGAAAATGAAAAGTGGAGAGGACGTTGACAAATAGATGGAAGAGAGGGCTTTATGGAGCAATGTGTCTGTGGCCCAGTAAACTAATTTAATTAGAGACAGTAAAGCCAATGGCCTTTACTTATTTTCCAGATATAAAATATACCCCTACTTCACATCACAAATGTGTGCTGGGAACAAGGAAGGAAGCAGACAAGAAAACATGGAGGGGTCTAGGGCATTTGTGATGGGGAAAAAGCTTCGGGTGGAGGATGGAAAGAGGCTGTGCATTGTTTTCAGTGTGCATATCTTCTAGCAGATCACAAGTTTATCCTGTACTTCCAATAGGGAATCGTCACTATGGTGGGACTTTCTGTCCAATTAAGAACTGGCCTCATAATTTGACAAAGGGAAATTGTCACATTATTGTAAATCTGCCATCATGTTGGGGGCCATTTTCCATTTTCTCCTAATCTCATGATTTTTTTGTTTGTTTTGTTGTTGTTTTTAATCACATTTATCAATTGTTGTTGTTGTTGTTTTTTTTTTTTGTAACAAAATGACTGCAACCGCAGTCTTGAGTAAATCCCGAAGATTCTCAATTTGAATCTTTATTAGGATTATTGTGTACTCCTAGTGGTTAGATTTTATTTTTTTTTTTTAAATATGGAATTGTGATGGAGGGATTTCAAATTGTTTCATTGGGAGCAACTCCTGCTGAGAACTTATCTTTCGTAGGCCATTGTCACAAGCTAACACTATTCATGTGTGCCCTGTACGTGTTCCCCTTGACAAGGAGTCTTAAAAACAAAGGCCAGCGAAACTGTTTCTCTTCTTTCTCGTCTTTTGCACTCTTTGTGCTAGAGACACATTCATACCAACGCTGGTTGGAGTTTTCTAACTGTTTGAGTTCTCATTCTCAAGATAGAGCAGGGAAAGTGGCATTGAACTAATCCATTCTTGAAAACATCTTAACATTATAAGCAGAACAAAGTGGTACAAAATGTATTCAGCCTCACGGATTTCTCTAGATGGTAACCAGAATAGACGATGGCAGAATGTATTAATTCCTAAGATAAAATTATAATGAGAACAGAGAATGGTGCGGGATGAATTAATGTGGTGGCAGGCTTCTGTCTGCAGAGCACGGAGCTCTCTAAATACCACGGCGCAGCACTTTGTAGTCCGGGCTCTCTTGTAATCTATATTTTAAAGATGCTCTAAAGATAAAGCTAGGCCATATTTTCATCTCCAGGAGCACTGAGCGCCACAGCGCTCTGGACACAGAATAGCCCTGGGGAAGTGATGAATGGACTACCTGGCAGGCACAGAGGAGAGTCAAGTTAGATATCAGGAAGATTTTTATTACTGAGAACATAGACTGACGTGTTTCTTCCTCTCGCAGACCCCCTGTAAGCCTGATACTTGAAGGAAAATTTAGTTAGAGCCATTGTGGTTTGAAAAGAAGAGTTTGCACTTTGGGGGGAAGATTCCTTCCTGTCCGTAAAGTGCAAAGAAGTACTCTCTGTGTTCTGCCATTGCTACTTAAGCATTTCGATTTTTTTTAAAAGTTCAACCCTCCCACTCCATCCCCCATTTTTTTTTTTCTGGGGTGATGCTCAAAGTGGTAATGGCCAAATTATGTATCCGAAATGAGATTATTTTTTCATCCGCATTATAAACATAGTCACTATCAGGCCTGGTATGGGTTTGGGGAGAGAGTTAGCTTGTGCAGTTATGTACCTGCAGTGTCTTCCAGATGCATATTTTTAGAAGCTTTGTGCCGTTCAATGAAGGCAGATGTGCCAAATAACAATCAAGGAGACGCATGGCTGCAGACACTTGAAAAGGACTGTGACTCCAGAAGCCGTGCTGGAAAAGCCTCAAGTGACTGTATTAGAGCTTTGAGATGTTTAGTAATGCTTGTTCCACATAGCGTTGCATCTTCCATAACCTGATCTGATTGCAAATTTTTAATCAGGAAATCTGGCCTTTCAATCAGAACAGCTTTGCAGGTTTGATTGGCAGCAGAATTGCTCTTGTTTTGAATGTTTCTGATGCAGTAAATTTAGGCCCAAGGTTTTTGTTTTGTTTTTCTCTCTGCTTTAATGCTACTGCCCAGGGCATGGCTAGGTTATCGGAACTACGAATTAGAGTTTTTAGTACCATCAACATGTGACATTAGCAACACTGTGTTATTGGGACTGCCTGTGATTTCAGATGCAATCTGCTAACTCTATGATAATAAGTAAGAGTGAATTGTGAATTACTAGGATGTGTTCATTCCAAATGATACTGTAGCCCAGGCTTAAGCACTTTGTACTCTCCCTCCGCTTAAGTGATTGGCTATAACTATTCTATGACATAACCTCCATAAGCAAACCAGATGACTTGAGACTGGTTTTCATGAGCCAGATTCTCACCTTACTTCCCACAAGGTCAAGTGTTTTCATCTGACAAGTACCTTGGAAATGAAGCTGTTTGTGCCTCCTCACTCCGCAGACTCAACGAATAGTAATTTAGCCTCTTTAAAATGTCATTAAAAGGACGGTACTCAGAGAATGAAAATCCACCATGCCCTATGGGCTATGATGAGAAGCCAAAACCTATAAGTAAACAGCACTTCTGAGCTTGTCCCTAGGAAATCTAAGCCAATCGAACGGCCTTGCTTTCAGGAGAAATTTAACCTGAAATATCTCCTCCCCGCTGTTTGCAGGCCAGCAATGCAACATTTGCATTTTCCTTTTAAAACATAATAAGGAGAATTAAAGGCCTATGATTAAGCACTTAACATAAAATTAAAGGACCATGGTTATTCATTAGGAAAACACCATGTAACTAGAATTCAATCGGATTTCAGACAGACTTCTTTCTTCCTATACACAATTGCATGTCGTGGACTTGACATTTCTGTCTATCCCTTTTGTCTTTCAGGCACAGTTTATAATATTTTATTCATATCTGTAGCATTGTAGGAAGAGGAGAACAAATTCTGGTGAGGTTCAAATGGGCTGGCTTCCTGTTTTCCCTAGTGAGCCCCATTCTCTTTCTCTTCCCTGTGTTTCTTTAGGTGGAAGAGAGAACAGCATGGGATAAGCCAACTTAACAAGAGTGAATTTGCCTGACTGATGAAACTTGCAACCTGGAAAGGAAGGTATCTTCAAAAACCCTTCTTTACATATGGAACAATGCTCTGTAATACAAGAGCTGTGATAATTTAACAGTCAAAGTTGAATAGTTGGAGAAAGTATCCAAATGTAAATCCTGACCTTCCCTGTGTTCCACAGTCTATTCCAGATTAAAATAAAAATCATAAAGAGAAAATGAAGTGTGAGTGTGAGCCTGGTCTCTGTAAGGGAAAGCATGGCCTGCATTTGAAAACAATAGAAAGATAATGTAAGGACAGGGGAAAAAAAAGAGTTTGAATAATATTTTAAATCAAATAAAAAAAAAACAAATAAAACTAAGAGACAAATACAAAACAAGAAAAACAATTCATAATAATGAAAAAAGGAGAACCAAGCTCTGTATAATGATAAGAACCCCTAAAAAAATCAATGTACAAATATGATGACAGCAAGTAAAACAGACAAGCTGCAAGAGGAAACACAATCCAAAGAACAGCAACCCCAAATGTCACAGAGGCACAAATACTGACAAAGAAAAGCCACGCACATTTCCACTACACGGCAAGGATGATGGTAAAGGCAGTGTTGGGTGACGGTTGACAGTGGCAGGAGGAAGTGGCACTTCACACCCTTTTGAGAGTGTTGGTCTTTCCGGCATCAACTTCACCTAACTACACCATGATTCTTAAAACCGTGATATCTACTATGTCCATAGTGCATCTCCAGCTGTAAAAAGAAAATTGCAGACCAATATTGTTTTGTGATGTGATTCCATTTTCCTTCTTGGAAGAAAGGGATGATGGAAGAAAACAGGGGGGAAAGCTAATTATATGTGTATATAAAGACAAACTGGTGGTGATTTTTTTCCTTCTTTAGATGTCACAGTAGTTTGTTTACAATTCTCCTATATTGCAATCAGGGAAGGTAATAATTTTATCTTTACAAAGAGGAAGAAACTTGTAAAATTTGTTCATTTCCTTTGACCTGCTCATTCCCTGTTTAGAAAAATCACTCAAAGGGAAAAGAAAACATGTTGACATGTTGTGGTTAAAAATGAAGACAGCACCAGGGGATTGTTTAAATAAATTCTGGACCATCCAAAAGATAGACTGTCATGCAGCTGCTATGAATTATATGTCAGAAGGATTTTTGATGACATGCTAAAATATATCTGACAAATTCTAAGCAAACAGAGTCAAACAAAACAGGATGCAAAATTGTATAAGAGGAATGATTCCTGACCTCAAAAAATCCACACCAGACGCTAGAAAAGCAAAACACACCAAAATATTGATGGTTGTTGTCCTGGGCAGATTAATTATGGAGGGATTCTTTTTCTTTGTCATGGGTTATTTTTTGCTGTTGTTTAAAACAACTCCTATACACTCCTTTTGCAAGTGTGTTTGGGGACACCATGGGTTGTTTAACCCCTCAGATGGCATTCTTCCTGCCACACAAAAGGGCAACAGCTTTCCTCAGTGAGGAATTTCACTACCTTACCTTAAGCTAGAAAGGCCCAAACACCAGAAAAGGGCCTTCAAATCTGCATGCCACTACAAAAAACAATCAACATCTGCCAATAAGCAACAGACATTGAAGTCCTTCGCTTGCTTTGATTGACACCAAACCGGCCAGCTATTGGGCATTATGTAGAATGACAAATTATACAGTGAAGCAGAAGCAGCCAACACTCCATCCTCATCGGATGACCTTTGTAGAAACAGCCTCCAGAAAGTCTGCCTTCCATCAGTGGCACACTAACGCTTCACATTCCGGCGAGAATCTGTGGTCTTGCCGAATGCCGTCCCTGGGATGGCTGGATTGCTGGGTGCCTTGGGTAATTGCTAGGTAAACATCCGAATGCAGATTGCAAAAAGATACTCCTGTGGGTAGTAAAAACGCTGTCTGTTTGCAGGTTGAGGCTTACCCCTGTGTTTCGGAGATACCTGAATTGGTTTGGCTCTTTTCCAATTACAATCTGTTCGTAATCACCCAGGGTC
Source organism: Peromyscus maniculatus bairdii (assembly GCF_049852395.1). Classification (NCBI taxonomy): domain Eukaryota; kingdom Metazoa; phylum Chordata; class Mammalia; order Rodentia; family Cricetidae; genus Peromyscus; species Peromyscus maniculatus. Next base: position 48,331,629 of record NC_134866.1, on the reverse strand, counting down.
TGTAACATCAAGCGGCGTTATGAGGGAATTAATTCTTCCTATGTGACAGTTGTTAGTGTAATTCATGTCCTTGTTTTTAATTGCTGGATCAAATTACTTTGTAGATTATTTCATATTTCATCCCAAGAGAAAGGAATAGAAAAAATGCACAGTGCCTGTGGTGACTTATTTGTTTAGTCTACACCGAGGGAAAAAAATCAGAATTAAAAAGATTGACTTTCTAAGCAAAATGGCTCTTCTGTATCCTTGGAGTATTTTTGCATGATTTTAGATGGAAAGTTTAAACACTCCAGGAACTAAGTTTATTTTTATAATGGTTCTGCCAAAATAATGGCCATAAAGGTCACAGACAGTGCCTACTAATAAATGCCTTGAAACGGATTTACAATTCAGTGCTCTTTCGTTAAAAGAAGCACCTTGAAGATAAGAAATTAATGAGATTTAGAATAATTTATTAAGGAATACCTAATAGATTCTCATGAGATTCAAATGTCAAGATGTTTAAAAACATACACATACACACACAAACTTAGAAAATGCAAATTTTATTTGGGGGAAAAGACAGTATTTGAAAAACCTTATAAATGTTTAATTTTACTACATTGAAATTTACTCTTTGTATTTGAATATGTACCCAGTAGACATTTCATCCATGTTAGGAGTCCTAATCACCAAATGCTTTTCATTCTGTTGTTTGGACTCTTAGGAAGAATCAGCGATTGCTGCTTTGCTTTGGTGACTTAGGAGCTGAGAGTTTACTTTCGGTCTGATAGGTGAGTGAAAGCCCAGCTAAAACAAGCTCCCAGAACTGAAAAGTCACAGATCCAAAATTCTTTGTTCTATTTATTTTCACTTTCTGGTGACTTGTGTTGAGGGGGATGTGTTGGGTAACATGGGGCACTTGAAATGCGCTGTCACCGTGACTGTCCGAGGCCAGCCAAACTGTATATCGTCTCATAAACAGTCATCTTCCAAAGTAAGGATAGACAGGAGGAGTTAGAGCTTATGGATCACTCACTTGAAGCAAGTGGCGAAGAGACTGATAAGAACTGCTTGGCAAACGAAAAACAAAGTGACCATCAGAACAGGGGCTGGAATTTGCCGATTGCTAGGAGATACGGTAAGACAAATGGACAAATCTACTCACTTAGGGCAAAGGTATCATGTAGTTCAGGTAACACAGTATTGTCAATATAGAAAGGTCCTGGAAATAGGAGGTGAACCTGCTGGAAACAGAAGATGTAGACAGACACAGTTGATAAACTGCCAGCACCGGAGTTGTTTTTTTTTTTTTTTTTTCTGCCACAGCACTGAATGGATTGCTATCATTGTCATCTTCAGGGAGAGAAAAGAGAGGTCTATCTACCAAAACAGAGGTCTTGCCCATCAAATGATTATGCAGAATCTCTGGGGTCACGTATTTCCTTATAAACCCATTTCTACTAATTTTAAAACCTGACTCTACTGCGTTCTATTTCAGATACGTCGTTCCTTTGCCGTTGTGATGATCAAAAGAAGTGAGTTACTTGTTATCTGATAAGTGGATTCATGGCTGTGGGCTTCTTAGCCACATTTGGTCCTTTGCAAAGCAAGTCTCTATTGTGAGTCAGTGCAACTGTGTGTAAAGAAGAGAAGGGGGAGGACTGCAAGCACTATGGGTATGGATGGGAAGAATGCCATGTCATCATTGTGCTCAGTAACTTCATTCTGATTGGGGCAGAAAGCCAACTGAGCAATCAAGAATTGCTCCTTTGTAGTGGTAATGGCTCAGTATCAGATGCACACAAACAAGGCCAACTGATACCCCCAGAACAGCTCTGAAACGAAGTGTAAAAAGTCTCCGTTATATCAGTTAGCAACACAGGTGATCTGAGCTAAGATATTAGCACACTCCTGGTATCACACTCAAATATAGACTACATCCAAGAGTCAAGGGCAGGCACGATGTTCTCTCTCTAGGTATGGGTATCTTCATCACAGACATTTGTGGTTCAAAGAAGCAGGACTGATTAAGAATCATCTAGTGGCAATCCTAGAAGACAGTGCCTGCATACCTGAGACAGATCACCTTTCACACTTACAGAGCAGTGTGGAGCCTGAACTATTAGAGTTGGAAGTGTTAAGGAGAATGGTGGGCAGATGCTCCCTAGAACACCAGCCCCTAATAAAGTATATAATTATTAATAAAATAATAATGTTGGAGGTGGTCCCCACGTATGCATGTCAGTTTCTCTTTGTATACTTGCTTCAAAATAAGATTTTGTGTATGTTTATTTCAGTTATGATTATTAGTTTTTTTAAAAAAAGAATTTTCATAATAGTTATTATAAGGGTTTTCCTCTAGGATTTAACATAAAAACAAGTTGCTCTTTATTGGTTATTATTTTGTAATGTAAACAATACTTCAAAACGTAGTCCCTTATAACCACCTCCATTTTACCCCACTGCTCTCTGGGTTAGGTAAGATAACTAGGATGTCTGAAGCAGCTCTGTGGCTTAAATCCAGTTGGCCTGGTGATGGTCTGGAATGTCCGGTCAGGTCAGGTTGGTCTGTGTGCATCTCAGTTAAATGGCCATTCTTGACTCCACACACTCTCCAGTCCTTTAGTAAGGTAGCATAGGTTTCTTCTTCTGTGAGTCTTAGAGTTCCAAATCACAAGGAAGAGAGAAGACAAACCTTGATACGGAAGTGCTTTCTAAGCCTTTGCCTGTGTCAGCCTTGCTAGGGGATACAGTTCAAGCTAAGAAAGATGAATATGAACGAGAATGAGATGTATCAATGGTGTGAAAGAACTGGATATGGAGTTCCAAGAAGCTCAAGAGAGTGTTTGGGTTAGTTGCTGAGCTGAAAAACTTGTTGTGGCTGAAGCCTAAGAAGGGTGTGACAAGGAGCCAAAAGGAGGGAAATGGAAAAAAAGAGAAGAGATAGATTTAGGTAGGCAAGGAAGAGTTGCAGTCAATGGGAAAGAAAGATTCATAACACATACTCATACACACACACACACACACTCACATACACATTCTAGGTAGAAAACATGATACACACACACACATATATGTATATATAATATGCACACACATATATGTATATATAATACACACACACACACTCACATACACATTCTAGGTAGAAAACATGATACATACACACACACATATATGTATATATATATAACACACACACACACACACACATATATATATATAATTTTTTTAGATTGGCTGTCATACAGCTCAGGTTTCCAACTCACCATGTAACCAAGGATAACCTTGAACATCTAATCCTTCTGTCCCTACCCAAATGCTAAGAGTACAGACATATGTTACATGTTTATGTGCTATTCAAGATTGAACCCAATTCATCCATTTCTTGCAAAAAATGTAATTCAATTTTTTTTTGTACCCAAACAAAAAAAATCCATTATTCATATACTGTACTTTATTTATCCATTCATGGGCATCTTGACTGGTTCCATAATATAATACTCATTTTTTATTTGAATGTTTAATCTATTCACATGTAATTCATCTTAATGATATATTTGGCTTAAATTTACCCTCTTACTATTCTGTCCCATCTGTTTTCAGCTCCTTTCTTTCTCCTTTGTTGACACGTTTTAGACTAATCAGGTTTTACTTGATCATCCCTCCTCAATTATATATGTTTTATTATTCTTTTAACAGTTCCCTGAAGATTGTGAGTGCTCATCCTTGACTTTTTTAAATCTCTCAAAATTAGTACTTTTCCAACAAATGGCAGTTTTAAGACTTTATAAGACTTTTTTTTTTTTTTAAAAATTGCTCATTTAATTTATTTATTTATTTTACATCCTGACCAGTTTCCCCTCCGTCCTCTCCTCCCATTCTTTTCCCTTCCCTCCCCTCCCCCTCAACTTCTCCCATCCATTTTTCCTCTGTTTCTGTTCAGAAAGAGGCAGGCCTCCCATGAGTGTCAACAAAGCATGGCATATCAAATCGAGGTAAGACTAAGCACCTCCCCTGTGTTCAGGCTGGGCAAGGCAACCCAGTATGAAAAATAAATTCCCAAGAGCCAGCCAATGCGTTAGGGAACAGTTAGGAGTCCCACAAGTAGATCAAGGTACACAACTGTCACATACATGTGGGCCTAGGTCGGTCTCATGCAGGCTCTCTGGTTGTTGATTCAGACTCTATAAGTTCCTATGAGCTAGGTTAGTTGTTTCTGTGGGTTCTCTTGTGATGTTCTTGACCCCTCTGGCTCCTACAATCCTTCTTCCCTCCCTTCAGCAGGAGTCCTAGAGCTCTGTCTGTGAGTCTCTGCATCTGTTTCCATTAGTTACTGGATGAAGGCTCTCTGATGACAATTGGGGTGGTCACCAATCTGATCACAGGAGATGGCCAGTTCAGGCTACATATCCACTATTTCTAGGAAGACTATAAAACTTTTACTCCTATGTATTTTTATCACATAAGACAGTTTTTATTCTTTCTCAGTGTTCTTCTGATCCAATCACATCATTACAATTTCTGCTTCTTAGTTCCTCCTTTATTTCAACGCTTCCATTTGGATCATGAAGAAACCCCTTCAATATTCCTCTTAGCACAGGTCTGATGAATAAGTCTACAAGAGTTTTTTTGTTTGCTTGTGTTTGATTTGAATATATGTTTACTGGCCTTCATTTCAAAGGATATTTATGTTGAATATTTCATCCTACTCATTCATTATTTCCTTTTGACATTTTTAAAAGTCCAATTTTGATTGACTGATTTATTTTTATTTATGTGTGTGTTTCTGCGTGTCTGGCATATGTGTGCAGGTACCTGTGGAAGTCAAATAGGGCAATAGATCCTCTGGAGCTGAAGTTGTAGACAGTTTTGGATTTCCTTACATAGGTGCTGAGAGCTAAACTCAGGTGTTCTTGAAGAGCAGCCAGCGTTCTTGACCATGAACCATCTCTCCATCCCCTTATTTGCTTTCTGAGACAGGACATTGCTGTGTACCCCAGGCTGGACTCATAAACAACCTCCTGAATGCTGGAATTACAAGCATGCACCACCATTCCATCTACAGGTCCACTTTCTGCTAGAGATTTTCTCCAAGGTACAGAGATGTAGGGGGAGCACCCTGGATTCCTCCTTCCTCCCTGTCTCCTGTAGCTCCTCTTACTGGCTGACTGGGCTGTAAGCCAGGAGCCCTAGGGACAGCCAGTCCTTTTGTGATGTACCTCAGAACACAGGGAAGCCTGGAAAAGATCTGAAGACAGCAGAACCCAGACCTGCAGGATAACTAATGCTTCCAAGTGTTTATTTCTATTTCTGCACTAATTGTATTACATTATAGTTATGAAAGGAAAAAAAGACTAGGTTGTATTGTAATTTTTGAAGTCTCCAGTGGTTTAATAGACACTAATGTTTATTTTTCATTTATATGTATTATATACCTAAAACAGACTGGGGCTAGCCTCCGACCCACACATAGGGCTCAGTCCTATGGCAGTTCCTCAATGGTTTACTTGTATCTTCTGGAATATGTCACCTTTTAGATTGCCACAGCAGGGGTGGGGGTGGTGCAGAATAGCATAAGTGTTCTTTGATTCCTCTCATACCCTCCTCCACAGTATTAAGTACGAGGTGCTGGGAAATGTGGAGGGATACATGGGATAGATGCTAACGGTGACTATTTCTAATACCTATAGATTAACTAATTTAACACGTAGCTATCAGGACTGAGGATATAACTCAGTGGTAGATCATTTTGCTTGCATGCACTAGGTCCTAGGTTCTTGAGCTAATCAATTCTACACCCTCACTCCAAAAGCCACTGAAGTTTCATTTTTCTATTGTGTTCTCCCTGCCAGATAATTTCTGGGAATTCCTCAGTTACTCGATCATGATCACATGCTGCACCAATCTTTCCTGGAGGTCACTGGTCACCTCTACCAGCCGTCCTTTCTTTAGATGATTTCCAGAGCCCTGGGAAGTGTGCAGTTCCTGCCTGCTCATATCTCACTTCCCTGAACTACCCTTTCTGCTTTATTCTAGTATAGACACATCTGTCACCCTAAACCTCACACCTAAGGCCCAAGAGTAGCATCTAACACGATTTTCCAGCTAGCTTAGCCATGCTAAAAGGGAGTCTCCAGGCAGGAGAGGGACACTCAGCTGTTAGCTGCATTTCTGCTTCTGGATCGTGCCCTTCATCCTGGTTGCCTTCTGGCTGTTGCCCTGTTCTTGGTCTCCTCCTGGTCTCTTCTGTAGGGACCAGCTCTCACCACAGTGTCTTTTCAGGCCCTCTTATCCAGAGGTTAGATTTGATGCTGCCATTCAGAGATGAGAATGACTTCTCTCTCTTAGCTCCAGAGGCAGTCTCTTCAAGGGTGGACAAACTCACCACACTGTGTGGTCTGCCTCTGAGTGCCCAGACAGGGCTGTCACACAGTTTGACAGTGGATCTCCCAAAGTCTGGATTATGCCACCTGAAATAACATCACATGTGGGTTTTCAGACCAGGCTAGCCTTTAGCGTTTACCATCTGGCTCCTCTTAGATCCACATACACCCCTCCCCAGTCTAAGGTCAAGCTGTGCCTCCCTGTCCATCCCCTCTCCATTTGGTTTTGGCTGCAGATATCTGATGGCTAATTTTAAGATGGAACACACACACACACACACACACACACACACACACACACACACACACACCAGAAACAAAGAATATCACACAGTCAGTGGGTTTGTAAAATATCAAATTTGGCTTCAGAAATCTTTTCAAGGACAGACTCTTGCTCAAAATGCATACATTTGCAATGATAAGCAAAATCTATAACGTGTCGGTGTGAAGTATTTGCATCTAGGTTATTGGGTGACAATCTACTTCAAAAATAATGAGCATACATTTGCTCTACTTTTGGGTCAAAGAAAGGATCTTCTTCCAATTATTTTCCCGAAACAAAGGAAGTCTTTCTCAAAGATGAATTGATGTCTACACCAGTAAAGATAGAAAATTGCTTACAACTTTTAAAGGATACCTTACTAGTTCTCAAACAGATGTTTTTTCTATTATGTTACATGGTTGCATTAAGGCTGGTACCTAAGAGACAGAAGTGCAATGGTGTATATTTGCTTATCACATTTTAAGGACATGACAGCTGCAGACAGTTGTTTACAGTTGTCATAGGCAGGCGTAAAGTGCCCCCTTCTACCCCACTAAGTTGTGTAATGGAAAATCCAGAGTAGTATAGTCCAAAATAAAAATACAACGTGGACTACAGATATGGCTTTAAGATTTCTGACAGTCACATTAAATAAGCTAAAAAGATGAAACTACTTTTAGCAATAACGGTTCATTTATCCTGATGTATGTAAATTATTTTACATGTTGTTTATGCTTATGCTCTTTTTTTTTAAAAAAAAAATATTTATTATTATTATATGTCCCTGATGTGAAGAGGGCAAAGAGGGTGTGTGCATGCCAGAGCACTCGTGTGGGGGTCAGGGGACAATTATATGATGTTGGGGAGTTGGTTTTCTCCGTAGGTTCCAGGGATTGAACTCAGGGCAGACTTTTGAAGGATGTGCCTTAACTCAGTGAACCATTTCACTGGCCTGTTTAAATTCTACATAAATATAAACTATATTAGACCACATAAAGTATTCACCGGTGTTGTGTGATATTTTGTTTGTATTCTGACAAACAAAGCTTGCCTGGAGATCAGAGGGTGAAGCTAGCCACTAGTTAACCATAGAAGCTGGGCAGCAGTGGCTCACACCTTTAATCCCAGCACCCAGGAAATGGAGACAGGAAGTGATAAGGTGGGGTAGAGACAGGATCTTGGCCTTTTTGGTTGAAGGATCCAGAGAGGTAAGAAGTCACTGGTGGCTGTTCCTCTGCTTCTCTGATCTTTCAGGTTTTACCCCAATATCTAACTCCTGGTTTTTATCGATAAGATCACTTAGATTGACGCTTCACACCAGGAACATGGCTAGTGACTACCAGACTGGAGTGTGCAGGAAGAAGGCATGAACAAGTAGAGATTCTGGTAAGGCATCAAGGTTTCCTTTTCTCCTGGTTCCTCTGTCCTTTCTTGGCTCCACTTGCTCCTTATGGTGGTAGAATGGTGGGAGAAAACTCAAGCTATTTTCTGGTCCAGGCTGCACAACAAAGGGAGTCCCTGTCTCTTCAATAGTGGAACAAAAGACCTGAACAAGCTGGTCTGGTGTGCATTCCTGAGCCATTCCTAGAATGAGGAGAGTAGAAAGAAGGCTGCCATCACATGAGACACCCTCTCCTCTAAGTTAGTTTTTGCTGTGGATATCGCTCTATATAAATAAAACACTGATGGCCAGTGACCAGGCAGGAAGTATAGGCGGGACAAGGAGAGAGGAGAATTGGAAAAACAGGAAGAAGGAGGAGAGACACTCCAGCCACCACCAGGACAAGCAGCATGTAAAGATGCCAGTAAGCCACCAGCCACGTGGCAAGGTATAACCCATTATAGAAATGGGTTAATTTAAGATATAAGAACAGTTAGCAAGAAGCCTGCCATGGCCATACAGTTTGTAAGCAATATAAGTCTCTGTGTTTACTTGGTTGGGTCTGAGCGGCTGTGGGACTGGCAGGTGACAGATTTGTCCTGGCTGTGGGCAAGGCAGGAAAACTCTAGCTACAAGTTTTACCATTTCTGCTGAGAATAAGGACTGAAGACCTGCCTTACAAGAGAAGCATGTGCTATTGCCAGCAAAAGAGTGGCTGGTAGTCAGCAGAAAATGCTGGAATAGGAACAAATCCCAAAGTCAGATCTCCTCTCTAGGAACCAGCAAATGGTCCCTGACATCCAGGTGTGGGCAGACTCTCTCGCGTGAGGCGAGGGAAGGCAGACCTGCCGAATTTCCAACCCAAGCAGCCAGCAGAGGAAGTGAAGAAAGAGAGGGAACCATGCAACCAACGAAAGTGAGATGGAGAAATCAATGGCTGGTGTGGAATCAGATAAGAACCAGAACGTGTTCAATATGCCATGTGTGACATAGGCTGTTTCTGACGAGGCCAGAACAAATCTGAGAATGTGATCGGCAGAAGCTAGATGGCCAATGACTGAAGAGAAGGAGACGGAGAAGATGGGGGAAAGAAATGGAATCACAGTGTCAGAACTCTCTGGAGAAGTTTGGATGTCAAAAGGAAAGTCTTGGATGGCAGCCGGGGCACACTGCTATGCCAAGGAAGGGTTTATTAAATATATGCAATGAATTTTAGCATAAACATTTTTATTGCAAGCTCAGCAAGCATGGGGCATGGTGTGAAACTGGGTTTGAATTCTAGCCCAGTGGTGACTGGCTCTGCTGCCTTTGTTTTCTCTTTGGTAAATAGGGGTAATTATGCTGATCCTACAGGTAGTCTAGGCATGTGGAATTAATGTAAAAGAAACTGGATAAATGAAATCAGTGTCTTTATCTGTAGTCACTGATGAGTGAACCAGCCTGTTTTCTTTTTTCTGTCTTTCCTCATTCTTGGGGTGTTTCCTCCCCTTTCCCAGAAGCCTGGTGAATTCCTGCCTCTCATGCTCCAGGATCTAAGCAAGAGTGACTTTCTACTCTGATGCAGTCTGTTCTCAAGCGTTCAAATTGCTTTACCTGTTTGGGTCCCTACTGTCCTGGAACCCACTTCTGTCTACTGACCCACACCGCGTATCCCCGATGTTCCTGTTAGGTCCCTCCTGAAAGGCCACTTCCTCTACTAAGGAAGATGCCCAGTCCTGGGCAATTTGAGGCTTTCCATGGAAAATTCTAGAAATGAGGTCTTGGAAGAAAACCGTTCCCTTCAACAGCACGCCTGCAGACTCACTCTCCTCTGCGACTCCCTTCTGGCATCTTCTGTTCCTTTGGTGACGGCACAATGCTTCCTGACAGTGCAAATCTGCGAGCGAGTGCAGTTCTCCGCATGCTGCATCCACAGATGACAAATGGATTCTGCTGATTCCTGGGGCAAAATGCTTCCTCCAAAATGTCACCGTTTGTGAATGCTTTCTCCTTCAGTACTCTGGCCATGAAGCCAAGTGAGGGATTTCACGGACAAGCAAAGTTGCGTTTCTCCCTTCCAGCTTCCGCAAAGCACGCTTGTCTGTAGTTGACTCCTATAGCCTCGTCTGAACCCTTCCAAACGTTCCTCTCTCTCTTGGCTTCTGCAACTGCGCTTGAACTTGAGCTGTTTTCTGCGTTTCCAGGCTTTTGTTATTTAAACCTTTTCGTAGAGTCATGTACGCGATGACAGTGACTTGTCTGGGTCATAGGGGTTGAGCTGAGGCTGAGGGATGTCTTTGGGTCTTCCTTCCTTTAGTATATTCTATCAGCATCACCAAGGAAGAGGGGCAGCAAAACTGTGAGAGCCAGAGGTCAAGGAAACGGGTCAGTGAAACAACGTCCTCTGCACAAGACAGGACTGATGCACTTATGAACTCACAGTGGCTGTGGCTGCCTTCACAAGACCTGCACACGACTGGATCAGCGAACACACCAGTATGAATGGGGATAGGCCATATGAGCTCTTACTGTCTGAGGAGTTATTGATAGTTATTGTTGACTGCTATGAGAAAGAGTCAGTTTTCTTTAGGGGTGTTGTTAGATTTCTGAGGCAGCTTGAAAGGGACAGGAGGCAAAAAAAGACAAGAGCTTGACCTTCAGCAGACAGGACCACATTTTATGTTACACACATCGAGGCAGCAGACTCTTCCCCTGGGGAGCTGAACTGTCTGCTTGAGAAAAAAAGATGACTGCAGTCCTTCATGGGGGATGGGGTGAAGATTGGAAATGGTTGCTGCATGGAGCCCATGGGGCCCATGGAGCCCATAGCCCAAGTTTCGCTCCTGCTGCTTCTCCCTATCAGTATCTCATTGACCTTGCCTAGCTGCAAGAGAAGCTGGGAAGTGTCGTTTTTTTAGCAGGATACTATCAGGTGTCATCTCTGATAAGGTGATCATGCTGCAGAGGATGGCTTCACACCTATGTTTATCTATGTTTATATGGATAGTGCTAATTGGACTCTGTGTGTATGTATGTGTGTGTGAGAGAGAGACAGAGAGAGACAGAGAGACAGAGACAGAGAGATAGACAGAGACAGAGAGACACAGAGAGAGGCAGAGACAGAGATACTGAGAAGCTGAAGATGGAAGAACTTGGAGGGATATGAGAGGAGTTGGGGGAGGGAGTAGAGGTAACAATGATCAAAATACATGGTATACATGAAATTCTCAAAGAATAAATAAAATATTATATTACCCATTTAAGTACAAGAATAAAAGTCAGATATGTTCAAATACTTGGACTTTCTCCATGCATCCTTCCCACTTGGAACACACACAAGTATCTCAAGTTTTTCTGAGCTCCTGTTCCTTAAAAGCTGGGGTGTAGGTACAAAAGTTGGAAGCCTTACAATGAATGACTCACTTTTCGGTGACTTCTGCTCTTGAGTGACTTACTCCACAGCTCTGAACTCCAGAAAAGAAGCTCAACTTTAGATGTTAACACTTTAGCTGGTTATCTTAAAATACTGATATCAAGAAATCAGTAATCAGAAACTGTTGTGAGAAATGAATGGATGGATGGATGGATGGATGGATGATGGATGGATATATAAATGGAGCATTGTTTGGACACAAATAAAATGAATTTCTGATATTATTTTGTTGTTTCGACGTGTTCACTTCCTGATGAAATCTTCTTTGAATCCTGGAAGTCCAGAGGACCAGAAGGGTTCATTTTGGCTGCTGAAGCAGGGTCCTGCAGGCTCAGCACAGTGAAGGGGTGCTGAGCAGAGTCAGGATGAATGCTCGTCAAGGAAGCCAGGGCTACATTTGGCCTGCTCAACTCAAAGCCAGCTCCTCGGTGCTCTGTTCTGTCAATAGACTCTCCCAGCCACTGCCATGGAGGCAAAGCAAAGCAGGCTGATGGATTTTGCCCAAAGTTGTTAATCTGTTAACAATTGGCTGTAAAAGTATGCATATGGAGACAAATAGGGAAGCTAAAAACCAGCTTCTGCAGTATAAAGATATAATTGCCACGCATAAGCAAAAAGAAAGCCCCCTCACAGATTGCAAATGTTATTTTAACTCACTGGGTTTAATGAATTTCCTTTGACCATCAGCAAAATGGAATTCCAGACTGAAGCTCTGAATCTGGTTTTCTTTGTTGCTGCTGCCGCTGTTGCTTCTTTTCTTTCCCTCCTTGACTCTTTTGAATAGAACGAGTTCCTGACAAATTCATCAGGCAATTGTGCCGTTTATTCAGCGTAGGACCTTGGGTAATTTACTTAACTCTCTGAGTTTTGAGCTCTTCATTTTTGAAATGGGTCTAAGCCTTCTCTTAGTCAGAGGAGTGGGTGAAATGGTGTGTGTGTGTGTGTGTGTGTGTGTGTGTGTGTGTGTGTGTGTGTGTGTGTGTGTGTGTGAAGCATCCTGCAGAGCGCCCTGAGACACAGAGTGGAGCTCAGTGGCACATTTACAAAATCGTTCACGGTTATAGGGTGGCAGGCCCCACATCCACAGGGCAGGTCAGCAGGCTGGAGACTCAGGGCCAAGCCTCAGTTGTAATTTAAGTTAAGGAGGCCATCTGCTGTGTAATTCACTCTCGCTCATGGTCTTTTGTGATACTCAGGCTTTCAGCTGATTGGATAGGGCCCACCCACACTGTGAAGCCAATCTTCAGAGCCCATTGATTGAGATGTTGATCTCATCCTTGAACACCCTCACAGAAACATCTGTAGCAGCATTGGTCACATAAGTAGGCACCAAGGCTAGCAGTACTGGTATATAAAACCACAAATGAGAAAATTCCCAAAAATAAGCTGTCTACAAAGGCCAATTAAAACTTCAATGACTGTAGAGTTTGGACTATTACCATTACAGAGACTAATTACAATTTATCGTGGACGATCTTTGACCTCCTAAAGACCCATTCTTTGCCCACTCTATGGGTCCTAACATCCTGACTACAGATGAAAACCTTTTGGAATGTATTAACTTAACAGAACCCCATTCTCCACCAATTAAAGGGCTAAAAAAATGCCATCAGGTAACATCGGAGGCCTATGGTTAAGATTCTTCAGTCTAGTGAACCTGCCTCTCTGATGTTTCCATCGACGTATTTTAAAAATGCCTTAATTTATAGCTTTCTTTGTTCTATTACCACAAAAATTCTGTGAATACTGCTTCCACATTGTAATGTGGATTTGGGCTAACCTAAACCTGTGTTTCTGGGCCACACAGATTTGGCTCTGGAATAAACTCTCTCTTACTCCCTTTGAGATGAGAATTTTGGTTTTTTGACAAAATCAACTCTCACACTTTGTCTTCTTTAATGCCAGAAGGATTGTGCTAGGAGAGGGTTGCCTCTCTGCCTCTGAGTGTGCTTCTTTCAGGAGCTGCAGAAGAAAGACTGTAAAACGAAACACACCCTTTCTCTCAGGTGCTTACCTCTTCCCAGCCACAGGTGACCTCTGGGGATGGGGCTGTGGTGGAGGGAGGGCTCACATCTCAGAACTCCTTCTTCTTCAGCTTTATCGATGTGGCCCAGAGCATCCTGCTTGAGATGCTTGCTCTGCGCCGTGAACCCTTCCTGTCTTACACATCTCAGTTTAAATCTCGCCCCTTTCCTTTGAACAGAAGTTAATGACTACTCTAGGTAGAACAGACTCCACATGCCAATATTGTTATTCCCTTGTATAAACTTCTCTGGCTGTGACGGCAGCTCATTGTTTTTCAGCCACCTCCATGGAGGTAGACACTCCACGAAGACAGAGAATTCATGTATTCTTCAGTACCATTTTCTTGCTCTGAGCATGTCCTGGCACCGCTGTTGCTGAGTACCCGAATGGAACCGTGATGACAGTGCTTTAGAAAGGGTGACGCATTTCCTGACAATTACCTGATGCAACGTAGGTAAACACATTCTTAGTACCTCTCAGAAAAATACCGTGATACACTGCTGTGGGTTTGGTATTGTGCTTGTACACACTGAGAGAGATCGTGTGCTCAGTTCCAGAATGCAGAGAGAAGGAAAAGTAAAGAAGGGAAAAGAGAGGAGGAGATCATCAGGCCAGTGAGGACTCCACAACTTGGATGTTTGTTGGAAGTGTCGCAGGCCAAAAAAATTTTCAAGAGATAGGACTCGTATGGGTGGGGCTTATTTGCTTTGTGCATTGCAAATAAACCATGAATTCCCAGACCTAGAAGTTTAAGTATGAGCTGCCTTATTCATACGGACTTTATGTGAGCGGAGTGTGTGTGAGTGTGTGCCTAGAGTCATTTAAAACAGGCTGCCTTATGCACTGACTCACTGCAGGGTGGAGGGGACAGGCAGACATACAACTCCAAAAGCTAGGCCATCTCCAGAATTTAAGTCTTCAGGAATTCACAGGAGTTCGGTTAGAATTTTGTATTCCGCACAGGTTAGGGAATGATTTACGTGTATCCACACAGAGTTGTAAATGTCTCAGGTGCTCGCTCAAGTCATTTGACTTACTTTTGTTACATTCCTCACTATGCACTCGGGCAGACAGTTCCTAGTTCTGTTGGAATATGGGTAAGAGCAGGCAACTGGCTCTGGCCAACAGAATGTGATTGGAAACAGGGCTCCACACCGGCTATGGCACAGTAAAAAGTCTCCCCTGCGTTCTTCTACCATCTCTCGTTCACTTACCAACTGCTGTCAATCACAAGGAGCTATCAGACAGCCCGACATGAAGATGTCTGTCTCTATGGAGACCAGGCCTTCTAGATGGCTCCATGCTTCAGGGAATTTTGGATATAGATCAGAAAAACTCTGAATTAGTTATTTTTTCTGTTGCTGTGATAAAATGCCATGATCAAAAGCAAGTTAAAGAAGAGTTTATTTTTGGGCTTATGATTCCAGAGGGCTGCATGTCCTTAATGGCAGGGAAGATGTGACAGTTGCAGGATGATGAATGATCACTAAATCTTTATCCCCACACAGGAAACAGAGAGAGCAAAGGACTGGAAGTGGAGGGAGGCTAGGAGGCCTCTAGTCCCACTCCCTGTAATGACTCCCTCCAGGAAGGCTTCACCTCCTAAAAGTTCCCATAACCTTCCGCTAAAACAGCACCAGCCGAGAAATGAATGTTCAAATGCATGTGCCTGTGGGGGATATTTCTCAATCAAAGCATAACAATTTTCATCAAAAATAGGAAAATCAAATGCTGAATCCTAACCATGTTTCTTCCCTTTATTTCCTTATGTGCTTAAGAAAGATAGACAAGGTGCCTAATCATTTGACTGTCATGTGTCTGGCAAATAGTGCTTCCAAGAACCATTAGAATTAGAGTGTTTCTTTACCCCTTGTTGTCAATGGACCTACTCATTGCAAGTAAACTATTACTGGTAGTCTTTTGTGAATCATTCCATAGGTAGAGAGTCTCTCAGCTGTGGGAGGATGTTTATAAAGGATGCTGTTGTCCTTTACGGAGAGTAGTGAGGTCAGCAGATGAAGTGGTTCTTTCCACATGTAACAAGGATAAACTTGTTGCATAACTCTGCAATGGAGAAAAGATAGGATCATTTGTTAGTCTTTTTTGGTTTTGAGTGTCTTCCCAGAATGCAGGGAAATCAGCAAGACTGACTAGGTCCCAGAACATGTAAGGTTAGGACCAAGAAACGCTAAACTCTTCAGAGGGAAGTAAGAATGGAGACTGTGGTAGCATCTTCATGGCTGTATGGAGCTGGTGAATCACTAGGTCCTATACAAATCTGCCCACACACAAAGGGCAACCTCCTGGGAGCCTAGGGACTACATGTGCTATCTCTTTTCTACAGACAATTTGCAAATCTTTGGAGAACCGATCCTGTTTAATTTTCCTTCTTGAAATGCCCACCTTGTGTACCAATCCTGCAGTATCTTCTCCTCATTCAGTAAAACACTTTGGAGGATGCTTGGCAGAATGCTGGGTTGAGAACATCTTTTTGGAAGCCAGCATCGAGATTTAAAGTTAAAGCAGAGAAATGGTACCTCTCCAACTTCAGTTTCTGAAAAGCATTTGTCTTCATCACTTGAGCCCGGACTAACGGTTTGTGCTTAGGAAAGACAGATGTGTCCTGGAGGTCCTACTGCCCGCACACGATGAAGCCAGCAGTGCATCACACCTGGCTTGTGGACAAACAGAGAATAGCAGCTTCCATTTCACAAATACATCCATTCAGTGGAAGGGCTTTCCCCCTCCAGCTGAGGGAGCAAAATGCCCATTCCAGAGCATTTTGCATGTCCCCAGGCTTTAATAGATCTCACAGCAGCTTTCCTCAGCATTCCACATGATAAAATCAATCTCTATTTAAGTAAGAGGGGGGATATTTATTTCTTAATTTTTTAATAATGTATTTTGTGATTTGTTAGAGCTTCAGTGTTGTATTATTTATTTATTGTGCCTATGGGGTGCACTGCCACTTGGTAATAGAGCAGCTATGGAAACTTGAGACCTAAGCAGAAATGAGTTCAATAATATTGCTACACTCAAAGACTTTATCCCAAATGAACAGAAAAACAAAAGTGCAAGGCCATGGTAACCCAACTGGCAGTACTAAGGGAGTATTTAGAAAGAAATAGGGATGGAGATTTTGTTTTATGGCAGGCAGGAACAACTGACAAATGGGTGGGCTGTTTTAAAACTCAAAACCATCTCATAATTTCATAAGCTTCATAAAACTAGGTTTACTATGTTCTTGATGTATGTGTTTGTGTGCGTGTTCATCTGATATTTTACTAAAGTAAAAGCTGCCCAAAGGCCTGATAGAGCTTAAATATATTTCTCCCTCGTCGTCTTGCAAATCATATAGGCGAAAATAGTGATGTATGCAGATTGGAATAGAGATGCCTTCATTTTGGTTCCAAGGCTTATTAACAATTTGCCAAAAAGAAAGCATATATTCATATGGGGGATATGCTTTGGTTAGTTTATTCTCATCATTTATTAAAAAGCATAAAATTGGCTCTTGCACCTACTTTTTGACTTTTTACTGCATTAAAGTAACAGAAGATACACCACAGTTGAAAATTCCCTCATAAGCATATAAATGACCGAGGACAGTTAGTTAAAGCCACGGTTAGATTAACATGTTTAAGCTCAAAGGTTTCTGCATCTGCAAGACATTACTCAAGCCTTTGTGCTGCTGATAAGCTAGTGATAATTGCCAATACTTTCCAATAATTTTGACTTCTTTAACTCTCACTATGCATTTCAGGAAAAATTATATCATGTTGATGGCACCACTTGACATTAAGCAATAACTAAAGGCTCTGAAGGGCGCTTGTCCTTGGTCAAAGATGCCATCTCAGCCAGTTGGGCAGCTCACCAGTCTGTCGACAACATTTATTGACTGTCTAATGATGAAGGTGCTGTGAGACAGAGACATGGCTTGGGACTTGAGGGCAGTCAGGACAGTGACAAAGTAGTGGGAAAGGCAGGAGGAACATCCACAGAATTCCAGAGAGGCAGTGTATCGGCATGGGCAGCCTGAAGGATGGGCTGCCTTGTATTCACGGAGCACCTCTGAGTCAGCCTAGGTAAAAGGCATTTCAATGAGTGATCTCTTTGGAGACTCCAGCAACTCTGTGAGGGACATGGCCTCAGTTTCCTCATCTGTGAAATGAAGGACAGTGAATGGTCAGGAGTCAGGAAAGTCAATGTTCAAGTGGTGCCGATTAATCACCTGGAGGCTGGTGGGCGTGGAAAACTGGCAGGCAGGGAGGTAAGAAGAGGTGAGGCATTCTCCAGATGTCAGAGACCTCTCTTTATTTCACGCTTATTGGGCACATAGGAGGTTTCAAGCTCAAAGCTATGTGATACTTGTTTTAAGATATGGCTTCAGAAGGTTACAAAAGAATCACAAACGCAGATTTGGCACCCACACATGCTCAGTTCTGTTGGATCGGTGAGATTTGTGCCAGAGAAAGCAAATTAATAACTGAATGCTTGTGTAATCTAGGAATGCTTCAAGAGTAATAGCACAGTCTGCTGGCTCCGGTCTCTTCTATAAGCTGTTTCTCTTTAGCAGATAGTAGTTTTTGTACTTTTCCCGCATGTCCTGGAGAAAATCCTACACAGAGTGGAAAACTTTCCTCCTTGTTGTCAGGTTGTTGAGCAGGCTCTTCCCTTCCTGGTGTCCCTTTGAGTCAACTTGAAAGAGGTAAAGTTAAACCAGCATTTGTGACTAAACAAGGTCCATACCCACTTTAGTTAAAGTATTTGCCTGGAGCTATTGAAACAATTGAAAATAGAAATCCTTCATGAGTAAGTCAGTTGTTTAATTTTGTCAAGTACTAACAAAGAGTTTGACTTATCCCCCTGTCTCTTTTTCACTGAAGTGACTGATTTTGAGGAAGTGGGAGTTGGGGCAGAATGACCATGTTCTTATCAAACCGTTCAGCCTCCACAAGTCCAGGCAAAGCTCACATGTGAGAAGCAGAAGTCAACAAAACATGAGTGGAATGGAGCCCTGTGAGCTCCATTTTTAAAAATATTTTTAATGATGTGTTATTATTATTGTTATTATTTTAACATCCCAACTGCAGTTTCCCCTCCCTCTTTTCCTCCCAGCCCCTTGCCTAGGCACCTTCCCTTGTATTAAGGCTGGGCAAGGCAACCCAGTATGAGGAACAGGGTCCCAAAAGATGGCAAAAGAGTTGGATACAGTCCCTGCTTCCACTGTTAGGATCCCCACAAGAGGACCAAGCTATACAACTGTCATATGTACACAGAAGGCCTAGGTCAGTCCCATGCAGGCTCTTTGGTTGTTGGTTCAGTCTCTGTGAGCCCCTATGAGCCCAGGTTAGTTGATTCTGTGGGTTTCCTTGTAGTGTCCTTGACCCCTCTGGCTCCTACAATCCTTTCTCCCTTTCTTCAGCAGGATTCTCAGAGCTCAGCCTAGTGTTTGGGTGTGGGTCTCTGTGTCTGTTTCCATCAGTTGCTGGATGAAGTCTCTCTGATGACAGCTGGGCTAGGCACCAATCTATGAGTACAACAGATTATCATTAGGCATCATTACATTGACATTTAAAAAATCATTTATCTTGAAATACATTTCTAAGTGAATCTCTTATAGTTTAGGGAAGTGGGTGTAACTTTTAACACAAGAAAACTACTCATTTACTTAAATATGTGTAGATCATATACCATGGATCAACAGAATACACAGTCTTGGGGGATTAGAAAAGGTAATTTTGTTCCGTTCCCAGGAAGTCCCTTCTATGGTGAGGAACATGGATAGACAAATATGCAGAGCATGGAATGTCCATGGATGGTAGATATATGAACGAGGTTCCATGCTGCTCAGCAGAGGTCCTATTTCTGGCAAACATGTAAACTGTGCTTTTACGACTTAGCTTCAAAAAGATGTTTGGAAATAAGAGAAACAGCTTCTAGACTGCAAGACTAAGGTTTTATGCACTAGTAAGTAGGGGCATAGGGACTCAGTAGTTATTCATGCTAATGCATGGAAAGGGAATGAGAGAGGCTGGGAGGGAAGTACAGTGGTTAAAGTCAGTCAAATACTGACTATCTATTTTCTTCTATTCACATTAAAGTCTTTCTGCTCTAAGTGGAGAAATACTCTCTGATTGCACAAAGCACTGGTCTCCCTGAGTGCTGGGAGCTGCCCAAGGAGGAAACCCATTGGTAGACTTGGGAGGTGCTGGATTGGGAGGGGAATGGGTGGGCACTTTGTACAATACTCTACCTCCAAAATAAAGTGAATTTTGATCAGCCAAATTACAAACCTAATGGATTTGGAAATTTAGTTCATTAAAATGGCCTAAAAACCAAGCCAAAACATGGTCCTTTTAAGTTAAAAAGTAGACACTAAATCAAATGAAACCAGATCAAAAATGAACAAACAGACAACCTTGTAGAAACAATGATAAGTCAACAGAAAGAAGATCTGGAATAACAGCGGATCTTATGTTTGAAGTCCCACTTTTTAAAATGTCCTTCAGTCTTGAATGCCACTCCCTTCTTTTACCTTCCACTGTGTCTTCTTGTCTCAGCAACTGTACTGTTTCCATGCTGCGGTCCCTCAGAGCCCTGGGACTGGATGGTGTGATACCACCCCTGTCTACCCAGTTTCCTGGACCCATCCCATCTGAGTTCTTCATATATATATATATATCCATAGCTAACTCCCTGCATAATGCTATGCCTTCACCAATAGACTGGGAAGGGGAAATCCAACAATATAGGAGCAGTGGTTACTATACAGTTGCATGGTCAATGTACACTAAGTGCCAGCATATATGGATGCTAAATATAATTTTACTGAATGCCTAAAACTAAGCTGAAAACAGAATTCGTAGAACATGTAACAATGCCTATGGAAGAACAGCAGAATGGCCCAAGACCTTCTTTCTGGAAACCTGACAAAAGATGACTTCTTTAGAGTGAGTGCTCCCTCAGCACACCATGTACGAGCTGGATTTCAGCTCTCCTTTGCCCCTTTGGTTAGGTGTTCTTGTATGGTGAACAACCTACCCAACTGCTCTCTGCAAATCTGGAAGGATTCTTATATATTCTGGATCTTAACTCCAGCACTGTATTAGTGAAACAGATCTTTGTTTATTCTTTCTAAGCAATATCCTTATCTAAGCTGTAATCTCAGACATCTGGACCTCTGGCCCGGGGACACTGGCTTGCTTTAAAGTCTTCTACGTATTCAGCCTGGACAGAGAACCACAGTTTGGAATTTATTGTCGTGACCACCACATGGGAGGCCATATCATAGAGGTGTGCTGGCATACCATAGGCATACACTGACATGCTAAACTGCGTTTCTACCTGAAAGGCTAACACCAGGGCCAACCAGCAGCACTTCTAGAGTTACTACCAGGAGGCCTGGCCAATACTGTCTACTTCAATTGCCTCTCCCTTCTTGGGATCACTGAGGAAGTCACTAAGGCCTCTAGTAGCACTACTACTCGGGACTCTAGCTCAGGACTCTGGGAACAGAAATTTTGAAGAAGGCCTTACCCAGCTCACATCTAGCTTTGTGACCTTGGGAAAGTTATTTAACAATTCTTTGCATCAGTTTCCTTGGCTAAAAAAAAAAAATTAACTAATGATATTGAACTAGTTGCCAGGAATACTTCGGATTTCACAAGCAAATAATTGTAAAGTGTTTCATCAATGTAAATTGTGGTGCAATTTGCAAAAATAACTTTATTGCTAAAACTCCATAGAAATCTGTGCTGTTCCTTTGGGTGTTTTCAATCACTATTTGTTTGATTTATGCATAGAGGATAGCATTTGCCTAAAACCCCTTTCTTATGTGGGTATTGCCTTTGATTTATTCCCTTTCGCTATGCTGGTACACAGCTTGACGTACATATAAAGGATTTTCAGGGAAAAATCACTTAATGCATAGCATTTCCTTTGTTGTGACTGTCTTGTCATGAACTGTTATAGCTGTCCGTTATCCTCAGAAATTTGATAGTTTTTGTTCAGGCTTATAAATCCTCACCTTGGACATGGTTTATAGACGGTGTAGGGAAAACAAATACGTACGCTGGAATAGTCAACTTAGATTTATTCTTACTTAAGAGAAAAAAAGCTTAAAGGTTTAATGTGTGCTTGATAAGCTATGATTCAGCCTGGAAGAGGCAGGCAGTTTATATTTACTCTCCTGGGTAGGATCAACATTTATGGTCTCAGCCTTTCTCAGTACCTCTTCAGCAGGTTGTACCTTTCCCAGAAGGGCTGATCTCAGAGTACAATTTCCACACACGTTATTCTCTGAGGAATAGGGACGTTAAGCCAACTACATTTTATGGAGAGTAGAGCAGGGAGATTTGGGAACATGAGTGTTTATTAAAGAGCCTTGAGTGGCCTGGCTACTGATGTACCCGAGTCTGCCTACTGCTACTGGAAACCTAAGAAATAGAAAATTTACCCTCAAATCTTTCGACAACAAGCTCCACTCCTGGAACATTATCTTTCCTATTAAGAAGGAAGCTATTCATATTTCTGAAGGTCAGAGAACAGTTCTCTAAAGGGGCTTGCTCCCTGAGGGAGACCCAGAGACTGGGATTAACATCCCCCCTTGGGAGAGACTCACAAGGCCCTGCCCCTCTCTGAGGACTTATATGCAGTTAGTTGATGCTTAGTTGGGAAGGGAGAGGCATCTTCAGTGGTGTAGCCACTGGTAAAGTGCCCATGCTTCCGTGAATAACCCTTAACCTATGCTCTTGTAAGCAACCCTAGTCAAACTAACTGGATACCAGAGAGAGAGAGAGAGAGAGAGAGAGAGAGAGAGAGAGAGAGAGAGAGAGAGAGAGAGAGAGAGAGAGAGAACATGAATGTAGAGGAAGACTCATTAGGAAGAGAAAGGGGATCAATGGGAGTGGAAATGGGACAAGAAAAGATAAAAAGAGGTTAAAAAAAAAAACAAATTAAAAAATGAAAACAAAAGATTCCCTTTGCCAGAGATGAAATCTGAGAGATAATTATCATTTTAACTCTCAATACTCAGCTTGTCCTGAACGAAGGCTTTGGGCAAGCTTCTTCAGTTTTCCAGAGCCTCAGTTTCCTCCTTTGCTCACTGAAGATATAAATACCCAATAGGTTCCTTGGTTTACTGCAAAGGACAAATGACCTCACCTGCCCGAGAGGGCCTAACACAGTGCTGAGCGCACAGCAGAGTCAGAGACTCTTCAGTTTCGTTGAAACTGAGTAGAGAGAATATCTCAAATCTTAATCCACAGAGAAAAACTGCATTCAAGTTTTTCTTCAAGACAGACCAGATAGTGACTGCAAAGGAAGCAAGCAAGCAATAATTACAGAAGAGCCAAAATAATGTCCCTGCCATAGCAGCTGTGTGACTTGGGTAATTCCCTAACCCAAGGGTTCTCAGCCTTCCTAATGCTGTGACCCTTTAACACAGTTTCTCATGTTGTGGTGATCCACCCCCAACCATAACATTATTTTTGTTGCTACTTCATAACTGTAATTTTGCTACTGTTATGCATTGTAATGTAAATATCTGATATTTTCAATGGTCTTCGGTGACCTCTGTGAACGGGTCATTTGACCACTGAAAAGGCCACAGCCCACAGGTTGAGAACCACTGCCCTAACTTCTATTCATTGAGCACTGAGCTAGAAAGTGGGGATAATTAAGTCTACTACAGAGGGCTCCCAGGAAGATTAGATGGCACAATAGAAGCAAATCCCCAGAGAAATGGAAGGAATGGCTTGCATTGCTTAATTTTTAGTAAGCAATTCTCTTGTAGTCCTTCAATTATTGATGGGTTAGAGGCCTTTAGAAAAAGCAATATTATAAAACCAATGGAAGCTTTTTGGTGACTACGCACAGAAAAGTCTGTTCCTAGCTACCTTTCTGCAGTCATAAGACATATAAGTCAAATAATTTACAGAAGGCTGGTGTTTCTCTTGGCAGAGATAATACAAACCATTACTGACTACGGCCTGACCACTTGTAAGCCTTTCTCTCCCATAGAGTGTTAATAGGTTAAGTTTCCTTCGTGACTACTAATTTCATATGACTTCATGAAATGATTACATATTTATGTATTATTTATTATGTAAATCTAGAATTATAAATTATTTAAAGTCATATTAATATCATATATTATTTAGGATAGAACTATATTAATAAATATTATTTCAAGTAGCTTTGGCTACAGCTTTGGTCCCTGTGGATCACAGCCACTTGAAGTTAGTATTCCATTCCAGAACAATGCAGTTCTCTCCTTCTAAGGACACCCACATCAGGTTGTTCTATGAGCACATCTTTATTATAGCCTAAGTCTGTTAAAGAACCCTGCCAGTAAGAGGAAAATCTCCTGGGTTTCTCTGCCTGTAATCTTGGCTAGATAATGCCATTCCTTTGAAAAACCATCAAGTAAGAAATCTGAGATTCCACTCCCTCTGATGGCAACTCTCACTTCCAGAACATGATCTTTGCTGCTCTAGAAGGATGCAAACAGGTAACCTTAAGAAAATGAATCATACATTTCCTGCTCTTCCAGGAGTCCTGAGTTCAATTCCCAGAACCCAGAAAAGGCTCACACTATCTATAACTTAGTCCCATGGGATCGCATGCCCTCTTCTAATGTGCAGACAAAACACCCAAACACAACAAACAAACAAATAAATTTAAAAAGTGAAGAGAATGAACCATGAAAGAAGCAGGTTTTAGGCAGGCTATAGCTGACTACAAGTCATGGAAAAGCAGTGGCCTAAATACTGGTAATATATATTATCTCATATAATTTAAGAAAGGAAGGCGAACCCAATAAGGCTTTTAATATAGGAATCAACTTATGCTTTCCTTGCTTTTATTATGTATTAGACATTATTCTTGGTTGTTAGCACAGAGATGCAAGCGGGCTGGCACAGATGTAGCCATCAAATCTTCTCTCAAATATGGTAACCCAGAAGAAATAGATGAAACAATGATCTTTAAAAATATTAGACATCAAGGAGCAAAGTCCAGTGATTTCTGAGAAACAGGAGCAAATAAGATGGAACACAGCAGATGCTGTAATGAAGACTGACCATGTCAAGTCAAATAGAGATGTAGAAGATAGGGGAGGGGCAAGAAGGACAACAACAAAGCCTTGCCCCATCTCCAGCTCTTTGCTGTATCTGGGAAGACCTATTTTCCCTAAATTCCCAAGCACATGGTGTTACATATCTATACCTTGAATACATTGACTTTTCCAATAGCTTAGAGCAAATTATTATATTCCCTGAGGCTCAGGACATTCATATCCAAACAAAACTGAGGCTATGTTAGCAAGGGAAAAATGATAATAGCTAATTATTGTGGGTAACCATAAGTATCTGTCTTGAGGTCCCAAGGATTTAATGGGTCATGTTTTATCACAAAATTTACATTTATAGAAGATTGGAATTTTTAAAAGAAGCCAGTTGGGATTTCAACTTTCTGCCCAGAAATATTAGCAGGGACTAAATTTGCTGCCCTATCAGAAAAAAATATGATAATAGAGAAGAAATAGTTGAATCAAGTTTTAAAGATACTGGACATCAAGGAGAAAAAGGCTGTTGATTTCTGAGCCGCAGACGTGAATGAGATAGGGCCTAGCAGATGCCAGAGTGAAGACAATATCAAACAGAGATGTAGAAGATATAAAGACACCAGTGATACTTCTGCAGTGGCTGAGATGAAAACTTAACGGTACACTAGAGTCCCCATAGCAGTAAGAAAGGTATATGGAAATAATTTTCAACAAATAACAGCCCCAAATTTTCCAAATTTCATGAATGCATAAGCCCACACATACATGAATCTCAACAGACTCCAAAAAAAAAAAACTAACAGCAAAAACAACAGAACACAAACAGAAATTCTCCAGGGCACATTATAATCGATTTGGTTAAAACTAGTAATAAAGAGAATTATTTTTTTATTTTGATTGAAAAATTGTTAAATTTTATTTTATTTATTAAGAAATTTTTTTTATTCATTTTACATACTAACCATAGATGCCCGTCTCTTCCCTTGTCCTGTCTCCCCCAGCCTTCCCCGCCCAACCCATTCCCCATTCCCTCCTCCAACAAGGTAAGGCCTCCCATGGGGAGTTAGCAGAGCCTGGTACATTAAATTGAGGCAGGTCCAAGCCCCTCCCCCTGCATCAAAGCTGTCCCACCATAGGTAATGGACTCCAAAAAGTCAACTCATATACCAGAGATGGTTCCTGATCCTACTGCCAGGGGACCCCTTAAGCAGACCAAGCTACACATGTCTCACTTATGCAGAGGGCCTAGTCTAGTCCCATGGAGGCTCTACAGATGTTGGACTAAAGTTCATGAGTTCCCATCAGCTTGGTTCAGTTGTCTCTGTAGGTTTCCCCATCATGATCTTGATGCCCCTTGCTCATAGAATCCCTCTTCCCTCTCCTTGACTGGACTCCTGGAGCTTGGCTGTAGATCTCTGCATGTGCTTCTATCAGTTATTGAATCAGGGCTCTATAATGACAGTTAAGGTATTCATCAATCTGATTACTGGAGTAAACCAGCTTACATGCCCTCTTCACTATTGCTAGTAGTCTAAGTTGGGGTCATCCTTGTGGATTCCTAGGAACTCCCCTATCACCAGATTTCTCCCTATCCCCATGATGTCTCCCTCTATCAAGGAATCTCTTTCATTGCTCTCCCACTCCATTCCCTTATGTTCTCATCCCCCATCCCCTAACCTCTCTTGCCCACCCACCCCCAGTTTACTCATGGATATCTCATCTACTTCCCCTTCCCAGGGTGATCCATGTATCCCTCTCAGGGTCCTTCTTATTAGTTAGCTTCTCTGGAGCTGTAGGTTGTAGTCTGGTTATCCTTTGCATTACATCTAGCATCCACTTATGAGTGAGTACATGCCATGTTTGTCTTTCTGAGTCTGAGTTACCTCACTCAGGGTGATATTTTCTAGTTCCACCCATTTGCCTGCATATTTTATGATGTCATTGTTTTTTTTTTTTTTTTTTTACTGCTGAGTAGTACTCCACTGTGTATATGTGGCACATTTTCTTTATCCATTCTTCAGTTGAGGGGCATCTAGGTTGTTTCCAGGTTCTGGCTATTATGAATAATGCAGATATGAATATAGTTAAGCAAGTGTCCTTGTGGTATGATTGAGCATTCCTTGGGTATGTGCCCAAGAGTGGTATAGCTAGGTCTTGAGGTAAACTGATTCCCAATTTTCTGAGAATCTGCCATATTATTTCCATAGTGGCTATACAAGTTTGCACTCCTACCAACAGTGTAGGAGTGTTCCCCTTGCTCCATATCCTCTCCAACATATGCTGTCATCAGTGTTTTTGATCTTAGCCATTCTGACAGGTGTAAGATGGTATCTCAGAGTCGTTTTGATTTGCATTTCCCTGATGGATAAGGATGTTGACAAATTCCTTAAATGTCTTTCAGCCATTTGAGATTCTTCTGTTGAGAATTCTCTATTTAGCTGTATAGCCCATTTTTTAATTGGATTGTTTGATATTTTGATATCTAGTTTCTTAAGTTCTTTATACATTTTGGAATTATCCCCCTGTCAGATGTGGGGTTGGTGAAGATCTTTTCCCATTCTGTAGGATGTCATTTTGTCTTATTTACCATGTCTTTTGCTTAACAGAAGCTTCTCAGTTTCAGGAGGTCCCATTTATTATTGTTGCTCACAGTCTGTGCTACTGGTGTTATATTTAGGAAGTTGTCACCTGTGCCAATGCATTCAAGGCTATTTCTTACTTTCTCTTCTATCAGGTTCATTGTAACTGGATTTATGTTGAGGATTTTGATCTACTTGGACATGAGTTGTGTGCATGGCAATAGATATGGATCTATTTGCAATCTTCTACATGTTGACATCCAGTTATGCCAGAACCATTTGTTGAAGATGTTTCCTTTTTTCCATTGTACAGCTTTGGCTTCTTTGTCAAAAAACAGGTATTCATGGGTGTGTAGATTAATGTCAGTCTTCAACTTGATTCCATTGGTCCACATGTCAGTTTTCATGCAATACCAAGCTGTTTTTATTACTATAGCTCTATAGTAGACTTGAGGTCAGGGATGGTGATGCTTCCAGAAATTGCTTTACTGTACAGGATTGTTTTAGCTATTCTAGGTTTTTTTTCCATATGAATTTGACTATTGTTCTTTCAAGGTCTGTGAAGAATTGTGTTGGGAATTTGATGGTGACTGTATTAAATCTGTAGATTGCTTTTGGTAAGGTTGCCATTTTTACTATGTTAATTGCACCTATCCATGAGCATGGGAGATCTTTTCATTTTTTGATATCTTCTTCAATTTCTTTCCTAAAGTTCTTGTCATACAGGTCTTTCACTTGCTTTGTTAGTGTTACCCCAAGGTATTTTATATTATTTGTGGCTATTGTAAAGGGTAATGCTTCTCTGATTTCTTCCTTGGCCCATTTATCATTTGTATATAGAAGAGCTACTGACTTTTTTTTTTAGTTAATCTTGTATCCTGACATATTACTGAAGGTGTGTATCAGTTCTTGGACTTCCTTCATAGAATTTTTGGGCTCACTTATGTATACTATCATATTGTCTACAAATAGTGAAAGTTTGACTTCTCCCTTTCCAATTTGTATCTCCTTGATCTCCTTTTGTTGTCTTATTGCTATAGCTAGAACTTTGAGTACTATATTGAATAGATATGGGGAAACTGGACAGCCTTGTCTTGTTCCTGATTTTAGTGGAATCACTGTGAGTTTCTCTCCATTTAATTTGGTGTTGGTTGTTGGCTTGCAGTAAATTGCCTTTATTATGTTTAGGTATGTTCCTTGTATTCCTGATCTCTTCAAGACCTATATCATGAAGGGGTGTTGGATTTTGTTGAAGACTTTTCAGCATCTAATGAGGTGCTCATGTGTTTTTTTTTTTTTCAGTTTGTTTATATGGTGTATTACATTGACAGATTTTCATATGTTGAACCATGCTTGCATCTCTGGGATAAAGCCTATTACTTGGCCATGATGGATAATTTTTTTGATGTGTTCTTAGATTTGGTTTACCACTATTTTATCAAATATTTTTGCATTAATGTTTATGAGGAAGATTGGTCTGTAATTCTCTTTCTTTGCTGCATCTTTGGGTGGTGCAGGTATTAGGGTAACTGTAGGCTTATAAAAAGAGTTTGGCAATGTACCTTCTGTTTCTATTGTGTGGAACAATTTGAAGAGTATTAGCATGTAGATGTAACCAACCGTCTTTTTAAATAAGAAACACAGAACCAATGAAAAAGAGAAAGCCAAGAGGTCAGAGCTCAGAGCTAAAACCTTACCCTTCCTCCTGCATTGCTCCTACCTCTCCGAAAGAGAGCTACTTCCTGTGTGTTTGTCTTTAATATAGTCTTTCTGTTCTGCCTTCTCATTGGTTGTAAACCCAAACACATGACTGCCTCATCACTGCCTGTAAGTACAGCCCTCCAGGTCTTAAAGGAGTATGTCTCCAATGCTGGCTGTATCCCTGAACACACAGAGATCTACCTAGCTCTGTCTACCAAGCGCTGGGATTAAAGGTGTGTGCCACCACTGCCACGCACTTGCTATGGCTCTAATAGCTCTGACCCCCGGGCAACTTTATTTATTAACATACAATTAAAATCACATTTCAGTACAAATAAAATACCACCATATTGACATTAGCTCTTCTTTGAAATTCTGGTAGAATTTTGCACTGATACCATCTGATCCTGGGCTTTTTTTGGTTGGGAGACTTTTAATGACTGTTTTTATTCCTTAGGGGTTATAGGTCTATTTAAATTGTTTATCTGGTCTTGATTTAATTTTGGTATGTGGTATCTATCCAAAAGATTGTCCATTTCTTTTAGATTTTCCAATTTTGTGGAGTACAGGTTTTTGAAGTATGACCTGATGAATCTCTGGATTTCCTCATTGACTGTTGTTATGTCTCCCTTTTCAGTTCTGATTTTATTTGGATGTTCTCTCTCTGCCTTTTGGTTAGTTTGGATAAGGGTTTGTCTATCTTGTTGATTTTCTCAAAGAACCAACTCGTTGTTTCATTGATTGTTTGTATTGTTCTCTGTGTTTCTATTTTATTGATTTCAGCCCTCAATTTCTTTATTTCCTGGCTTCTATTACTCCTGGGTGAGTTTGATTCTTTTTGTTCTAGAGCTTTCTTTCAGGTGTGCTGCTAAGTCACTAGTGTGAGATGTCCCCAACTTCTTTATGTGGGCATTTAGTGCTAAGAACTTTCCTCTTAGCATTGCGCTCATAGTGTCCTGTAAGTTTGGGTATGTTACACATTCTTTTTCATTGAATTCTAGGAAGTCTTTAATTTCTTTCTCTACTTTTTCTTTGACCCTTGGTGATTCAGTTGAGCATTATTTAGTTTCCATGAGATTGTGGGCTTTCTGTAATTTTTGTTGTTGTTGAAATTTAACTTTAAGCCATGGGTGGTCAGATAAAACACAGGAGGTCATTCCAATTTCTTTTGTATCTGTTAAGATAACCTTTGTGACCAAGTATGTGGTCGATTTTAGAGAAAGTTCCATGGGGTGCTGAGAAGAAGTTATATTCTTTTGTGTTAGGATAGAATGTTCTGTAGATATCTATTAAGTCCATTTGAGTCATAACATTTGTTAGATCTCTTATTTCTCTGTTTCTGTCTGGCAGACCTGTCCATTGGTGAGAATGGGGTGTTGAAGTCTCCCACTGTTAGTGTGTGGGGTTTGATGTACAATTTAAGCTTTATTATTATTTCCCTTACATATGTTGGTGCCCTTGTATTTGTGGTGTAAATGTTCAGAAATGAGACTTCATCTTGGTGGATTTTTCCTTTGATGAGTACATAATATCCTTCCCAATCTCTTTTGATTGATTTTAGTTTGAAGTCTTTTTTTTTTTTTTAAGATATTATGATAGTTACACCAGCTTGCTTCTTAAGTCCATTTGATTAGAAAGTCTTTTACTCTGAGGGAGTGTCTGTCTTTGAAGTTGAAGTGTGTTTCTTGTATGCAGCAGAAGAATGGATCCTGTTTTTGTATCATTTCTGTTAGTCCACGTCTTTTTATAGGTGAATTGAGTCCATTTATATTAAGGGATATTAATGACCAGTGACTGTTAATTGCTGTCACTTTTTTTGGTGGTAGTGTGTATGTATTTGCCTTCTTTGTGATTTGGTGCTGTGGGTTATCTATTGCCCGTGTTTTTGTGGGTTCATCTAACTTCCTTGGAGTTTTCCTTCTAGTGCTTTCTGTAGGACTATATTTGTGGATAGGTATTGTTTAAATCTGGTTTTGTCTTGGAATATCTTGTGCACTCCATCTATGGTGATAAAAGTTTTGCTGGGTATAGCAGTCTAGGCTGGTATCCGTGGTCTCTTGGTGTTTGCATTACATCTGTCCAGAACCTTCTGGCTTTCAGAGTCTCCATTGAGAAGTCGGGTGTTATTCTGATGGGTCTGCCTTTATAAGTCACTTGGCCTTTTTCCTTTGCTGCTCTTAATATTCTTTCTTTATTCTGTATGTTTAGTGGTTTGATTATTATGTTTTGAGGGAACTTTTTTTGGGGGGTCTAGTCTATTTGGTGTTCTGTAAACTTGTATTTTCAGAGGTATTTCCTTCTTTAAGTTGGGAAGTTTTCTTCTATGATTTTGCTGATTATATTTTCTGTGCCTTTGAGTTGATATTCTTCTCCTTCTTTTATCCCTATTATTCTTAGGTTTGGCCTTTTCATGGTGTCTTAGATTTCCTGGACTTTTTGTGTTATGACATTTTTTACTTTAGTGTTCTCTTTGACTGATGGATCTATTTCCTCTACTGTATCCTCCACACCAGAGATTTTCTCTTCCATCTCTTGTATGCTGTTGGTTATGCTTGCATCTGTAGTTGCTGTTCATCTACTCAGATTTCCACTTCCAGCAGTTTGTGTCTTTTTCATTGCTTCTATTTTAATTTTCGGTTCTTGAACTGTTTTCTTCAACTGTTTGTTTTTTCTTGGTTTTCTTGGCTTTCTTTAAGGGATTTATTTATTTTTTTTTTTTGTGATATATATTTTTTATTTTACAATACCATTCAGTTCTACATATCAGCCATGGGTTTCTCCCCCCTCCCACGCCCTCCCCTTACCCCCAGCCCACCCTCCATTCCCACCTCCTCCAGGGCAAGTCCTCCCCCGAGGACTGTGATCAACTTGGTAGACTCAGTCCAGGGAGGTCCAGTCCCTTCCTCCCAGACTAAGCCAAGTGTCCCTGCATAAGTTCCTGGTTTCAAACAGCCAACTCATGGAATGAGCACAGGACTTGGTCCCACTGCCTAGATGCCTCCCAAACTGATCAAGCCAATCAACTGTCTCACCTATTCAGAGGGCCTGATCCAGCTGGGAGCCCCTCAGCCTTTGGTTCATAGTTCATGTGTTTCCATTCATTTGGCTATTTTTTTTTCAATAATTGAGTAAAACTGAAATTTATTATATGCCACAGTCGTCCTAGGGACCTCCATGCTATATATATAGCCTCTATGGTTCTATGGGTTGTGGTCTGATTGTTCATTTTATATCTAGAATCCACCAATGAGTGAGCACATACCATAACTGTCTTTCTGGGTTTGGGTTACCTCACTCAGGATGATTTTTTCTAGTTCCATCCATTTGCCTGCAAATTTCATGCTTTCATTGTTTTTCTCTGCTGAGTAGTACTCCATTGTGTATATGTACCACATTTTTTTCATCCATTCTTCCGTTGATGGGCATCTAGGTTGTTTCCAGGTTCTGGCTATTACAAATAGTGCTGCTATGAACATAGCTGAGCATGTATCTTTATGGTATGTATCAGCATTCTTTGGGTATATGCCCAAGAGTGGGATGGCTGGGTCTTGAGGTAGTTCGATTCCTAATTTTCTGAGAAACCGCCATACTGATTTCCACAGTGGTTGTACAAGTTTACATTCCCACCAACAGTGGAGGAGTGTTCCCTTTGCTCCACATCCTCTCCAACATTGGTTGTCATTGGTGTTTTTGATCTTAGCCATTCTAACAGGTGTAAGGTGGTATCTCAGAGTCGTTTTGATTTGCATTTCTCTGATGATTAAGGATGTTGAGCATTTCTTTAAATGTCTTTCAGCCATTTGTAGTTCTTGTTTTGTGAATTCTCTGTTTAGCTCTTTAGCCCATTTTTTAATTGGACTGTTCAGTGCTTTGATGTCTAGTTTCTTGAGTTCTTTATATATTGTGGAGATCAATCCTCTGTCAGATGTGGGGTTGGTGAAGATCTTTTCCCAATCTGTTGGCTGTCTTTTTGTCTTACTGACTGTGTCTTTTGCCCTGCAAAAGCTTCTCAGTTTTGAGAGGTCCCATTTATTAATGGTTGTGCTCAGGGTCTGTGCTGTCGGTGTTTTATTTAGGAAATGGTCTCCAGTGCCAATGCGTTCAGAGTGCTTCCTATCTTCTTTTCTATTAAGTTTAGTGTAACTGGATTTATGTTTAGGTCTTTGATCCACTTGGACTTGAGTTTTGTGCATGGTGACAGATATGGATCTATTTGTAATCTTTTACATATTGACATCCAGTTATGCCAGCACCATTTGTTGAAGTTACTTTCTTTTTTCCATTGTATAGTTTTGGCTCCTTTGTCAAATCCAGGTGTTCATATGTGCATGGATTAATGTCAGGGTCTTCAATTCGATTCCATTGGTCCGTATGTCGGTTTTTATACCAGTACCAAGCTGTTTTTATTACTATAGCTCTATAGTAGAGTTTGAGGTCCGGGATGGTGATGCCTCCAAGGGTTGCTTTATCGTATAGGATTCTTTTAGCTATCCTGGCTCTTTTGTTTTTCCATATAAAGTTGAGTATTTTTCTTTCCAAGTCTGTGAAGAATTGTGTTGGGATTTTGATGGGGATTGCATTGAATCTGTAGATTGCTTTTGGTAAGATTGCCATTTTTACTATGTTAATCCTACCTATCCATGAGCCTGGGAGATCCTTCCATTTTCTGATATCTTCTTCAATTTCTTTCTTTAGAGATTTAAAGTTCTTATCAAAAAGGTCTTTCACTTGTTTAGTTAGTGTTATCCCAAGGTATTTTATATTATTTGTGGCTATTGTAAAGGGTGATGTTTCTCTGACTTCTTTCTCAGCCCTTTTATCATTTGTGTATAGGAGGGCTACTGATTTTTTTGAGTTGATCTTGTATCCTGCCACTTTACTGAAGGAGTTTATCAGCTGTAGAAGTTCCCTGGTAGAGTTTTTGGGGTCACTTATGTATACTATCATATCATCTGCAAATAGTGAAAGTTTGACTTCTTCCTTGCCAATTTGTATCCCTTTGATCTCCTTTTGTTGTCTTATTGCTCTAGCTAGAACTTCTAGTACTATATTGAATAAATATGGGGAGAGTGGACAGCCTTGTCTTGTTCCTGAATTTAGTGGTATCGCTTTGAGTTTCTCTCCATTTAATTTGATGTTTGCTGTTGGCTTGCTATAAATTGCTTTTATTATGTTTAGAAATGTTCCTTGTATTCCTATTCTTTCTAAGACCTTTATCATGAAGGGGTGTTGGATTTTGTCAAAGGCTTTTTCAGCATCTAGGGAGATGATCATGTGGTTTTTTTCTTTCAGTTTGTTTATATGGTGTATTACATTGACTGATTTCCGTATGTTGAACCATCCTTGCATCCCTGGGATGAATCCTACTTGGTCGTGATGGATTATTGTTTTGATGTATTCTTGGATTCGGTTTGCCAATATTTTGTTGAGTATTTTTGCATCAATGTTCATGAGGGAGATTGGTCTGTAGTTCTCTTTCTTTGTTGCATCTTTGTGTGGTTTGGGTATCAGGGTAATTGTAGCCTCATAAAAAGAGTTTGGTAGTGTTCCTTCTGCTTCTATTGTGTGGAACACTTTGAAGAGGATTGGTATTAGTTCTTCTTTGAAAGTCTGGTAGAATTCTGCACTGAAACCATCTGGTCCTGGGCTTTTTTTAGTTGGGAGACTTTTGATGACTGTTTCTATTTCTTTAGGGGTTATTGGTCTATTTAAATGGTTTATCTGGTCTTGATTTAATTTTGGTATTTGGTATTTATCCAGAAAATTGTCCATTTCTTCCTAGTTTTCCATTTTTGTGGAGTACAGGTTTTTGAAGTATGATCTGATGATTCTCTGGATTTCCTCATTGTCTGTTGTTATGTCTCCCTTTTCATTTCTGATTTTGTGAATTTGGGTGTTCTCTCTTTGCTTTTTGGTTAATTTGGCTAGTGGTTTGTCTATCTTGTTGATTTTTTCAAAGAACCAACTCTTTGTTTCATTGATTTTTTGTATTGTTCTCTTGTTTTCTATTTCGTTGATTTCAGCCCTCAATTTGATTATTTCCTGGCATCTATTTCTCCTGGGTGAGTTTGTTTCTTTTTGTTCTAGAGCTTTCAGTTGTGCTGTTAATTCATTGGTATGGGATTGCTCCATTTTCTTTATGTGTGCATTTAGAGCTATGAATTTTCCTCTTAGCACTGCTTTCATAGTGTCCCATAAGTTTGGGTATGTTGTACTTTCATTTTCATTGAATTCTAGGAACTCTTTAATTTCTGTCTTTATTTCTTCCTTGACCCATTGATGTTTCAGGTGGGTATTATTCAATTTCCATGAGTTTGTGGGTTTTCTATAATTTTTGTTGTTATTGAGTTCTAACTTTAAGGCATGGTGGTCTGATAAAATACAGGAGGTTATTCCAATTTTTTTGTATCTGTTGAGATTTGTTTTGTGTCCAAGCATGTGGTCAATTTTTGTATGCTGTTTGTTTTTTCTTGGTTTTCTTGGCTTTCTTTAAGGGATTTATTTATTTTTTTTCCCATTTTTTTTGTTTCTCTTTTCCTCAATTTCTTTAAGGGAGTTTTTCATTTCCAGTTTAAAGGCCCTCTATCATCTTCATAAAGTTTTTTTTTAAGGTCGTTTTCTTCTGCTTCTTCTATGTTGTGATGTTTAGGTCTTACCGTTGTGGGACCACTAGGTTCTGGTGGTGCCATATTGCTCTTTATGTTGCTGTATGCATCTACCCATTTCTTTCTTCAATAGGTATAGGAGGTATCTATGTCTGAGGGAGCTTCTCTCAGTCCAATCTTTGCTTGCTGTATCTGTGTCTCAAGGGGCCACTCTTGGTCCAATGGAGCTCTTGGTCTAATTAGAGCTGGCAGATTCTGTGTCTCAGGAAGCCTCTGATGTCACAGGGGGATGGGTGGGATTGGGGTAGGGAGTGGGTCTTGTAGATGCCAGAGTCCAATGGGGGTTTTGGTGGGGAGGCCTGCCTGCAGGAGTCTTCCCTGCTGGCCTACAACTGGGCCAGCCAGAAAACTGTTAAATTTTAAAACAAATACTCAGGGAATCATACAATAATTTTCTGCGTGTAAGTTTATATGGTCTTCTGCAAGTGGTCAGGGTAGCAGAACTGCTCATGTTATCTTGCTTGTTTTCTATAGTCCGTGTATTATCATCAACACAAAGAAATACACTGTTTATGTCTCTGGCCTAACTTTTGTTGTTAGCTTGCCTTATTCTTTGGGCTTGGTTTGCCTTTCTTGACTGAGGTCATCACCATGTCATGACACCATCAGCAGGAAGTCTGTTTAACTGTGTGCCAGTCTCCTTCATGGGGCCGATATATAGGCTTTGTCTCCTGTGAAGTCAGCAGAGATGAGCATGGCTACTCCTGGGAAATGCAAGCATGTCTAGAATTTTACAGATAGCCAGAGGACTCACCATGCCCCTGCTTTATTTAGCGCATTGACTTCCAGAAAGATAGAGAAAGGAAAAGGGAAATTTTAAAGCAGACAATGAAATATAAAGACACATATAAAGGAACTAAGTCAGGCCTAACAGCTAATTTCTCATTAGAATCGATGCAGGAGAAGACAATGGAGCAACATTTTAACCACACGCAGAGGGGGAGAACAACTACAACCTTGATAACTTTAAAACTGGAATCCATGCTTCAAAAGAAATACCTTTCGAATGAAGTTAAAATAAAGATTAGTTAGATAAACAAAAACTGAAATCATCCATCCCAGCAGACTTGCATTAGTGGAAATATAAAGAGGTTAAGGCAAAAGTAAAATGACATTTTTGGAATGAAAGGTATGTTAAATATAGACTTTTTCTTGCTTGAATAAAACATTATTGGTGTTTAAACAAAACAATAACAGCGTAGTATGCAGTCTATGATTTTACACACACACACACACACACACACACACACACACAGTGCATAACAACAATAGTACAAGGGCAAAGAAGGAAGGAAGAATCATCCTGTGGAAAGACATTTGTACTAGACATGGAATAGTATGCTATTGCTTGAAGGCTGTAGTATTTAAAGATCTGTGCTATAATTCCCCGATTCTCTGCCGTGAAGAAACTAACTATGTGGTCACAGTTGATTATCCTGACCCCTTCCATTCTGAACGAAGCCACTATTTATCTTTATTAAAGCTGGCATGCTTTCTGAGGATGAGTTTGTCTTACAGTGTCTGATTTACAAACACAAGATTGCACATTAGACTATGAAACTCATTTCTTACAAAGGAGGAGCAGCAGTGTATACATAAATACAGGGTCTACTACGGTGTGTAATTACTGACACTTCATAGTTGTGGGTTTCTGTTTGTGTGTGTATGTGTGTGTTGCACATATGTGAATGTGTAGATGGACCCATGTTGAAGTCGGTACATGACACCGGATTAGATGTCTTCCTCTGTCACTCTCTGCCTTATTGCCACGAGACAGTCTATCAATGAACAGGAAGAACACTTTTTGGCTAGGCTGAATTGCCAATGAGTTCTTGGGATCTATCTATTTCCAACCAATGCTGGAGGTGTGGGCACATGTAACCATGCTCAGCTTTTGTATGAGTGTTAGGGTTTGAATTCAGGTCCTTGTGTTTGCAGAGCAAATACTCTTACATACTAGGCCATATCCTGAGCCCCTGAAATGTCTTTTTGACAAGGAAGAACCCTTTGATAATCCTAGAGAAGATACCCTAACAGAATGGATGTCAGCCTCCATGATACAATACACAGAAATCAACAATGTTCTATGCACACAGGAACATGTGTAAGAATGCATGCATCATATTACTCTCAATGATCTAGAGATGTTCTCCTATCTGTCTCTGCAGTTCTAAGCTTTGTAAGTCTACAGTTGCTGGTTCTGGAATGAGTGATCATTTCTACCAAGGGAAATAGTGAGAATCCTTCTGAACTGTAAGATAACCACTACCCCCAGTCACTTTGTATTCTTTATGCCATGAAACCACAAGCAAGGAAAGGAGTCACTATCCTGGTTGTCATCATTGGTATAGAGCTTGAGATTAGACAATGGGGACAAGAAATACTCTGGCACACAAGTGTTCCATCAGGGCATCTCTTTATGTTCCTATGACCAGTTTTCATAGTAAATACAATAAAAAAAATTATCCATGCCTTTATGCAGGCATGGTGATCAGTGTCTCAGAATACTCAGGGATTAGGACTGGTTTATCAACCAGCAGAGTCATCAGAGATGCTACTGAGAGTAGAGGGAATATAGGATGGCTGGCAAAGGAAAGAAATGAAAATTATCAGTCTTGTCCTTGAAATCAGCTACAGTGATGGGAGCTATAGCTTATTTCACTAACTTCACATTGCATATTTTCTCTTTTAGATCTGATCAACACTTTTCCATAAAGTTGCAAGAGACAAGATCAACAAACAAAATGGGAACAGCTTTTATAAATATCAACAATGAACTTGATGAGAAACAAACTAGGAAAAAATATCTTATTCCCAAGAGCTTTAAGCTGGATATAGTGATGTGCTTTGAAAATACTCAGGAATAAACTTAAGAGGTGATAGACTTCTATAAAGAAAAACGTACCTGAAGAAGACATTAAATGATGGAAAAACTTTCATGACTTTGGATTGGTAGAATTAATATTGTAAAAATAGCCTTACTACCAAAAGGAATCCATAGCTTTAATGCAATCTCTATCAAATTGGCAATGACATTCTTCACAGAACTAGAAAAGGGGTCCTAATATTAATATGGAAAAACAAAGCTAGCCAAAGCAATTTTAAAGAGAAAGAACATTGCTTGAAGCATAACAATGCCTGACCTCAGGTTGTACACACAGTCACAAAGATAATGTGATACTGGCAGCAACCAAACAAAATCAGACGTGCTGAGCAATGGAAGAATATAGGAAATCCGGAATTAGCCCACAGAGCTGTAGCTACCGCCTAATCTCAACAAAGGAGTCAAATACACACACTGGGAAAAAGGAGCCCACAAGCAATAGCTTCCTAAACAGAATCCCAAATGCACAGGAAACAATACCAAGTGTTTACAAATGGGATTACAGGAAATTACAAGTTCCTGCAAAGAAACTGTTGGCTAAGTAAACAGATAGCCGACACAATGGGAGAAAATAATTGCCAACTATGCTTCAGACCTGGGTTAATATCTATATTATATAAAGAACTGCAAAATTTAAACACCAAAAATAAACAAAGATGCCAAACAGCGAATGAGCCAATGAGTTCAGCAGATGGTTCTCAAAAGCAGAAATGCAAAAAAAAAAAAAAAATGTTAAAGTGTTCAGCATCCTTAGTTGGAAGGGAAATGCAAACTAAAACTGCTGTGAGGTTCCATTTCATCTAACAGAATGGCTGTCATCAAGAAAACAAACGACAAGGACTGCTGGTGAGGACGGGGAAATGGGGAAAAGGGACCCTCACTCTCTGCTAACGGGAGTGTAAACAGGTACCGTTACCATGGAAATCAGTGTGGCGATTCCTCAAAACACTAAAAATATCTAACTGTGTAATTCCTGTGGATATACCTAAAGGACTCCATGTTCTACCACAGTGATACCTGCACATCTGAGTTTATTGCTGCTCCATTCACAATAATAAGGGAGTGGAATCAACCTATATGCCCATCAGCAGATGAATGGGTAGTAGATTGTGGTACACATGGGGATCTTATCCACAGAGAAAGGAAAATGCATAAGAATCCAGACAATTGTGTTAAATGAGGTAAACCAGTCTCATAAAAAAGGAGTGTTTTCTCTCATATTCAGAGCCTAGCTTCGTGTGTGTGTGTGTGTGTGTGTGTGTGTGTGTGTGTGTGTGTGTGTGTGTGTACGTGTGCATATACAGTGCAGGAAAATAGAAAGGGGACCATGAGAGGAGAAGAGGCTTTAAGGAAGGGCTGAACATGGAAGGGAGGGATGTTAGGAATGGAAGGATAAGAAGAGACTGGAATGGGTCAAGGAGACATCAGAGATGCAGAGGAGGAGGACCAGCCCAAACAAAGGATTATGAAAGAGCATAAAGAACTCTGTTACTTTGTAACAGTCAAATCAAAACAATATTGTGAGGGCTTTTTTTTTTTTTCCTGAAAAGAAACCAGTCAAAGCCTGAGCAGCTGTTCGTCTGGGAAAGTCTATAAATGGTGCAATGGTAGGATTGTGTGTGGATGTTTTGATATGCTTCTGAGAGTCCCTTTTAGGATCAAGGTACACATTCTTTTAGCTCCTGGCTTTGGTTGTCGACAACTCGTACCTAAATCCTTCCCCAGTAGTTTTCCCCTGCTTAAGGGAGCTACTTGATTAAGTTTAGAATATGCCTAGCATATATCTGCTGACTAGTTGTGGGTAGAACCCCATTATCTCTGCCTAACTTCTCATACAGAGGCATCACAGCCTCAGTATCGCCTGCAGGAGCCTGAGGTCTCTGTCCTAACTGTGTTACAGTTTGACTTCTTAATGCTGATGTATGCTTTCCTTGCCATCCAGAGCTGTTAATCCTAAATGCACATGCCCAGAAACCTTTCACATACAAATCCAAGAGACTCTTAGTCTGTTTCCCAGGGAATCCAGTGTGTGGTACCCACTGTGCTCACACTGTCACACAGAGGGGAAATAGAGACTGTCAGGAGATGTGCTTCACACACACACACACACACACACACACACACACACACACACACACACACACACACAAAGGAAGCTAACGATATTCTAAGCCATCAACCTAGGAGAAATTTGAGTTATTTTTTAGGCTACTGTCTCCACATG
Source organism: Peromyscus maniculatus bairdii (assembly GCF_049852395.1). Taxonomy (NCBI): domain Eukaryota; kingdom Metazoa; phylum Chordata; class Mammalia; order Rodentia; family Cricetidae; genus Peromyscus; species Peromyscus maniculatus. The sequence goes on along the minus strand of NC_134866.1, from coordinate 48,291,060 downwards.
CTTCAAAGGAAGACACAAGTAGATATCACACTTTGAAAGGATTGAGAAGGTTCCTAGCCTTTTCTAGACTCATGGCAGAAGCTGCAATCATATCATTTTCAATAAATGAGAGCCCCAGCTTTTGTAATAACAAAGCCTTCCTCTCATAGAGGAAAAGGGTAATTAAAAGGAAGCATCACTAGCCTATTTTTAAAATTCATGTAAATTGTTCTTTGAAAGCATCTCCCCCCATTTAAGAATCTTTACTCCATCATGTATGGATTCATAACCTCTCAAATCTCAAACTTTTGAGGGTAGTCTCTGATGTCCCCACACCCACAGACTTCAGCCTCTCCCTGTGGGAAAGTGTTCATAAGCTAGCTGACCCACACAACTGTCCGGAGGAGTAAACCCTTGGAGGAATGCTGTGTCTCCCATCCAACTTTCCATGAGTCTCTGCTTATTTATTCTACGTGGTTATCCAGTTCTTTTCATGCTTTGGCTTCTCAGTTATTTTTAAAAAGTTTTTTTTAAGCTTTGGATTTAGCTTTACAGAAAAATTGCGAGGTTAGAACAAAATGTTCGTGTGTAGTCTTCACCCAGCTTTCCTGAACGTTAACATCTTACATAACCACAGCACACTTCTCAAAAGGAGGAAATAAATATTGGTAAGATACACTAACTCAAGTGCAGACTCTATTTGGATGTCAGCAGTTTTTCTACCTAATGTCTTGCTCTTCTGCTCCAGGATCCAGTCCAGGAAAGCCTATCACATTTAGTCCTTACGATTCCCGAGTCTTCTCCAATCTGTGACTGTTTCTCATTCTTGTCCTGTTTTTCATGACCTTCCTGGTTAAGGACTATGTGTCAGCAACTTTGTCAAACATGTCCCAGTGCGTGTTTGTCTGACATTTTACAACTAGCCCACTGGAGGGATAGATTTGAGAAGAAGAACACAGGAGTAAGGGGCCCGCTCATCGCTCTAAGAGATCAGTGTCAGCTCAGGACCCCAAGACCAGGGTCTCAGCACAAAGGAGGTTTATTTGCCCCAGACGGACAGAGGGCAGGGAATAAGAGACAAAGACAGGAGATAGAGGATGAGGGAGAAGAGGAAGGGAACATGGGAGAGGGGGCAGGGGTATCTGTCCTGGAGGGGGACAAAGGACTGTCTCTGGATAGAGAGGAGACAGATGTGGCCCATAGGAAAATGGCAGTTTAAAGGCAAAAGGGGAAACCTTGTATCAGATTGAGGTGTTTAATTTTAATTGGGTATATTAATTAGGTGAGCCAAAGGGGGCTTCTGATTGCTGGACTTCAATACTTTGATACCTGGACCTTGGTAATTAGGCTCAGGAGAAGGAAGTGGCCAAATAAGGGAATAGACCTTGATGACTAGTTTTAGGAATGAAATCTAATGGTTTTTAGCAAGGCAGAGAGAATGGGGAGAAGGACAAGGCCGTGTTTGCCAGACCCAGGCTGGCTAGAGTCCCTTCAGTCACTCATACCAAAGGACTCTCCGTTCATCAAACGCTCACTGCTGGTGTGAACTACATTTCCCAGATCCCTTTCTTCTATACCGTACCATTCGGAAATAAGTTACTAAGCCCCACCTGCATAAAGGTGGGGATCTACATACTTACTCTTTTCAGACTTACTCTTTGTCTTCCATTTGTTTTTCAGTCATTTGTGCCAACAGGGACTTAATGATAGTTATTTAATGCTTTATGTTATAACATTCTTGAAGAAATTATTTTGTTGCTCAAATTGTTGCAGATTTGTCTCCTGGGAAGTCTTTGAGATGAGTGCTATGTCTCTTTTGGCATTCAGGTCTCATTTTACTATCTCCCTTTCTGTCTCTTTCTCCCCCTGCTCCATCTCTCCTACTTAATTTCTGTTATTACAAGATATTCCAAGCATGCCCAGCATTGTCCTTTTCTAAGCTCTGTGATCAACAAATTCATCAAGGTCCCCTGGTTCCTTCTATAGGACAGTGGCAAAGAAACCAAGATCTAGGCGCTAAATGTACCATTTGCTAATGACTACTTTTGGTATTAATAGTTACAACTATGAAAGATGTATATGTATACTCACCAACATAAGCCTATGTATTTCATATATATGCACATATATGTCTATATGCATGTATGGCCATGTGTCTATATGTATATGTGCATGTATTCATACTGACATATCTGATTCTACTCCAGGGGTCATCCTGGCCATCCTCCTTCCTTCCTTACCTCCTTCTCTCATTTTGAGAACCTGTCTCCTGTTGACTAAAATGCACTAAGGTTTTTGCTCACCTGTAGCAGACACATAAAATAGCTTTGGAATTGCTGGCTTACATCTTTGTTAGAAAGGAGAAAGAAATCTACCATCTGTAATTCAGTGTCTCCTCGCAGAGTTTTTTGGTCTGTAGCCTTACAGTATCCAGTCAAAATGGCATTTTACAAAGTTACATAGGTAAGCTCCTTTTGCTCCAACCTCTTCATGAGTTTGTGATACACCTAGCCTCAGTTGCCAGTTTGAATTTCCCCTGGTAGCTCCCTGATGTCCTGGTTGATTTTCAGAAATACATATAAAGTTCCCTTTTTGTAGTGTACAGCACTGTATGACTTGTGAGGCATTATGCAAAAGATGAAGGGGTGCTGTACCTGTAAGTGGGAAACTTAGACTTATGGTCTAGATCGGCCATTGTGTCGTCTATCCAGGACCACTGACCTTTGGAACCTCAGTTTTTGTTTATTTGTTTGGTTTTTGTAGTAAAATAGAGATGACTTGTAAGTCTTCGATGATTGTAACTGAATATGACTTACAAGTTGCCTGGACTAGTGTTTCTTAACATTTGAGCCAGTTAACATTTGAACACAATCTGTCTTCTTCTGCCTTAACCCACTGTGGCTGTATCCTCCAGGTTAGCTGAAGATAAAGAACACTGCTTGGGTCCCAACTCTCAGCCACAGACAATAGCTCTTTCAGAGATCTCACATACATCTATCCATCCATAGTTTGAGGGGCTGGACTAGGGACTGGCCATGGCTTTTCTAACACTCCAACCTCTGCATTCTCCCTCTTTTCCCTCCATAGACTTTGTCACTAAATGCTTTTTCCAAATGGGCTCTATAGCATGCACCACTCAGGGAAACAGTGTAAAACAATGGGAATGAGAGGATTTCCCCCCCCCCCAGACTCACTGACACAATTTCAACTGAAGCTTGACTCAGCAGGGGCCAGCCTACAAAAATGCAATGCCATAAAAGCATTTTTGCTTGAATTTCAAAGCATGAAATTAAGATTATTATCATTATTATTTCATCCACAGTAACAAGTAAGCTACATTCAAGAAGCCAGGTACACTATTACCACAGAGTCAGTACAGGAACCTGAATCATATCCCACAGACACTTGGTCATCAGAACTCGGGTTGGCTCTGCCACCCTGTCATCTCCTTAAGCAACAACTTCATGCTTCAGAACACACAACTAGATTCCTGCCAGAGGGGATGGTTATCTAGTGGATTGTGCGCAACCAGCCAGACACAGAGCCCAGCAGCCGCCGGAAGCCTTTTCAAATTGTTTGAAAGTGTTCTTAAAAAAAATGAAGGCAGGCAAGACAGAAGGTCTCCCATCCTTTCCTAAGCCCTGGGGGAGCCCTCTGATGGCTGCTCTCAGGGAGCACAGACCGTCGTTGACAGACATGCCTGCGATGTCCAAGGTGCACAAGAACCACCTAATATTGATTTCTGAAACAGAGACAGGAACTAATGACAGAATTTGCTTGACTATGGGTCTCCTGTAGCTAGCAGCAGAAAGATAGCACATAGGCAAAACATTTGCTCAACTATTCTCCTGTCCTTGTCCTCTCCAGCCTCTGTCTTGGCTTCCTGTTTTCTGGTGGACACTTACTGTCTTTATGGAAAAAAAAAAACTCATGGAAAACATCCATCTGGACTTGTCAGATGGGTAGGGGAGAGCAAGAACAGGTAGTGTGGTTCCCCTTCGAAAAGCAAAGCTTAGAAAACAAGCAGCAAGCGCAACCCTCTCAGCGCCTCAGCCCTCCACCGCTAAAAACAGAGACCTTTAATAGGTTGTTTCCAGCCACCATGGGCAATAGTCACCCTGACCCACTGTCCCCTGAGGGACAAACACACTCTTCTCTCCCCTCTTGCTTCTCGACACCTTTAAGGCAAATGAATGTGCCTCTGGTTCCATCCCATACTCAGCCATTCCCAGCCACTGGAGAGGAGATATCCATGAGTCTTCTCCATAAAAGAGGTTGTGGCCCTAGCAGAGGTTGCCCAAGCAGGGCCCGCTGCACCACTGGTCTGTTCCCATCTTACAGTGGTACTGAGAGTTTTCTGGTGAGGGTCGAGGTAAACAGAAACTACCAAAAAAGCCACTGCCAGTGCTTGTCCTGGAGACAGGACACATGGATGAGGACTTCCATGATGATTAATCCTGGTTGTCAGCCTGACTGGATCGAGAGCCATCTAGAAAACTAGTCAAACATACTTCTGGGTGTGGCTGTTTGTACAGAAACATTGTTATATGTACCAGTAAATAGAGGTGAGAATATCCAACTTGAATGTGGAAAGCCCTGTCTTATAGATGGAGTCCCTAGAAGGAACAGAAAGGTAAAAGGAGGAGGCTCACACACATGCTTACTTCTTCTTGAACAGATACATCTCTTACTGTTGCTGTGGTGACGAGACATCAGACTCCAGCTTGCTCAGCCTTGGAAGGTGGACTTGCACCAAGAATCCTTCCAGGGGCTTCTAGGCCTTAAGTCTTAGAAGAGGCTGTCTTATCTCCCCCTTCTTAGAATGACAACAGGTTTCCCAGCTCCTCAGCTTTCAGATTGTGTAGACTGATCTAAGAAGTCCCCTCATAAACATCTGTATGTGTTCTTGGGGGTATATGGAGGGTTATCTAACATTAAAGTTCTTTGAGAAGGACATGTAGCAATCTACTACTATAACAGATTCCTAAAATATACTTATACATATAAAAAAGAAGTTTAAATGGTGTTACCCTACAATAGAGAAGCAATGCTTCTATCAGACAACATAATTCCCCCTCCCAAAAAAAACCTCTCAGTGTCAGGTATGGGTTACCTCTTTTTAAATTGTTAGTCAGTGGGATCTCATGGCCTCCTCTTCCCAAACATAACAGATTATTACCATTGCTTTTGGTTACTTTCCAGAACTTGATGGTGAGACCCTGTTGCTGAAGACACCACATAAGGCATAGAGAAGTCAAGCTACTACTGACCTGGAAGCTTCATCCCTACTGGCTAGCTTTCATAGTGCTGGAAAGTTCTGTTTATGCTAGTGGGGTAGAAAAGCAATCAACAGTCTTACCCCTTGAGCTACAGCAATAGCTGGCCTGGTAAGATAAGGCCAGATAAGGACCACTTGTGCAGTAGAGGCATGAATGTTATGGCTATAACCAACCATTTCTGATTGAAGTTAAAGCCTATTCCTCTTACAGAAGTCATGTTTGGTACTGTTAACTGGGCACCAAAACTTGTGCCTGGTTAGGTCATAGGCTTTAGGGGAGAAGCTAATGCTATTATTCTGTTAAATGGACATAATAATAAACTGACCCCCTCAGTTCTTATCTTTATACCCATAGATTAGTGCATCTCTCATGCTACAGCATAGAATCTTCTTTTGGCCATAGATGGTAATTAACACAGAGATCCACAACTGGAAAATATGCAGAGAATACAAGACCGTTGACTTCTTAGCTTTAAATGGGACATCTATATCACACCCCCTCTCCACAAGGCTCAGGAATCATTGCAGAATAAGGGGAAGGAAAATTGTAAGAACCAGAGGTAGTGGATGTTTGCAACAAAATACTATTTGGTGGCCATGACAAGGCTGTTAAACACATTAACTCACAATGGTTGTGACCACGTGCACAAGACCTTCACAGAATCAAGCCAGCCCAAATCCCAGAGTGGACAGGCTCATGAAATCCCACCCAAGCTCAGAGCTATTGGTAATTGATGGCTGCTGTAGTTGGGGTGTGGAGGGAGGAAGTTTTCTTCAGTGGTACAGTACCTAAAATGCTACCCATGTGCCAGTAGATGGTCTTATACCCATCTACCTATTGGCAGCTTAATTAAGTGGACTTTGTGGGCTTAAAGGGAAAGAGAGTGAGAGAATGAGCAAGCGAGCAAGCGAGAGAGAAATCTTAGAAGGGGAGGATTGGCAGTGGGTTTGATCAAAATACATTATATGCATATATAAATAAAATGAAATAAACAAAATAATATGCCCCCTTAATTATATATGTATTCTAATGCTTCTATTCCTTTGGGGAAACTATGACACTGCAGCCTCTGCCTGGAGTTAAGACTCCTTAACCAGGAAGTGCTCATCCTGTAGGAGTGAATGTGTGGCAGGGTCCTGTGCTGTTGTTCCCTTTGAGGGAGGGGACCAAGTAGGCACAGAGTCAAACCACAAAGACTCTGGGAGAATGTCGAAACAACAAGCTCAGTTTATTCAAGAAGAGGCAAGCCTTATATACCCTCTACTCCACCCTGTGGGAAGGTCTGATGAATCTTCACCTGCTGGTGTGACATGGCTGCCTCTCATTGGTCCAGGTCATCTCCAGATCATGTCTCAGCTGCTGTTGCTAAGGCCCTTAGGCAGATCCAGGTTGGCTCTCAGAAAGTGTCTTTTTTACTGGTTTGGGCCAGCTGGCCCTCAAGCCTGTTAGGGATGAGTCATCCCACATGAATAGACCTCCTCATTGGAAACGATATCCTTAGAGCCAAGAGTGATGGCCCATGTCTGTCATCCAAACACTCAAGAGGCTGGAGCAGGATGATTTCCATAAGATAGAGGCCAGCTTGGACTCTAGGTGAGGTACGACCAACCTCAGCTACAAAGTGAGACTCTATCTTAAAACTAGAAAACAACAAAAAGATAACCAGATCTATGGTCCTCTGCTTCCTCTCCATGGAGGACACGTGATGACACATGGTGGTGTACTCTGCACATTGTGCACTTACTCTGCACATTGAATGTCAATTGTTGATTAAAAAAATCGGGGGAGGGGAGCTTCACTACTTAGATTTAACTTCAAATCTATTCTCATGTGGTGAAATTCAACCATTTCCCAACCGTGGGATTTACCTGCTATAGACTGTAAGTGAGACAGCTTTTGAAGTGGGTTATGATGAGTATGATAAAGAAAACTGTTTCAGGGTGAGTGATGGGCTGGAGGTCAATGGAAGAGTTGTATATGTAAAAAGCCTGTGAAACAGAACATGTGATTTTTTTCTTCCTTCCCACCCTCACCCACAGTCTTTAATCTGTACCTGCTCTTCCAGAGAGGCCAGAGAAAGAACATCAAAGAGCATTTTTGCTTTCAGTTCAGTAAATAGAACTACATGATGTCTAAAAGGCTAGGGGAGGCGGGGAAGATGTTAAAGAAAACAGTGGGTCTTGAGTGTGTCATTGCACAGAACAGTATGTCCCCAAACCTACCTGCAATAGTTTTGGAGTCTTCAGAGAGGGTGGAGAAGGGAATGTTGACATTCTCATTATTAGGTTTCATAAGGATTTCCCCCTATGCTGATCACAAATGTTCCTCTAGATTGCACCTTGAGAAGATGTTTGTCTAAACCAACCAAGGATGATAGTAATTGAACTCTCTAATGTGTATAAGTTAGATTTTAAAATGCAAACACCAGACAAATAATGCAGAATATTTAAACAGTTTTTCTATTTGGTGATAGAATGACTCAGACCCAAACCAGAATAGAATTAAATAGAAAAATCTAGATGGTCCTGAGAGGAGTGGTAGTCGTTTCTAAGTTACTTCCTGCTCTTTCTGGAGAAAAAAAATTATGCATGTGGAGCTCTAAGAGTTCTGAGAATGAAAAAAAGAAAAAAGAAAGTTCTGAAGTTGGTTATCCAAGCAGAGCAGTCAGGAAGTAAGGTAGCGAGGCACTGTCCCTAGCCTGACCCCATTAACAACAGAGAGGGAGGAAGCTGTCCCCACTTCTCATGGTGATGGAGGTATGGACATGTGGGAGTGATAGACTGGAAGAAAACAGTCTCCAGAGACACAGAGGCGTCAGGAACAGCACCTAGCCAGATACCTGGATGCTGAGAGTTTGAAGTCGAGGACAGCCTAAAGGGAAGAGCCCAGCATCAATTGAAGAAATCAGCCAAATGGTGAGCTGGGCTGGGCCTGGGAAAAAGGTAACAAGTCAGGCATGGCATTGGGGGGATGAGCAAGGAATCAGTGGGTTGGAGATGCTGGGAGAATTTTGTGGGATTCGAAAGCTGCAGTTGGTCGAGCCTGATCTGATCCAGATGTGGCTCACCAGCACAGCGCTCAACATGGAAGCAATCTTTTAGGACAAGACAAGACAGCCATTGGCATCCTTGAGCTTCTTCTTTTACTTCCTGACTGTGAAGTCGCTGCTTTGCTTAATGCCTGCTTCCTCATTTGAAAAGTTAGGATGATATTAGTATTTAGCACAAAGTGTTATTGTGAGAACTGAATGAGTTATACATCTTCAGTGTTAGCAGGGATAGTGGTACATACCCATAATCCTAGCACTTTGGGAAGTGAGGGGGAGGATGTTGACTTTGAGGCCAGACTGGGTATAGGAAAACTGTCTCAAAACCAAACCAAACCATGTTAAGTGTTTAGCGAGCTAGCTAGAACATACCAAGTGCTCAATAAATATTAGCTCTTAAGATGATTTACCATCTTCATCCAGAAAGTCTCTGTGTGCTATGGAAGAGTGAATCCCAGTACTGAGCATACCCAGGGCTTCATTGGGAATGTAAGATCTGGCCCCCAAGTATCTGTCCTGCATTGCTGCTCTGGTAATTTAAGATAGTCACCCTCCTCTTTGACACCTCCTCTGTGCCTGCCTAGTCACCTCTTCTCCACTTTATCACTACTGCATGACTCTTCACAGTAGCCTGTCTTGTCTTACCCTGGCCTTCAGTTCCATCTTTACCCAGCCAGATGTGATCATTCTAAAATGAATATCCAATCAGACTTTCTGGCCTAATAGACTTCATGACTTCCCTTTATCCTCTAGGTCCTTTTCATTTTCTATCCTAAAGTGGCTGAGAGATCTCCTTGCAGAAACAGCTGGCTCTAGGACTAGGGAGATGCACGAGGTGAACCTGGAGCGTCATGCACTAGCAGAAAGTAAGGAAATGCTTAAAGAAAAATTTGAACTTGGGTTGATATTGGAAATGTCAAAGTGCCTGAAGAATCAGATTGCAAGAGTTCCTCACAGCCAAAGCTGGAGCCATTTAAAAGACAACAGCCACGTGGAAGTACTGTGTATAACTCAAAGGAACGAAACAGTCCCAGTTTATATTGTAAGTTTATGAATGAATGGAGAACAACCAAATCTCCCCTGCAGAGGAATGCCGAGTGACTTGTATTGACAGTTCAGTTCTCTAAAGTGTGGGCTGCACACAGTCCATTCTTTCCAGAGGACACAGCATGTTGAGGGAGAAAATGAACACGTTTATAGTGAAGACACGAGGCAAGCACTATCTCCACTAGGTGACCAAGGTCAGTGTAGCAGTGTAACCAGCTCATCAACAGGAGGTACTGAGCACATGTGATATGGGGCAACATGACGAAAATGAGATTTTTGCCTCGGGAGATCTTTCTCCTAAAAATAATACCATTCTCATTGTGAAGAAAAGGATAGACAGACCAACATCCTATAAATATCTAATTAGGTCAAAGCTGTTAAGGTCATCAAAAGAAAAAAAGTATGAGAAACAATTTTGGGTAAGATAATCTTAAGGATAATTTACAACTAAATACAATGTGGTGTTCTTCAACAGGAAAAAAACAAACAAACAAGAAAATCTAAATGAAGTATTATCCCTAGTTAAGAATAATGTATTACTATTGGTTTATCAACAGAGACTGTGAATATATAATGTTGAATAGTAGGATAAACCACGTGGGAGCCATAACTTTCATAATATTTATGTTACTCTAAAGATATTTTGAAGATTAAAGTTTATTAATATGGAAAAAAGGATCAGAGAAATTTTACACCAATCTCATAATTCTAGTAGGTTGGCCACCACTAGACTAAGCCCATTCTCAAATTAATAGTGGCATCTCCTCTGCCCATAGTGCTCTCCCAGTTCTTTAGGGAGGTAACAACAGTGATGTCCCAAACTGCCCATTCAGAATACAGGCGACACCCAGATTCATTCTTCCATCGTACACAGTCAGCGAGGCACACAAATGATGAACACCATGGGCTTGGGAAGGAGGCAGCTTGGTTCTACCGTGGACTCTAGCTGAATTTTGGAACCTGTTTCCTCATCTATAACACAATAAAATAATAATAATGCCACACAAAGTGGGTGAGGTTACGTGATGAGATAACAAAATGCTTGACGCAGTCCTCATTAGAAAACTCCCCTCAGTCTGTGGTCTCTACAGGAGGTAGAGCAGAAATGGTATCTGCTCCCTAAGAGCTTCTCAGTTATCTAGATTGTTGGTGTACATGTCACCAGGAATTGTCTCAATGTTTGGCCGGAGCTGGTTCAGGATCCCAGCTGTAGCTTACATCAGCTGCTTTCAGCTGCTGTAGATTTGGAAGAGAAGCCACAGCGCAGAGACCCACTATTACCCTGAGGCAACCCTTGGCCATTCTCGGACTGCATTTGTTTCCCACAAAACCAGGAAGCTCTGTTTAATCACCATCCAGTTTTCAGCCTACACACAATGGTTACAAGCAGATCCAAACCAGTTCAAGGAGAATTTTGCCAGTAAAATGTCATGAGACCGCACAGCTAATTCTTATTACTTCAATAAATTGAAACATTCGACAGCTACAGTTTTACTCCCAACCAATCAGGCTTTTCACAATTCTAACACAAACAGCAATTGAGTGTCTGGTGTGATGTGTTCTCGATGCCAGGAAGGCTTCTATGGTGGGGGGGGGGGAGCACCATGCTATCCTCCCCGCTGGCATTTACCAAGGTCCTTTCCATATTTGCTTAGTTGATCAGGTAGAAATGTTGGTGACAGTCCTTCCTGGCTCCACCATGCTTCTTTTCCCCTGAGGACTGGCCAAGCAACTTCCTGGCTGTCTCCACCCAGCCTGGGCAGTTTCCTGGCAGAGTCGGCCAGCTTCAGTGCCAGCTCTTGGGGTCAAGTTTCCAGCCTCACCAGTCCCAGCTTAGGCTTCTGCTCCCTTGAGTGTTCTTTCCTAACAGACAGAGCAAAGAAGAATTCCCATGATGCCTCAGGCAAAGGCCATGGCATCTTTCAGGATGGTCTACCATGCTGCTTTTTTTCGTTTGGTTTTTGGTATACTGCAATTTATCTATAATTAAAAATTACTGGCTGGTTAAGTAGGTACATTGGTTCAAGTGCAATATGGATTCATTATCACATGTTTATTGTGTGCCCAGCATTCATGATCAGAGCTTCATATTATCCCTAGAAACAGGCTACTGAAAACTTATCTTTTTTTTAGCCTTATCTTTACTATTACTATTTCCATAATAATTTCAACATTGATTTGTGTGTGTGTGTGTGTGTGTGTGTGAGTACCCATGTATGTATTCCTGTCCATGTGTGTGTGTGCATGTAAGCACGTGTACAGTAGAGGCCAGAGGTTGACATGGGGTGTCTTCCTTGACTGCTTTCCATATTACACAATGAGGCAGTCTCTTGGTGACCAGGATCTTGCATTTCTCTAATCTTGCTAGTCAGTTTGATGCTGAAGTGCCCTGGCACCACTTGGGTCCTGGGATTACAGGCAGGGCCACCTGCCTGCCTGATAATTACATGGGTGCTAGGGAACCAAACTCAAGTTCTCTTTCTTGGATTGCATGTGCTTTACCCAATAAGCCATCTCCCTGTCTCTTACATTGAATAAAGTGGTTGCTTGAATGAGGAGGGCCCCACATAGGCTCCAATATTTGAATGCTTGGTCCCCAGTTGGTAAAATTATTTGGGAAAGAATAGAAGGTGTGGCCTTGTTGGAAGAGGTGTGTCACTGGGGGTAAGTCTGGAGGTTTCAAAAGCCTATGCTGTTCCCATTTAGTGCCTTTTTCTGTGCCTTGTGCTTATGAACTAGATGTAAATTCTTGGCTACTGCTCCAATGCCACGCCTGCCTGCCCACTGCATACATGGACTCATCATCCAGAACCATGAGCCCCAAATTAAATAAGTTTTTTTTTGTAAGTTGCCTTGATTATGATGTTTTGTTATGGCAATAGAAAAGCAATTGAGACAGAAGTTGGTACCAGGAAATATACTAGTAGTAACAGGCTTGATCATAACAGTTTTTGAAGGAATGTGGAAGATCTTAGGATTTTGGGCCAGTTGAACACTCTATGGGGAGCTTAAAGGGTTATGCTAGTAGGAACTTGAAGACAATAATATTGAGACTAGTGTGGACTATGGAAGCCCAGTTGAAGAGGTTTCAGAGGGGAACGATACTAGTAACTGAACTAGAGACTATTCATGTGATATTTTGGCAAAGAATGTGTCTACTTTTTGTCCTTGACCTAAGAATCTGCTTGCGACTAAATTGAACTGTTTTGGACAAATTTCTTTGGCCAAGGGGACAGCCTAATATTAACTCTGTCATGTGGTTATTAGTGATCACTCTTATTCAGGTCTATAATAAAAAGAGCAAGCAGAGCAAAAATAAATACAAAATACAGTTTGAGGAGAAAAGGAGCACCAGGAAATTTAATGTTGGAACCATGATTTGTGTGGGAAGAGATAAGGAAAAATGGAATTAAGGGAATGGTGCCCTCAGGGCAAGACCTCATCCAACTCATCTTGCAACTTGTGAAGAGGCCTAAGAAATTCTTTGTTCCCAAAGAGCAACACACACACACACACACACACACACAAAAAAAAAAAAAAAAATCAAGGCTTGTGCAAATGCAATTAAAGGAGAGGGACGGTTCCATCCCAACCAAGCAGCAGAACTTGGCAGCATCAGCCACATGGTTCTGGCTTTAGAGTCAAGAGGGATGCAGGAGTGAAAGGGTTGTGGAATTTTCCTCTGTGGTTAAGTCAAGCCACTGAGGTCAGATGTGTGGCAGGGGAGTTCCTGTATAGAGGCCCACGGAGGTCATTTTCATGAAACTGTAAAAGTGAAGCCTGGATTATGTTCGAGACCCTAAACTGTTAAAGGTGCCAGAACCATGGGATACTTGCCAAGGAATGCTGCACATAGGGAGTGGAATCAGCAAAAGAAAGAGAAGCCTGCAACAGTCAGCAAAGCTGGAAGGGCAGAGCCATCTAAGCCATTTGACATCACACTGCAGGATTTGGAGTTTGCCCTGCTGGGTTTCAGTCTTGCTTTGGTACAGTATTTCCTCACTGTGCCCCTATTCCTCCTTTTTGGAATGGTAATCTATATTTTGTGCTGTTGTATGTTGAAAATATGTAGTGTGCTTTCTGATTTTATAGGGGGTTGCAATTAAGAGATTTCCTCGAGTCTCGAAAAGACTATGGACTTTTAAACAGTATTGATACCGTGAAAGACTATGGGGACTTTTGAAGTTGGACCAAATACATTTTGCATTATGATCTGGCTGCAAGGCTATGGGGCCAGAGAGTAAAATGTGGTGATTTAAATGAGACTAGCCCCCATAGGCTCACATATGTGAGCGCTTGGTCCCAAGTTGGTGAAACTGTTTGGGAAGGATTAGGGGGTGTGGCCTTGTTGAAAGAGATGTGTCACTGAAGATGGGCCCATGCCATTTCCTGTTAGCCCTTTTTTGCCTTCTGCTGGTGGATGAGAAGTGAGTTCACAGTTATGGCTCCAGTTCAATGTCTGCTTGCCTGCTGCTGCCATGTCCCCTTCCATGACAACTAACCCCTGGAACCAAGAACCCCACATGGAAATTATCTTTCATAAGTTGCCTTGGTCATGGTGTTTTGTCACAGCAATCGATAGGTAACTAGGACAAATACCTTAAGCCTTAAAGTGTTTTTCTTTTCCTTTTTCTTGTGTATCTTGTTCTGTGGGTCCTGCAGGGAAGTAATCTTAAATGACCTATTGACAGATTTAATTAAAACATGGTAACAATTCAGGATTTCTTAGCTAAATTCTTACTGAATTTTCAGTGCAAATTTCCGACCCATTACACTCTGCTATAAACAGCTGGTTAGTCCTACTCTCAACCCTTCAGGAAAGAGTAACTAATATTTATTGTATACCTATAAGTCCTGGTCACTTTTAAAACACTCTCCAGGCGCCATTTCCTTTGCAGTGGTGATTAGCTACAATCATTCTAAGTGTTCAATTTCTTTGTTTTCAGGAAGTTTAATACCACATTTGCCTGAGTATGTGCATAATAATCTATAGTAAAATTGGTACTCTATTACGTGACTTATATGTGAGGACAGTATTCTCCTACAAACCCAGACGGCATCTTTATATATTAGCCAATTGTAAGCTCAGTTTTAAATCTTCATATATCTACTAATCTCTATTTATATACACATATACATATAAAGGAATAATATAAAGGCATTTTGTAGGAAAAAGTCCCAAATTGATACTAAAATTATTCAACATGTAGACAAATGTTTTAGAATGGTTTCTGACATTTAGATCTGTCTTTGTCTGGTGTTTGGATGTCTTATTAACAAACAAGAATGAAGCAGTTATCTGAGTTCTTTGAATGGTGGGATAACAGGTTAACTCAAATACTCTTGGCTTTAGAAAACCATGGCTGTGAAAGTGAAAATTAAATACTTGAGAAATCTCATCTACATTGGAGAACATAGGCAATTCAGGTTCCCCTCAGATGCTGGTCACAGTTTCTGGTTATTCATGACAAACTTGGGTAACATTATATTGCATCTGTAGTAGAAAATGAAGAATTCAGCCATTTAGCAAAAGTGAATTAGTTGAAAGTCCGTTGTCAACCTACCTACACAACCTGGGAGCATCAGGGAGAAGAGAGGCAATTCCTCACATTTTCACAGATACGACTGTCAATAGTTGTACCAGATAGGAAAGGATAGAAAGTGAGGTCCAACTCAGTTTACTAAAAGTGTTTATATATGTATGAATGAAAACCATTACAAACATAATTCAGCGAATACCTTTTAACAATGGTCTAGCCTTAGGCAGGCCAGCCAGCCTAGCCAAGATGGTGAGCTTCAGGCTTAGGAAGAGACTCTGTCACAAGAGAGTAAGACAGAGAGTGATAGAGTTGGATCATTGATAGCCTTGGTTGCTAAGTAACCCATAATTAAATAATAAACTATGGATGGATGGATGGATGGATGGATGGATGGATGGATGGATGGATGGATGGATGGGTGGGTGGATGAATGGGTGGGTGGATGGATGGATGGATGGATGGATGGATGGATGGATGGGTGGATGGGTGGGTGGGTGGGGGATGGATGGATGGATGGATGGATGGGTGGATGGGTGGATGAATGGATGCATGGATGCATGGATGGAATTTACTGCATGGAGAAGGCTTATAAGGGAGCAGATTGGTAGGACAAGTATATATAACTACACTATCAGGTATCAGGTATGACATGACCACATGCAGGGCAGAGAAGATAATGCAAGGTGAAGACTGGGGATATAGATCTCTGAGAGGAAAATGCAGGGACAGAGCCTGCAGGGAACTGGCCAGGGGTGGTAGGGCTTCCTTAGGTAATGGAAGCCTGAGAGGACACTTAAAATACAAACAACTCAGTGGAGCTTTCTGATTCAGAATAAACGGCAAAGTGTGTTAAGTAGATTGGGAGAAGAAAACAGTGGTAGGAAAATGTGTTAAGAAGGGTCTTGATCTAAGATGGACA
Organism: Peromyscus maniculatus bairdii; assembly: GCF_049852395.1. Taxonomy (NCBI): domain Eukaryota; kingdom Metazoa; phylum Chordata; class Mammalia; order Rodentia; family Cricetidae; genus Peromyscus; species Peromyscus maniculatus. Next base: position 48,275,250 of record NC_134866.1, on the reverse strand, counting down.
GTAGGACAGGAGACAAGGAACTTCTCAAATACATAACTAAAGTAAATTCTGGAGTAAGGCTATCAGTGAGGGGCCTAGGAAATAGGAGCAAAATACGATGGCCTATACCTGTATCTATGTGGATATATGTACATAAAATGCAATGGTTTATACCTGTATCTATGTAGTTGTACACATATATGAAAATGTTATGCTGAGTATATAACAGTAGGTATTAAAGCACTCTAGTTTTATATGTTTTTTGAAATATGAACTTCCTTGACTACTGGACATATATGGAATATCAATGTAAGAGAAATGACACAAAAGTCTAAAATTGAGACTGACAACAAAGTTATTTTTTGGTGTGTGTGTGTGTGTGTGTGTGTGTGTGTGTGTGTGTGTGTGTCTGTCTGTCTGTGTCTTTGTGTGTGTATACATGTATACGTGGGTGTGGAGGTCAGAGGACGATGCCAGGGGATCGGCCCTATCACCCTCTGCCTTACTCCCTTGTGAAAGTGTCTCACTGAATCTGATGCTTGACATTTTGCTAGGCTGGGTGGTCAGTGAGCTCCTGGAATCTACTTCTCTCTGCCCCCGGAGTGCTGGGGGCACATGAAGTCATATGTGGCTTTCACATGGATGCAGGGGATCTCCATTCAGGTCCTTGTTCTTGGGCAGCAAGTGCTCTTACACACTAAGCCATCTCCCCAGACCAAGGGACTATTTTAAAAAGTGGCCTGTAGAGTTAAGGAGGAATGGGGGAGACTCCTTATATTTTCTCTTAAGAAACAGAAGTTTACAGGAGTTAAGGAGCAGAGGTACTGTTCTCAGCTGGGAAAGCAAGGATGGAGAGAACGTGGCATAACAGAAAAGCTAGACAGAAACGCAAGATAAAAAATGTCATTGCTGAGAACAGTGAGCAAGGAAGTTAGCCACACTCTGCTGCTATCACTATTATTAACAGCAGTTATTTAATCCTTGACTACTGCATCCATTAATGCAATCATTTAGATATTAGGTCTATAGAATGGTAGACACTGAATATTTTGTAATAAATTACAAGTTGTGTTTTTTTTTTTTAATTTTGCAGTCTGAGATCCCATAGTTAACAGCTTCAAGCATCTGGTGTGTTTTTTCATATTAAGATTCTCAGTCTCCATCCAAGAATGAGAGAATATTAAGTGCCATCAATTTATCCAGGATCTGATAGGCAGATGATAAATTAACCAAGGATATGGATTTTGGAAAATGTTGTTTTCTGACGAAATTTCTGTTTAAGGCTAGGGCTAGGAAAATCAGGATTGCTTGTAACATAGGAGATGAAAAAATCCTTTTGCTCATTTTCAAGTGACTTCACAAAATTCTAAAGTATTTCTAGTGAGGAGAAAAATCTTTATAAAACATGAAAAATAAATATAATAACAATGAAGAAAAAAAAACAAAAAACAAAAACCAGTGACCCCCATTCTTCTTTATCCTGACACAGTAAGTTAAAACCATGTTGTAGGAACAGGATCAACTTTGGCAAATGTAATCCTCGGGGTTAGTAGTGACATGTATGACTAACTTTAAAAATCACATTTTATTGAATTCTGTAGAAAAAAATTCTGTTGCTTTAGTTAAAGACCGCTTTGAGGATCTAGTGAGCATCATGTACACGATGCTCAGGAAAACATGCAAGTTCAAGCAGACACCTCTAACCCCTGCTCTTGTTGCAACTCAAGCAAACTCAATTCAGTTAGTGAAGCGGGTGAATATGGTAGTTAAGACTGTATCCAACCAGTGTTGTTTGGTTCAACAAACAACATATTTAAGCCTGACATTGTGATAATGATAATTCTCCTAGTGCTGCAGACTCATTAAAGAAATCTGTATTCTAGCCAGTAAATAGCGGCAGACATCTACAGTCCCAGCATTTGGAAGACTAAAACAAATTGTGAGTTTGTGGCCAGCCTGAGGTATGTAGTGAGACCCTGTCTCAAAAGCAAATAAAAAGAGAAGGAAAGAAACTTGTGTTCTTTATAAATGCTGTCTGTGACCTTCAGCTGTGAAATCACTCTCTGTTGATCTGTAAGTGCAATTAGACCTAACTCAGTTCATGGAGGCGCTACACACACAGTGTACGTTGTGCCTGGTTCTTGAACCACAGCTCCCAAACTGTGCGGAGAGGGCCCCAAATCAAAATGGGAACCCATACGGACGCCACAGGACATTTACTTTCTTTGGGAAAGCACAGCGACACATGTCAGACTGCATGAGAACTACAGTTCACCTTAGTTTATAAAGCTGGGTTTAGCCATTGATTTAACAATAGGAAGTGCTACTTGGGAAATGGGCTGGAACAGGAAATGATGTGAAGACTTAAGATCTAAGTTGCATGATGTCTAACTAGCACACACATCCCATTGCTAAGTTATTAAGGCTAAGAATAAAATGAATGTATTACTTTCTCTTCAATGTATATGTTTTTAAGTAAAACTACCAATTTACTAGGACATGAGTATTATTGAGTTAGGCAAACTATTATCCAATAGAACCACCAGGTGATTTTTTTTTAATCTATGGGTACAATGAAAAGATTGCTAACATGTTAAGGGAATGAGCCAGCAGTGCAAAATGCTTGAAAATGACTATTCTAATGGGGAAGTAACTTTTTTTTTTAAAGGTTTATTTATTTATTATGAATACAGTGTTCTGCCTGCATGTATGCCTGCAGGCCAGAAGAGGGCACCAGATCTCATTACAGATGGTTGTGAGCCACCATGTGGTTGCTGGGAATCGAACTCAGGACCTCTGGAAGAGCAGCCAGTGCTCTTAACCTCTGAACCATCTCTCCAGCTCCCCTTAATGAGGAAGTAACTTTAAAAGACTCAGTCACCACCTTTGACTTGCTCAGAGAGCCAATGAAAAATTTGGATGTAACATAAATAAAAGAAATTCAAACATCTAGAACATTTTGAGAATCAGAAAAAAAGAAAATTAAGGTGCTATTTAGTTTAGCCTTTTAAAAAGAGAAAGATTTAAGCCAAGCATGGTGGCACACACTGTTAATGCCAGCAGTCAAGAGCACAGGCAGGCAGGTCTCTGTGGATTTGAGGCCTGCCTGGTCTACATAGTGAGTTCTAAGCTAGTCAGGGTCACTTAGTGAGATACCCTTCATCTTGGGGAGAAAGTAAGAGTTCAATAAATGGAAAAGGAAGAGCACTTCTGTTGGGAGAAGCAGCGTGGACAGTGGCTGAGAGGCATGCAAACAAACCTTTGCTTGTGTTATGGGAAGAAGCACCATTGTCTGGAAAAAAGGAAGGGCAAGTTGAGGCAAAAGATGGCCATATTGCCAGTGCTTCAAGTTTTTTTTTTTTTTTTTAAAACGATCTAGAACGAGAAGACCAGAATCTTCTGGAGAGGAAGTAATAGGATTAAAAAAAAACAAAACAAAAACAAACAAACAAACAAACAAACAAAAAACAAAAAAAAAACCATCCCTCAGGAAGCTTTGTGTTAAAGTGGCGTGCAGCATGAGTAAGCCACTTGGGAGGAGGGAGAGGGTAGCCACTGTCTCTGTGGCTACCAGCTTGGACAATTCCCCTTTTCTGTGCAAAGTGTGCTTTATTAATCTATGTATTGACAGCATCTAGCAGTAGCTGTAATTTGAGGCACTGAATAAAATTTGAACTTGTGGTACCTTGGGGGACAGGGAACGAGATCGCCGTAACCATGGAGAACTCTCCTATAGCTCAGGAATGAGGTCAAACTTGTGATGTCAGTTTGGAAGTCATCCACCTAGAAATAAAGGATCTTGACAAAATACCACTTCACAGAGAGCATATATGGACGGAAAATGCCAGAATCCGGTGACAGGCCCCTGGGGACACCCATCCCTAGGAATAGAGCTTCAGCTGCCCACAGAATCAGCAAAGGAAGATGGATGGTAAAAGAAGCGGGCAGCAGCCAGAGGAAGCCCCTTCCCAGCAAACAACTGAAAGCCTTCTGGATGGAGCTATTATGTATAGCGGCTAACAGAGAATGGCAACTTCTCCACATCCTCTACCGAGTGTAGCCCTTCACAGGTCCTCAGTGACGTTGGAGAGGACACTGTGAACAGGTGCTGGAGGCAGATGCCAGATGCCAGATGGCTGTGGAAACGACCTGAGGGGCTCTTCTGCAGAACTTTGATGATGAAATGGTCTGAAGTGAGAGCATTAGAAATAGCAGTTTGAGGGAACGTGATTCTAAGACAGGAGCAAGCTGAGGAGACGATGAGGCACGGAAGAGTTAAGAGCCATCAGCGCTGGAAAAGGGGGTGGTACTTCAGCTTTCCAGGAAGAGGTGCTGAAATTAAGAATACAGTTCATTTCTTCCCTGCCTTCTCCTCTCCCCACTCCACACACAGTATCAGGCCATGGAGGGCAGATGCAAGGAGGAGAGACAGTCATAGCATTGGGGGGAGTCCTTCCGTTTGGGGAGCTGGCTCAAGAAATGTACTAAGGTTAAGGGAGCTGCCTTGCTCACTGCTAGCATAGGGTTTCATAAACAAGGAAACATTAGAATAAAATTTCTGATTTGAGGATAAAACTAAAGATGTTGATGTGATGGTCTGGATTTCAAAATAGATGAGCAGATACGCAAATAACTAGAGGGAGAGATGGATATAGATAGACAGACAGGCGGATAGAATACTATAATTCCATACATGTGTTGTCTGGCTCTGTCTCTTGAAAGGAGAAGAGACACAGCAATTCTTCATCATCGTGACCTAGCTAGTACAAAGTTGACTTTAAAATGACACACTTTGTGAAAGAAAACCAAGGCTACACATAGGGAAATAACAAACAGGCATCCGACATAGTGCCAGAACTGGAGGAAATGGTCAAAGAGTCCATGTCAACAGGACCAGAGGCCAGCCTTAAATACCTTCTACTGGGAAAAAAAATGGTGATGAACTCAGATCAATATAATGCTAATAGAAGATTATACCAATGGAATAAAATAAGATATCATGCATCCAACAAATACATAGTTGTGCTAATAAATGTGAGTGAAGAACAAGGTACTGTATCATTCCATAGCCCTTTCCCCACAAAATGGTTATTAACTTCAAAGGAATAAAGAACAACTTTCCAAAAAGAAGAAGCCTGGCTGATGGCACTTCAGTCAAGTAATCTAAGAGAGCACCATCAGTAGCAGGTCAAATGCAGATTGTGGGCCACCCGACATGTCTCAGTATCCAAGCCTCACTCTGTGAAAGTTCTCCTGAAGGTGCTGAGCTGGAGTGGAGCCATTCAGCAGACAGACACCAGTAGGGACAGGGACTTGGCCAAATAAACTGCCTGAAACGTTACACATTCCTAAGCCTTTACACAAGTCACAAAACCCGAGAAAGAGAGGGGAATTAGCTCAGACCAAGGCATTGAATGGACCCTTCAATGTTGCCATGCCCCTATCTGTAGAAATATACATGAAATCCAAGGAGGTGAAATGATGGAACTATGTGTAGCAACAACTTCATACAGTTCAGGGAAAAAAAACAAGTTCTGAGTTGTACCGCAACTTTTTTGTATGTGAGATGTTCCGTCAAATTTTTGAAAGTATAATTTATAGGGATAGTCTATAATTGGCACAATCCCTACTGTTGAAGATACCATATACTTGGACTACAGGAGATGGAGAAATCAAGCTGGTACTGACCTACAAGCTACCTGCTGGCCAGCTTGTCCGGTGCTTCAAGGTGCTTTGTAGACTGTTTGGGGCCAGGGGAGAGTCAGGGTACATCTTTCTGACATTTATATCTTATGGAGCCAGTCATTGTTATAGCTCATAGTGATCATAGCACACAGAGGAATTGGAAGAAGAGTGATGGGTAGATATGATCTGAATATATTGTGTTCTTGTAAGAAATTACCAAAGAGTAATTAATTTTAAAAGTATTCCGGAGTTTAGCCATTCTCCCATAGCCATAATGGGCTTGTTCCTACACAGCTGCTTTCCTCTTGGTTAGGGTTCTTGAAGAAACATGCACGGAGCTCTCATGCAGCTGGAAACCCCAGTCAAAAACAACAGAGCTCAGGTCATCCCCCAATGAACTCAAAGGTTGAGTGGCAAAGCGGCAATGATAATGCTTGTAGCAACTTTCAGTGGAGCACTGCTCAGCAGAACCAGGTCCCCAAGAGAACTTCAGTCTCTATAGAAGAAGGCATCAGCCTCAGCAGGGTACAAAGTCTGAGTCATTGCTGATGCGGCTATTTACCACCAACACCAGCACCAGAACCTCCAGAGCCATGCTGCTCTTGCTATGACCACAGCGGAGGCTTCACGCTCTCTTTTGTCTAGCCAGTCATAGACAATGAGCTCTCTGTCACTGCCACAGATAAAGCTTGAGTCCTCCATACTACTTGGCCATAGACACAGTGGGAAATCAGCTACCTCAGACCTGCCTTCCAAGCCTCATGGAAGTGACCCCGCCAGGCCTCTACGGCACCTCCATCACCACCTCCAAACAGTCTTTGAAGAACAGTGTTTAGTCTTTAAATTCTTTATTATAGGAAAGATGGCAGGATAAGGATGGATAGGTGTGAATTATCAAATCAAGTTCATCAAGCAAAACAGAGAGAGTGGGAAGGAGGAAGAAAATAATTCTGCTTTATTTAGACAGCAGTCAACACCATAATAAAATACAATGAAGTTAAGAAAAATCCATATATATTTCAATACAATAATGTGTAAAAGGGAATTCTTACAATAATAATTTATCATTGATATAAATTTCAAATGTTGCAAAATAATACTATATATCATTAGGAGGAAAAACCTGAAAGCGTGTATCAGAGGGATTGATTACATTGGGCTGTGTTGGTTTTCGATCACTGTGTGGCAGATCCCATCAAACCCAGTGGCTTTATTGTCACAGTTATCATTTGCTTTTGGGTCTGTGACAGGCAGTTGGGCAGGACTCTGCTGCTTAACTCATCTCTGATCCAGATGTGGGCTATGTTCATGCATCTTTCTGGCCTGTTGGTTTTCAGCTGGGCTTGCTGAAAGGTTCCAGATAGCCTCACTCCTGGGTGCAGGGCCTCAGCTTTCATGTCTGGAGCTCTGCCTTTTTCTGAGGTCTCTCTTGTGAACTCTCCTACCCACAAGGAAGACAGAATGGGCCTGCTCACATGGCATCACTCTAGGAGGTTGAGAGAGGGACACTGTGGAGCTCTTCTCAGAAAGCTAAAGACCAGGAGTCATGTAATATTATTCACCACATCTTGTTATTTGTGGATAAATTGTGGACCAGCCCGGAGGCAAAGCATGTGAAAAAAACCTTTGATGTGAAAAGCTACAAGAATTTGCATTCACGTTTGATGTGCCACATAGGATCTCCATTGCGTCCGTCAGTATTCCAGCACTATGACAAAATACCCACCCACCCCCATTAGCTTATTAAAAAAGGGGGTGAATCTGCCTCTCAGTTTCCAGGTGCAATCCATTAATCCCCACTGTTTTTGTTGAGGCAGCCCATGACTGTTGAAGAATATAGCAGAACAAACGTGTTTGCCCTTGTGACCAGAAAGCAAAGGGGACCAGGGAAGAGGCTGCTCACCCTGCATTCCCACTCCTCTGGAGGGCCTAGCCTCAGTGATCCAAGACTTCCAACTAGGATTCCCTTCTTAATGGTTCCACAAGCTCCCAATGGTACCACACTGAGGACTAAGACTTTCATCCAGGCATTCAGTGGGCATCAAAGTCTGAACTCTAGCAGGTGTACAATAAAACTTAAGCAAGTCTAGCAACCTTTCTATGATTTCAGAATACTAGATAATGGTTACAGTTGTTCGTTACAGTTTTTCCTGCCCCTGGCCACTGGATTTGAAATGTGGCTACACCTTCCTTACTCTACTCAGAACCCCAGAGATGTTCAAGTTCTTGCATTTTCAGGAAATGATTATTCAGCTCTCTTCTTGGTTCTACAGTCTAGTCCATAAACTCAAAAAATAAAACAACAACAACAACAAAACCTTTTTCTGATTAACACTAACTGTATTTGGATTTTTTTTTCTCTGTATAATATGTTTCTGGCTGCACAGGAGTTGAAACACAGGGCTTTTGGCACAAATGTGTCAGGCATCTACTCATGGACACTGATTTTCACAAAGAGCAAAGTAAGGCTTGGGCAAACTCTGCCTGTAATTATATTATGGGATATATAGATACAAGGTGGACTAGAGTAGTCCCAGTAGGCGTCAGATTTCAGAGTGGAGGTGATGGACTCTCTGGATGAACAGGACTGCAGGTATGTCTTGGCACATCAGCTTGACAACAGGACCCAATTGAGAGCCCTGGTTCTCTGGGTAGTTAATGCTGGAAGTGATCCCATACCAGCCCTGGGCCGGAGATGAGACTTTACAGGGCTATTTTCTAAGGCCATTCAGGCAGTCGTGTGAGGAACCAATAAGTGATGGAAATAGTTTTCCCTTTAATATTTAAGAACTACAACGAAGCTTTGACTTCAAAGCATATTAATGCTTGCACCAAATTATCAAGATAAGATGACAAACTGCTTTATAAATGCTCCTTGAAGGAAAACTCTACAGAAAAGAGTTTTCCTCTAGCCAAGAAGATTCTTGATTTTATCAAGACCGAAGTTTTAATCCAGAGACATCGGCTCTGGATGGCTTTAGATGCTGACATTGAAGTTCTCTTTTCTCAGCTTCCTTTGATACAAGTGTCATTTAGCAGCTCTTTAATTACAACATGTTTATGGTCTCTATATGGAGCTCATTTCAGATTCCAGAGCCTCGGGACACTGAAAACATGTTTAGAATGTGTTTTATTCAAGTACAAAATTGTAAGACTATTCAGAGCACAGTCTATCCCTCCACCAATGGGAGGGATTTATATGTCTGCCTCCTTTCCTATTATTTGACTATGGTGGGGGTGACCAGCTACTATGGTGGAATTGACGCACTTTCTCTTCTCCCTTATAACAACACACAACAAATCCCAGATACCTGTATTTTTTATTAATATTATGAAACACTATTTACATGCAATTGAATTCACCAAATTCAGATACGTACTTTGATGGAGTTTAACAAAATGCATGAAATAGTGTTACCACCATCACGATCATGATACAACATTTTTATCAAAATATTCTTTTGTGCCCCCAGCAATCATCCTCCTGCTTTTATTTCCAGCATCCTGCCAACCCCTGATGGGCTTTTCATCACTACAGGATTTCCTTCTCTAGAGTTTCATACAAATGGAACTGTACAGGAAGTTTTGTGCCTGGCTTTTTCACTTAGGGTCAGGCTTTGAGATGAATGCATCTTGTTGAGTATTTTAGTAGCTCGATGCTTTTTTAATTTTCTTTAACAACATCAATTATTTTAATTGACTCACAAATAAAACCGCCACACAGCTAGTTGAAGAATCCACTCAAACACTTGCCTCGTCCCCAAACACTGTACATCGTAGTCAACTTCTACCTGGCTAGAAGGGCCGTTCTGAAGCAACGGAACTTTGCTAGGGTTTTACACACCCACAATCAATTGTTTTTTATTCATTTATCCACCATAAAAGAGAAAAAAATCATGATGGAGTTGAAACCAGAAAAAAAAATAGCTTTATCATTCTGACTTTAGCTTTATATCTTCTCTCATTCCCTTCTGACTCTGAGTAATGTTCTTTTTTATACTACCATTTATTTAAAGGACATTTGAGTTGTTCTTAGCTTTTGCAATATTAACAGAAATTCTTTAAACATTTTGCATACAGGTTTTCCTGTCAATGTATGCTTTTATTTCTTTTTTATATAGAACAATAAACACCTTTATTACATGAGCTATGAATGATGCTTTATTTGCCTTTCCAGGCTTTGATCTTCCTCAGATAGAACTCCAGCTCCTCGCCTTCTAGCCCATAGCCATCTGCTCTGCCACACTGGCCTGATCTTGAGGTGAGACAGGCAAGAAGCTTGCCCTGCTGAAACTGCTCCTCCAGAAGACTGCTAATTTTAGTGTTCTTTTTCCTTGCATTGTATTTCTTTTGGATTTTCTTTGATCGTTTTTTTTGTTTAATATTTCTTCCTCCTCAGGAGTCAGCTTGGCCCCCTTCTTGTGGCCCGGGGCAGTGCCTAGTGAGACTCATACCACTGTCGATAAGCACAGTGCAGTTCTTCATCAGGGTCTTTGTGCGGACCAGCTCATTATTGGATGCATGGTAGACAACATCAAGGATCCTTGTTTTCTGAGCACAACACTCAGAGCCCCAGGAAAAGTTCCCCACATCCAATCTTAGGGCACGGTACTTCTTATTGCCTCCTCGGACTCGGACTGTGTGTATATGACGAGGGCCAATCTTCGTGTTGGCAGTAGGCCATGCCAGCTCATACTTCCGCTTCTTGTGGTCGGGCTTTCTCTTACCCCCATCTTGCGGCGCTTGTGCCAGTTGTCTCGAGAGATGCCCATCGCTCGGGGCTGGCTGGAAAGAGGAAGCGCCACTTTTATTTCTTTATGGAGTGTGATAGTTGGTCACAAAGAAATTATATGCTTAAGTTTGCAAGAAATTGCCGAACTGTTTTCCAATCTGCATTTCTACCTACGGTGTGGTGAGAGTTGATTTCTAGTTGCTAAGTATATGTGGAATAAATGCTTTCCAGGACAACCACAAAAAGAGTCCAGGAGAGGAGCAGAGGGAGAGGGTGCTGTAGAACCCATCAGTCTGGAAACAACCAGGCTGCTTTAACTGAAATACATTCAGAAGTTAGAAGTTGAAGAAAGAGGGTGATAGGAAAAAAAAAATGGTGCAAAAGAAGCAATTATCACTTGAAGACAGCAGCGACTATGTGATGAAACAGGAAGGATTAAGGCTGTGAAAATGGCCTGTGGCAGAGTTGCAAGAAAAATAAACAAGGTTTCTCTTGTAAATAAGCCTACACTTAGAAAAACAGCTGATGACTGAAAAAGCATTGAACAGAGGCCATTTCCCCACCTTGCACTTTGCACGGGGAAATGCACAGTATTCTTGTTATTGCAAGATGCCCTCTGCTCTTAATATCGATGAACTATCAATGTATCTGTGTGGCATCTCTCTACATGAGGGGATAGAGAAAAGTGCATATTGCAAGATGCCCTCTGCTCTTAATATCGATGAACTATCAATGTATCTGTGTGGCATCTCTCTACATGAGGGGATAGAGAAAAGTGCAGTTTTCTGAAGACATAACAGGCACAGGAATGACAGGTCTGGTCTAGTACAGGTGCTAATCCAGGTGCCAGGGCAGGTGCTAGACCAGGTCAGGTCTGAACTGGAGCATGTCCCCCGAGGTTCTAGGTAAGGGCGGTGTTCCTGGGCTGCAGCAGAGGTGTTAGGTAACCCAGGTTCAGCTCCAGCTCTGTCACAGCCTTGTAAACCAGGGGCACTTTCTAACAATGCGCTTTTTCCTCTGCAAGATGGAGGGACTCCGTAGCAGTGTTATGACGGTTACGTAAGCCACATACTTAGTCTAGCACCCAGCACGTAGGAGGTGCTACATATTTCTGGAGGTGTGTGTAGGTTCCATTGTCTGGGACAGCTGATCTACCAGCCTTGAACCATATTGGTTGAGTTTTGTTCTGTATTTAAGCTTCCCCTAGTCCTCTCCTAGACTTCTGGTGGCAGCCACTGGTTCTGTTAGCGGTGCTAATTAAGGGAGCTCATTCAGAGCCACTTCACCGAGACTGCATTGGCAAAAGAAAACCCACTGAAAGCGTGTCAAAGAGAGATTAACCCTTTGATAAGCCTCACCTGGTGGAAATGTCGCAGGTTCAGTCCCGTGGGGCGACACAGATATTTCTGCAGGCAGAGGTGATGCTCAGAAAGTACTCAGACAGAGCTTTTGAAAGGCTTGCTGATCTAACCCAAGGGCTGTGCTGACAGCTAAGAGAGCGGCGCCAACGTGCCCTTCTCTCCATGGCAGCCAGGCTCTGGCTCAGCCCCAGCAGCCAGTGAATAGATGTTCTTGAATTGTTCGCATCCTGCTCCCTTTATCTGCCTCCAGCCCTGGTGCGTGTGCCCTAATTGGTCCTCTGGATCCAGCCCTCTCTGGCCTGTCAGCTCAGCTCTGTGTACACAGCGCACTTTCATCTTCCTGTTGCTTGGTGTGCCGCTCTGTTCCTGCCAGCTTTCTGATGTGGGAATGCGGTTCGTAGAGCTTGGATGGTCTTCCTGTCATTTCTGCCTCCCCGTTAGTAACTGTATTAGAAAAACAGCTGTTAATCTCAATTAGGTTTTGATTGCTAATTAGCAGCTACCTGTCAGGATCAAGCAGCCCCCTTCCTGGTCCCGTCAGCTATTTCTCATGCAACGGGTACACTTGGTTTCCATGAGAACCGTTTAGCTAAATGCCTCCTCAGCCAGCATTGAACTTGTCGTCTGTGGTTTTGGTAATCTCTAGTACACTGAGAGTGAGGTTCTTTGTCTCCTTCCCACCTTCTTCTCTTTCTGCATTTTACCATTCAGGCAGACTTTCCAGTGAAAGCCAGCCTGTGCATAGTGTCACCAGAAGCCCATTTTGGACATGGGTGACGGGTGATGAGTAAGTCCATTCTTCTCAGGTTAGAATCCACAGTTTAAACTTCATCTGTTTATGATGTGTGCTCTTCTGCCTGGATCCTCTTTACCTATCTGGGGAGTTGGCATGCTATTTCATGGGGGCAAACCTGGCTGGCTGCTCAACAGCGCTGTATTGGAATACAAGCCCATGGTGTCACATGCTGATCAATCATGTCACAGCGATCAGTTACAGCAACAGGATAGTCATATCAGAGACTCCATGGCTCACAAAACCTGAAATATTCACTTTTTTAATGGAAGAAGCTTACCAACTCCTGACTTCCTGTTTTCAAAGTATGGATTCCTGGAATGGCACCATAAATGTCACCTGGGAACTAGGATTTTACAGCCACGGGCCCCACACCAGGGCTTAGGGTGTCAGGAACTCAGAGGGCAGAATTCAGTAATCTGAATGTTTAAAAATTTTTTATTTAAAAATATTTAATGGCAAATATCATATACACATTAATAAATTTTGTGATTATGTGATATGTGCATGCATTGCATAATGTTTACTGTGATCAGAGTGATTAGTATTTGTTACCATCTTTGCCATACACCAGAGACCCCAGATTTGTCCATCTTATAGCTAATGGCTCAAATTTAAAAATTTGAAACATTTAAGTGACAGGGAAAAATGTATGTATTTAAGGTATACAGTGTAATGATTTTATATGCACATACATTTCTACGATAATTTTCAAAAATCAAATTTACCTCCATCATGACTCACATTGTACCTTAGATCTAATAACTTGCTGGGTCATGTGACTACAGTTTGTATCCTCTGGTCAACATCTTCAGTAGTCTAGATATCTATGTGTGTGTGTATAAATGCGTGTGTGTGTGTGTGTGTGTGTGTGTGTGTTTGTGTGTGTGTCATGTGCCTGTGTGTGCACAGGTATGGGTGGGTGTGCTCCTCCTCACCCACACCACCCCAGGGGTTAAAATCATCTACTCCACTTAGCTTTCTATGTGGGTGCTGGGGATCTGAACTCAGGTCCTCATGCTTGAACATCTGTGTGTGTGTGTGTGTGTGTGTGTGTGTGTGTGTGTGTGTGTGTGTGTGCATCTGGAGGCTGACTTTGACTGCTTTTTTCTATTACTCTTCATTTTGTTTTTGGAGATAGTGCCTCTAACTAAACCTAGGGCTCATTGACCGGTGAGACTAGCTGGCCATTGGAGGCTTGGAATATGCTTGTAACTGCTCCTCCTCACCCACTACCACCCCAGGGGTTAAAATCATCTACTCCACTTAGCTTTCTATGTGGGTGCTGGGGATCTGAACTCAGGCCCTCATGCTTGAACATCTCTGAGATATCTCCCAGCCCAATAATCATGATTTAAGGGCCCTTCAGGTGATAAGGACACAATGAGAATATGAAAATCACTGATCTCTGCCATGAAATCCAAGAGTTTTCTTTCATTAATATATAACAAAGATTTTAACATGAATCTTAAAGAGTCTTATTAATAAAAACAAACCTGGAGCTAGGTATTGGGGTGAACGCTGGAAGATCAGAGAAGCAGAACAGCCACAGCCACCTCACCTTGCTAATTCCTCAGCTGATCCTGTTTCCTCAGACTGGAAATGGATCTCAGCTGAACTGCTTCTCGAAGGCCTGAAGCTTAACCATCTCTAGTTCCTCATCCTCACGCCTTAAATACCTTTCTGCCTCCTGCCATTACTTCCTGGGATTAAAGGCATGAGTCACCTTGCTTGGCTGTTTCCAGTGTGGCCTTGAACTTACAGAGATCCAGGTGGATCTCTGCCTCTGGAATGGTAGGATTAAAGGCATGTGTGCCACCATTTTCTGGCCTCTATATCTAGTGGCTGTTCTGTTCTCTGACCCCAGATAAGTTTATTAGGATGCACAATGTTCTGGGGAACACAATACCACTACAAAAGATGAAAAGAGAAAATCTTTGGCTGATCAATAGGTACTTGGATAGCTTTTAGAAAGGGCATTTGAACCAGAGATGTGCAAATATATTATCTGTCCCTAAATGGTCAAACCATGAGATACCTTTGTTTGTGGCCACGGTGTCTGGTGTAAGTTATTTAGAAACTCACATCTCTCTGTTTGTGAATCACTTCACTGTGTGTGCTTTGCCCATTTTTCTGCGTGGACTACGAAACACTTTGTATGAATCTTCTGTCTTCTGGAGACAGCTAACTCTACGCTGGTCCACAGTTTCTCCTGTAAAGGTTGTGTTATTATGAATTTTGATGGGCAGGTGATTTGCATTTTGTGGTAATCCAATCAATCAGGATGCTATCTGTTGTGACTCCTATGTTTATTTCTTTTCTGCTTCTTAGATCTTTTTCTCCAAGACTTGTTGGGCCTCAGGCACTGCCTCATTAGCTGCATTTTGTCTTCCAGTTGTGCTATGAAGGAGGGAGCTTCCAGCTTCCACCTCATTCAGGGATTCAGCTCGGCTCTTGATATTGCTGTGTCGATCTTTTGTATCATGTTCAAGACTCCTGTTTGTTTCACACGCACTTGCTCTTTTGTGGGAACACAACTATTTGCTGGGGATCTAAAGCTCTTTAACATTTTTTCTTCTTTTCCTCTAGTAACTGTTTCCTCACAAATGAGGCAGAGCAGGCATTGATAGGCTTTTTCAATATTTGTTTCTTAGATGTTGGCTCACTTTTAAAATTATATCTGTTTATTTACTCTGTGTGTGTGCTCATGCTCATGCTTATGCTGCCATGGTGCATGAGTAGAGGTCAGAGGCTAACTTGTGAAAGTTGCTTCTGTCCCTTCCACAAGATGGGTCCCAGTGAGGCTTGGCAGCAGGCATCTTTACCCACTGAGCCACCTCTGTGGCCCATCTGCTCACTTTTGAGTTTGACATTCTCCTCTCAACCAAGACGGGCAGGCTATGGCCCAGGGGCCAAATTCAGCACATCTGCCACTTGCCATTGGAGATGGTTTTCTCAGAGCAACCCCACCCCTGCTCCTTGATGCATCGTCTCTGGAAACTTATCTATAGCTGCTTTTGTGTCCACAGCGATGGAATTGAATAGTCGCCACAAAGAACTGTACAAAGCCAAACATATTTACTCGCTGACTCTTCACAGAAAACTACAGAAGCTCCAAACTGAGCACATTTCTTTTCATGGTCCAGTAGAAAAAGTTTCCATGGATACCTTGCTTTATAGCTTGCATATTTACATGCTAGAGAAGAAGAGCTCTGAATACAGATAGTGTAGTGGGCAACAAAGGGAAAATACTGTCATAGATGGAATTGAAAATATCCCCCACAGCCTCATGTTTGAATGCTCCCCAGCCAAAGAGCTACTGTGGGCGAGTCAAGCTCTTAGGAGGCAGGGCTTAGCTAGAGGAAGTGAGTCACGGTGGGAGTGGGAGTAGGGACGGCAGCAGTTGACTGGGGGTCTATTATCCTTGCCTGATTCCTGCATTGCTCTCTGCTTCCTGGCCCCCTAGAATGCAAACAGGTTCTGCTACCACACACTGAGCTATTCCACTATGCCTTTGCCACCACGACAGACTGAAACTCTTTGAAACCATGGGTTGAAATAAATTACTTCTCCTTTATGTTATTACTGTCAGGTGTTACGTTCACAGGGATGTGTAAGTTAGTCAAACGGACAGCAAGGTGAATATTTTTAACTTCCAAATGAGAAGATTCAGTTCCCACCTACTAGAAGTCATCTGAAACACAGGCATAGGTTTAATGCTTCAGTCCCAAGAAAATGCTGGTGACCCCCCTTTTTTTAAAAAAAAAAAAAAAACTACTTCTTCAGAGAACCATGTATTTGTAAATTGTTCTGGGGAGGAAGAAAAATCTTGTTTCCTTCACTCTGCTGGTATCAAGAAAATAGGGATTTCTCTAACTCTGCCCAATGCCTCCCCCCCAATCAATAAGGTGGAACTTCTATAGAGAAAGAGCTTGGGTTTTGAAAGTCATTCCTAAGATTTGACCTTGAAAGTAAATGCCCTGACTAATCCTTGATCCATGTTTAGGACAGTGGAGTGGAGGCCTCTTCTCCCAGCTCCTTGGAATGGAGACATGCTCAACTGACCACAATAGAACCTGTTCAGCACATGTATTTGACTCTGAGCAAGAAAGGCAGGCATGATGCACACTAGACTCTTATGGAAGCAGTGTTACAGTCTAGGGTGTTGGGTCCCAGGATTTTAGATCCAATAGGTCCACAGTGGGATTCCAGGCTCTGGTGTTTAGACAGGCTCCCAGGTGCTACTGGCCCAGAAACTGTGGCCTGAGGGTCTTCCTGAGAAGATCAGATCTCACCCATGGAATGCCTCACCAATTTTTTGCTTTAGCTATAGTCTCATAGTCTCCCCCAATTCTGCCCTGACTCTGTGTTCCATATTCCTAGATTTCACCAACTCCTGGTGCATTGATGGTGGGTTTTTTTTTTTTTTTTGCTTTCTAACAGATTTAATTTTTTCCAAAATACTCTTTCTTATCACTTTTATGTAGAGGAAGGAGAAAGACAGACACTCCATCTTCCACTTAGCTAAAACCTTCCTTTGCCATTTCTGCTTAAAGAGGAACGTCCCCCGTCGACATTTATCTCTAGTATTTAAAGCATTAAAGGTCACACCCCCTGCAATTTATTTCAGATAAAGGTAGTTTAACTTTGTTTTTCCAAATGGTATCCATTTGTTCCATATCATTTATTCAATAATTGCACTGTTCTCGCCGATTTTCCATGCCACTTTTAACATGTACTCAGTTTGGGGTCAATATCTACGATACCAAATCCCTTACAGTGAGCAATCTGCTTCCTTCAGCAATGTGTGCTGCTTTGGTTACTGAATCACATTAACTAGGAGAGTAAATTCCCTTTGATTATTCTTTACTTCCAGTGTGTTCTTGATTATTTTTACCCTGTCTCTTTAAAATCCCTTTATCACACTCCTTTCTCTTCATCTATCTTGGGTTTTTAAATGAAGATTTCATAAATCTGTCAACACTTTCAAAAGCAAAACTATTACATCAATTTAGTCAAGAATTCTTATATATGGTTCTAACTTCTCTAGTTGCAGAAAGAGGCCATATACTCGTGTACTGGCTGGTTTTATGTCAATTTGACACAAGGTATAGATAGTCATCAGAGACAAGGAACCTCAATTGAGAAAATGCTTCCATAAGATCGGGCTGTAGACAAGCCTCTAGGGCATATTCTTAATTCATGATTGATGGGGGAGGGACTGCAATTTGTTTGGTGACTTTGTGTATGATTGTATAGAAACTGTGTGTGTTAGGAGTTGGAGGCTTGTATGGGTTCATAAATATATGCACATTTATGTGCAAGTGTGTATATACATATGCAGGTATACCTGTGTAGGCCAGAGATCAATATTGGATGTCCTGTTCAAACCCAGTCCACCTTATATTTTTTGGTACAGGGTCTCTCACTGAACCTGGAGCTCATCAGTTCATCTTGACAGTCTGGCCATCAAGCTCCAGGGATCCCCCCATTTTACACCCCCATCCCAAGCGCTAGGATTACAGCTGGACTTAGTCTTGCTCCTATGTTTATGTAGGTACTAGGGATCTGTGCTCAGGTCTACATGCTGGCTCAGCAACCCCTTTCCTGGCTGAGTCATCTTTCTAGCTCTGCTTCATGGCTCGTGACTTAATACCTACAGTGGTAAGTTGGCATTATGCTGAATTTTTACAATGAAAGGAAGAAATGTTTGAACACTCACCATATCAGAAATGCAATTCATATCTGAGCTGCCCTTCAGCAGCCGGGGACAGTGGAGGCAGTGAGCACAGAGTAAGTAAACACTCCTCTTTTCTGTGTTAGCCATGGGAATTGCACTCAGTACCTGGGTGGTGTCAGAAGACGTCTGAACAATCTTCTTTAATTTGGTTCATGTCCCAAAGTGATCTTTCCAGTTCCGGATAATGTTTTGCATTATTGCCTTTAGTTTACAAAAGAGAAGCCAAATGATGAAATCTTGTCCTTGTATTAAAATTCAGGCAAGCATGCTGTAAAGAACATGAAAACGCTACTTCAGCATGGCCTTTAAAACTTAAAGCCATACACTGTCCATACAACTACATATGAAACTTGAAAAAAAAAAAGAAAAGTGTACTTAAAAATTAAGCAGCCATAACTATATCCCCCCCCCAAAAAAAAAAGAAGAAAAGGAAAAACAAAGCCTAAACCTAAAATACCATCAAATGAAAGTTGTTCTTCTTAACTAGGGCACACCAAAGATAAGATATGCTATTATTTTGTATGCCCCAAAGTTGAGAAAGAATTCTATCAGATAAATTATATCATTCTGTAGACGGTAAGGTCTGTGCTTGTTTTCAATTATTTGAAAATGAGGTGAAATGTGTGCTTTTTAGAATCAAATAGAGTAGAACAGAATAGGGGAAAAACTGTAAAGTTTTTTTGTTTTGTTTTTGTCAACTCGACAAAAACTAGAATAATCTGAGAATAGAGAACTTCAGTTGTCTCTATCAGATTGGTCCATAGGCTAGTCTATGGGTCATTTGCACAATTAATGATTGGTAAGGGAAGGGCTAGCTCCCTGTGGGAAGGGACACCCCTGGGAAGGTTCGCCTTTGATTGTATAAGTGAGAAAACCTGAGCAAACCTGGGAGAGTGAGCCGGTGAGCAGGATTCCTTCATGGTTTTTCTGCTTCACTTCTTTCATCCAGGTTTTCACTATGCTTGAGTTCCTGCCTTAGTTTCCTTCAGTGATGAACTGGGGTCAGGACATGTAAGCCAAATAAACTCTCTCCTCCCCAAGTTCCGTTTGCTTGGTGTTTTATCACAGCAACAGAAAACAAACTAAGACATGTTAGAATGATATGGACTGTAATGAACAGGAACTTCATTCATAAATACGTTGACTTAGGTGGATGTGGTGATTCCCAGCTATAATCTCAGCACTTAGGAGGGTGAGCAAGAGGACCACTGAAAATTTGAGGCTAGCTTGGCTACATGGTGAGTTCCAGGCTAGCTTATATGGAGACCTTGGCTCAAAAAAAGAGGAGGGGAGGGGAGGAAGAGGCAGGGGATGGTAAGAAAGAAGTGGGGGGATGGATAAATGTTGACTTACATCTTACAAACTTGGTAGCTGGAAGGAAGGTCTGGCTTCAGGAAGAGACTGATCTAGTAGCTCAGTACTTTCATTGAGTACCACTCTCCTACTACATGGTCAATTTCATTCCAAGGTTAATTTCCTTAGTAGATACAATGCAAAGTCCAGCAAGACATGTGCTACAGATTCCTGTATTCACATGCAACAAAGACAAACAGTTATATTTTTAAAAATCAAGACACAATTTCCCAGATGTCCCTAGAAGACTTCCCATTATGTTCTCAACAGTCCAGCTCCAATTTGGACCACCGGGTCTTTCTTAGACAAATTACTACTGAGATCTGTGTTGCCTGATACAGGAATGGCTCTCTCCTCTGGTCCCCTGAAGAGGTAGTTGCACCTCCTGCCCCAGACTTGGCTCAGTTATTGAGACCACTGTATCTCGCACACACAGCCAGAGGGTCTGAAAAGCTTTATAACTTCCTAAAGGTCTCTGGAGAAACAGAGCAAGCCTGCCAGCATATCTTCAATGGTTTAAAAGGGCAAGAGAAGGAAACTGCCTTGTTTTCTTTGTCGTGAGTGAGGAGCAGAGCGCGAGGCCTCAGAGCGGGCAAGGACTTAACATGATGTAAATCTCCCTTCAGTACCTTGGAGAGAGCGCTTAAGCGTCTTTTCTGGCTTGCAATGGTATGAAGAAAGGCAAAATGAGAGGGTTGTATCTTAAAGCCCACAGCAGTCACACACACACACACACACACACACACACACACACACACACACACACACACACACACACACACACACACACACAAATAGAGCGAGGGCCAGGGGGATGGCTCAGATGGTAAAGGCACCACTTCCAAACCTGATGACCTGAGCTTGATCCCTGCCTGAGACCCACACGCTGAAAGGAGCACACCAACTCTTGCAAATTGTCCTCTGAACTCCATGTGCACATGCATGCTCCCCCCCCCATGCATACACACATGCATATGCAGATAAATAAATGTAATTAGAAGTTGAAAAATAAGGGGTTGGAGAGATGGCTCAGCGCACTGGCTGCTCTTGTAGAAAACCGAAGTTCAGTTGCCAGGCTACACATGGTGGATCACATCGACTGTAACTCCAGCTCCCTCTTCCGGCCTCTGGGGGCACTGCAAGCAAATGATGCACATACATGCTTGCCGACCAAACACCCACACACATAAAATAAATATGAACCATTAACAAAAATATTTTCAAAAAACCAAAGTGAGATTACTTGTTGCTTGCCAAAGGTGGCTGTTTATATTAATTTACAAAGATTAAATGCAATTTAGAAGTTCTACTTATTCTTCAAGCATACTGGATGTGTTTCAAGTACTTAACAGTTATATTTAGCAGGTATATAGAACACTTCTACCATCCCAGAAAATGCTACTAGACCATGCTGATTTAGTGCAGGGTCAGCAAACCAGAGCCCACAGACCAAATTCCATCCAGTGTGTATTTTTATATAGCCTGCTAAGTAAAAGTGGTTTTTATGTTTTTAAATGGTTGGCAGAAAAAAGGGAATATTTCATGACATGAAGGTTATATGAAAATTCAAATTTTAGTTCCCAGAAATAAAATGTTTTTGAACTTAGCCATGCTCATTCACATGTGTGTTGTGGTCATAGCTGCTTTTACACCACAATGGTCTGAGTAGCTGGGAGAGAGACCATATAATCACAAAGCCTAAAATATGTGCAATCTGATCCCTTAAGACAAGTTAACCAGGATCTGGGCTTCAGGAATAGGGTGACCCCATCCATCAGATCCGATGGTCTGTGAAATGGTGGTAGAGTCCATACTTTCCTGAGTCAGTGTGGAAGGACCAAGGACCGGACCTGAGCAATACTGAAGAGATGCTGAGAGGGAGAAGACAGAACAGGATGTTGGGATGCCACCAGCAAGACCCAGAAGACCTGGCAGAGTGCACACTGATGTTTAACCTCTGTGTGGAAAGGGCTCACAGGCCACAGAGTCTCTACTCACTAGACTAGACTCACCAAGACCATGTCTGGCCACAGCACTGCAACCCGTCTGTACTTAGCCACAAAACTCAGATACAGTTTTATGTTTGTGATATCACCCAAAGGTTCATGCCATTTTAGCCATGAGAAGCAAATTTTGTATTTGGTTAATGTCATTGTCACTGCTTGCATCTTATACAAAATGTCATTCTGATTATTTGTGTCACAGCCTTCGTCACCCCTTTCTCTTCTTCCTACTCTCCCTCCCTCTTCAGCAGCTTCCAGCAATGAGCTCTCTGCAAATAGCTACTTTATTTCCTATCCTTTGCTTACACGTCTTACTTTTTATCTTATTATTATTTGTGTGTGTGTGTGTGTATGCATTGTGTATGTATATGCATGGGAGTATGTGTATACGTGTGTATGTGTGTGTGTGCGTGTGCGTGTGCGTGTGCGTGTGCGTGTGTGTGTGTGTGTGTGTGTGTGTGCATGTGTGTATATGTGTCTTAGGTTTTTATTGCTGGAATGAGACACCATGACCATGGCAACTCTTACAAAGAAAATATTTAATTGAGGCGGTGGCTTACAGTTTCAGAGGCTCAGTCCATTCTCATCATGATGGGGAGCATAAAGGCAGATGTGGTGCTGGCTATGTCTTGACCAGAAGGCAACAGGAAGTCAGTTGACTGTCACACTGAGTGAAGCTTGAAAAAAGAGACCTCAAGGCCCACCTGTTGTTTGTTTTTGTTCTTTCTCTCAAAGGCTTATTCTTACTTATAAATGCCTAGCCTTAGCTTGGCTTGTTTCTTGCCAGCTTGTTTCTTGCCAGCTTTCCTTAACTTATCCTGTCTACCTTCTGCATCTGAGCTTTTCCCATTCTCCTACTTCTGTAAATCTTATTCTTACTCCATGGCTGGCTGTGTAGCTAGGTGGCTAGCTTCTTCTCATTCTCTGGTTACTTCTTCTTTTCCCCAGATTTCTCCTTCTATTTATTCTCTCTGCCTGCTAGCCCCACCTATCCTTTCTCCTGCCTTGCTATTGGCCATTCAGTTCTTTATTAGTCCATCATGTGTTTTAGATAGGCAAAGTAACACAGATTCACAGGGTTAAGCAAATGCAATATAAACAAAGTAACACAACTTAAAATAATATTCTACAACATCTGCCCCACAGTGACACACTTCCTTCAACAATACCACACCTTCTCCTAATAGTGATACTGTCTTTGGGAGCCATTTTCTTTCAAACCATCACACTGTGTACCATCTGTGTACAGTGCCTGCAGATGCCAGAAGAAGACATTGGATTACCTGGAGGTGGAATTATAGGTGAGCTGCCTGGTGTCCGTGCTTGCCACAGAACCCAGGTCCTCTGCAAGAACAATAAGAGCTTGTAACTGCTGAGCCATCTCTCCAGCCTCAAATTTCTTGCATTAAAGAGGTTCCTGCCTAATTAACTTTGGTCATTAATTAGGAAACCTAATTAAGATATGGATTTTTTTAAAAAATGTTCAATTATTGGCCTTTTGAACTATATAAATTTGATCACTAATTGTTCATCAATTGATACCTCTCCCCCCCCCAATAAAACATTTTCTAGGGTATGTATGAGAACAGATTTAGTGCAAGTCATTACAACATACATTTTAAAATGGACTTTACTTTTTAGAGTACTTTTGACAATACATTTGAGCATCTTCCTGCCCTCCCATGGATAATCACCCCAATTATCACCTCTTCACACATACCTGAATGGTATAGTTTTGAGAACTGATGAACCTTCATTAACATTTATCATAATCACCTAAAGTCCACCGTTCACATTGGTGCTTAGTTTTGGTGCTGCTACACATTCTCTCGGTTTGGAAAAAAAAAAACCATGCACTGTGATGCAGCCACCATTATGATACTTCAGGAGTAGTTTCACTGTCTTCAGAATCCTCTGTTCTTCATTTAATTGTCCCTAACTTCAGGTAGTTGTTGATCATTTTTAGTGTCAGGGATGGTTGGTTTTATTTGTCAGTTTACAAGAAGCTAGAATCACCTGGGAGGTGGGCCTCTGGGCATGCCTGTGAGGGATTAGCTTGGGGCAATATCTTGATTTTGTTAATTAAGGTGAGGAGAGTTATGCACCGTAGGTAACACTATTCCCTGGACCATGTGAGCAAAGAAATAAAACTGAGCAGAAGTATGAGCTCATTGTCCATTGCTCTTTGCTTCCTGACTGTGAACACAGTGTAACTAAGCCCCTCATGTCCCTGCTGCCATGACTCCCATGAATGATGGACTGTACCCTGGAGCTGTGACTGTGAACACAGTGTGACCAACCCCTCATGTCCCTGCTGCTGTGACTCCCATGAATGATGGACTGTACCTGGAGCTGTGACTGTGAACACAGTGTGACTAACCCCTCATGTCCCTGCTGCTGTGACTCCTGTGAACGATGGACTGTATCCTGGAACTGTGAGCCAAAATAAACCCTTCCTCTCTTAAGTTGCTTTCATCATGGCATTTTATCACAGCAACAGGAAAAGTAACAAAGACACTGTCTCCAGGATTTTGTCTTTTCCAGAGTAACAGACAGCTGGACTCTTTTCAGATTGGCTTTCTGCCTAATAATAGGCATTTAAGTTTCCTTTGTGTCTTTTCATGGCTTGACAGCTCCTTTCTTTTTAGTGCTGAAAAATATTCTACCCTGGATAGACTAGTACCACAATGTATTTATCTGTTCATCCACTGAAGGACATCTCTATTGCTTCTGACTTTCAGCAATTATGAACAAAACTGCTATAAATATTCATGAGTAGGTTTTTGAATGAACATGTTTTTTATTCATCCAGGTAGCTATCTAGGATTTTGTTACTGTGTTGTATGATGAGTGTATCCAGATTCGTTTGATTTTGGGTTTTTGTGGGTTGGTGTTTTTTGTTTTTTGTTTTTTGAGTCAAGGTCTTGCTGCAGCTTGAGCTGACTTTCAGTTCACTATGGAGCCCAGATGGCCTTGAACTTATGATCTTCATTATACTTCCCAAGTGCTTGAATTACAGGCATGTGCCACCATGCCTGCATAGAATAAATTTTGTGTAGCTTTGTAAAGATGCCTTCCAAAGTAGCTGTACCATTTTGCATTTAATCATGTATGCTATGCTGCCTTTTTTTTTTTAGAGATTATAGTACAATTACATCATTTCTCCTTTTCTTTTCCTCCCTCCAAATCCATATACCCCCTTGCTCTTTTTAAAATTCATGTCCCTCTTTTCTATTAAATTGCTGTTAAATTTATTATCTAATATTATTTATTATTAAATTATTATCTAATTAAATTGCTTTCATAAACACACACACCTCAGTCTATAAATTTTTTAGCATATATCTTCCTAATACATATAATATTCAATATTTATTTATGTGCTAGCTTCTTGTATTTCTATCCTTGGATGTCATTCTGTCCACCTCATTTGAGACTTACCAGCTTATTTTTGCCTGGAATTCACATTGTAGTGGGTAGCCATTCCAGCATTGATCTGGAAGTTCCAACCCCCATTGAGGCTTCTGTAACTGTCACACCTACAAGGCAGGGCCAAGAGAGGGCCCTGAAGAACCGAGATCCAGATGTGCCAGCTCTCTTGGTTCCTAGACCCTGGACGCTGAAAGTAGACTGAGCAGAGTTCTCCAGAGCACACCGCCGGACTGCGCCACACCTTTCGCAGACTCTGTAAACTATCCATTTACTTGTAAGTTACCCCACAAAATAAACCTCCCTTTTAACTACATGGAGTAGCCTTAATAATTTCACCAATACTCACATAGTAGGCTAGGGTGGTCAGCTATCAAGTTCCAGGGATCCTCTTGTCTCCACCTTCCCAGTGCTGGGATTACAAGTTCATACCACAACACCAGGCTTCTTCACCTGGCTTCTGAGGACTGAACTCCATATCCCTGTGCAGGTAAAGCAAGCACCTTACTGTAGCATGAATCTTAATAATTAATAAAATCAAGCCTGAGCCAGGTATTGGGGTGAACACTGGAAGATCAGAGAGACAGAACAAGCCACAGCTTCCTCACCTGGCCAATTACTCAGGTGATCCTGTTTCCTCAGACTGGATGCCTCACAGCTGAACTGTGCTGCTCAAAGTCTAAAAGCTTAACCAGCCAAATGCTTCAAGTTTCTGGTCCTCACGCCTTATATACCTTTTTGCTTTCTATCACCACTCCCTGGGATTAAAGGCTTACTTTCTGGGATTAAAGGCATGAGTCACCATGCTTGGCTGTATCCTTAAACAGATGGATTTCTGCCTCTGGAATGCTAGGATTAAAGGCGTGTGCTACCACTGCCTAACTTCTATGTTTAATATTGTGGCTGTTCTGTCTCTGACCCCAGATAAGTTTATTAGGGTGCACAATATTTTGGGGAACACAATACCATCACACCTTACCAACTAAACCATCCCCCCAGACCCTGTACTTAATGCTGAGTTCTTTGTATATTTTACACAATCCTTTTCCAGCTAACAGAAATTATAATACTAATGAAGTCCAGCTTATCAGTTGTTTATTTTGTGTATTATGCCTTTGATTGTCATAGTCATATAGATTTCCTCTTCTGTTTTCTTCTAGGAGATTTCTGGTTTATGACTCATATTTAGGTTCACAATTCTTTTTCTTTTTATCTTTTTCCAGTTAATTTTTTTGTGAAGAATATAAGGTCTGTGTTTTGATTTACTGGTTTGCATGTTTTTCAAGACTGAAAGGTCATTTTTTCTTCCCAATATCACACTGTCTTGATTAACTTTATAGTAGATACCAGAATTGAGTAAAATTAGCCCTCTGTCTTTGTTTTTCTTCAATATTATGTCAGCTATTCCAAAGCTACTGTGTTCCATACTAACTTTAGATTCAGTTTGTCAACAGCTGCAAAATAACCTTTGGGGAATGTTGATTGGGATTGCTTTAAATCTACAAAACAAATTGAGAAGAACTTATATCTTGGTAATACCAAATATTTCTATCTATAAACATGGAATAATGCTCAATTTATTTTGCTTTTTATCTCTTCCTTCATAGTTTTGTACTTTTCATCATACATATGACACACACACATTTATGTATAAAATCTCACTCATTTTGTTAGATTAAAACTTATATTACTGGGTACTAATGTAAATGACAGTATATTTCACATTTTATTTGGTTGCGGCTGTGATACATGAAAGCTTCTTAATTTTTGTATTGGTTATACATGCTGCTGTAATTGTTTATTATTTTCTGCAGCTTTGTTAGTTCCTTTCGATTTTCTGCATAATAAGCATGCCATCTTTGCACAAATACAGCTTTACTTCTTCTTCCTAATTAGCAAACCTTCTATTTTATCTTCTTATCTTATTGTATTCTTTTGAACTTCCAATGCAATATTGAAAAATAGTGGTGAGAGGTAATATCTTGCCTGCTCCTAATCTTCATGGGAAAGCTTAAGTTTTTCAACATTAAATATGACACAAGTTGCAGGGGATCTTTGGCAGTGTAAAGTTTCCCTACTAGATTGAGTAAATTACTATTTGTGCAGTGTATTTTGTCAAATGCTGTTTCTACATCTATAAATTGCACACTTGTTCTTCTTGGGTCTGTTGACTGATAGTTACAACAATTCGTTTTCAAATGTTGACTTATCTTTTGGATATCAGGGATAACTCCATCTGTGTGGTGAGGGTTATTTGTGCATGTTGTGTTCAGCTTGTTAATATAGTGTGTCTGTACTCATTAGCGATTGTAGATGAAGATTTTCCTGTGTTGTGCAGCCACTTGGTCCCAAATAAATACACCGAGGCTTTTATTAATTACAAACTGCTTGGTCTATGACTCTGGCTTATTATCAACCAGCTATTACATCTTAAATTAACCTATTTCTATTAATCTGTCTATTGCCATGTGCCTCATTGCTTTACCTGTGTTCTATTACATCTTTTCCCCCAGTGGCTCTAAGCGTCTGCCTTGACTCTGCCTTTCTTCTCCCTGTATCTGTCTTGGATTTCCTGTTTGGCTATAACCTATCTTACCATAGGCCAAAGCAGCTTCTTTATTCACCAATGGTAGCAACACATATTCACAGCATACAAAAAGACCATCCCACAGCAAGAGATACTATTTTAGTTTTTCTTGCCTAAAATGTCCTGATTTATGTATTGAAGTAATGTTAGACTTCTAGAATTATATAGAAAGCAACTCTTCTGTTTGTCTTCTGAAAAATATTGTAAAGAATTGGTGTGATTTTCTTTTCCTTAATACTTGGTAAAATTCACCTGTGAATTCATTTGGGTACAATGCTTACTGTTCTGAAGGTAATGAATTATTGATTCAGTGTCTTTAAAAGAAATAGACATTGTGACAGTTTTAATGAGATTGGTCCTCATAGGCTTATATATTTGAATTCTTGGTATTCAGTTGGTGAGACCATTTGGAAAAGATCAGGAGGTGTGGCTTTGGAGGAGGTGTGTCTCTGGGGCTGGGTTCAGAGGTTTCAAGAGTTCACACCATTCTTAGTTAGCTTTCTCTGCCTCTACTTCATGATAAGGATGTAAGCTCTCGGCTACTGCTCTAGCACCATGTCTGCCTGCCTGCTGCCATGCTCCCTGCTGTGGTGATCATGGACTCCAGGCTGTGAAACTGTAAGCCCCCAATAAACTCTTTCTTTTATTAGTTGCCTTGTTCATGGAGTCTCTTTAGTGCCATAGAAAAGGCCCATTCAGGTTACCTACTTGTGTGAGTTTTGGCATTCACTGTTGCATTTCACCCAGGTCATCAAGTTTGTGAGCCAAGTGGTTGAGAACAACCTCTTACTATCCTTTTAATGTCTGTTGAGTCTATAATTATGTCCCCATTTTTGTTCCTAACATTACTAATTTATAACCTCTCTTTTTCTTCTGAGTTAGCCTGTCAATTTTATTGATTTTTTTTCAAGACAGGGTTTCACTATGTAGCCTTGGCTGTCCTGGAATGCACTCTGCAATTTTTATTGATACTTTAAAAGAGGCAACTTATAGTTTAATTGATTTCTTACAGTTGATTTTCTATTTTCAATATCACTTGTTTCTGATCTAGTTTTTAATTGTTTCTTTTCTATATACTTTGAATTTAATTTTCTTTCTTCCTTTTAGTTTTTTTTTATTTTTTGTTTTTTTCAAGATAGAGTTTTGTTTGTTTGTATGTATGTATTCGTTTGTTTGAGTGGGGTTTGAGACAGGGTTTCTCTGTGTAGCCCAGCTGTCCTGGAACTCCCTCTGTAGACCAGGCTGTCCTCAAACTCAGAGATCTGCCTGCCTCTGCCTCCTGAGTGCTGGGATTAAAGGTGTGCACCACCACTGCTCAGCTGTCTCTTTCAGCTTTCTAAGGTAGAAGCTTATATGACTAATCTTTATGCGTTTCCTTTTAGTATATATTGATTACTATAAATTTCTTTCTAAGCACGGCTTTTGCTGTATTCCATGAATTTTGGTGAGCTTTGGTTTCATTTTCATTCAGTGAATTTAAAAAAAAAAAATTTGTGGATTCATTGACCCATTTGTTATTTAGAAGTATTGATTTATCTGCACAACTGAATTTCCAGGTCTCCCTCTGCTATTGATTTCAGTTATGTTTAATCTTACTGTGTCCCAAAAGCAGACATTGTATGATGTGTAGTGCTTTAAGCGTTTGAAGTTAAGTCTTTTGGCCCAGAATGTGGTCTATCTTGGTATTTGGTACTCTGCTGTCATTAGATGAAGGGGTCTATAAATGTCTGTTTTCACTAAGGAAAATGTTTTGATATTAAACATGTTTTCAGTATTTTCTGGCATTTCTGTTTCTTCCTCTGTGAACTATCTAGTCAGCCCATTAGCCTATGGATGACTTTTTGTGTGCATTCGTGTGTGTGTGTGTGTGTGTGTGTGTGTGTGTGTGTACAATTCTTTCTAATTATATCCAAATTATTAGTCCCTTTTCTGTTGTATGACTGATCACAACCTTTTCCTCCATTATGTAGGCTATCTTTTCACTTTTGTTTTAGAAGCTTTTTAATTTCATAAAAATCCCATTTGTCTATTCTTTAGATTATCTCATGTGCTAGCGGAGTCTTTAAATATTTTTCTGTTTTCATTTAGCATTTCCATTAAACCAAACATTTTGACTGATTTTTGTGTCAGGTGAGAGATGTAGATCTAGTTTCATTCTTCTATACATGAAAATACACTTATCCTAGCTCCATTTGTTAATGAGGCTTCTTTTTTTCCCAATGTACATTTTGAAAGCTTTGTCAGAAATTAGGTGGCTGCAACTATGTGGGTTTATTTTAGGATCCTCTATTCTGTTGCTCTGCATACCTGTTTTGGTATCAGTACCCTGCTGGTTTTGTTACTGTAGCTCTATAACGTAATTTGGGTTGTTCTTTATGCTCAGGATTGGTCTTTCATGCTTCCATAAAGATTTTAGAGGGGGATTTCCCCCTATATCTGTGAAGAATGTTATTGGAATTTTGATGGAGAATGCATTGAATCTATAAAATACTTTCAGTAATATAAACATTTTCACAATTCCACTAGCCCATGAACATGAGAGGTCTTTCCATCTTCTATTTTTCTTTTCATTTATTTATTCAATGTCTTAAACATTTCATTGTTCACATCCTTGGATATATTAATTCCTAGTTTGTTTTGTTTTGGTTTTGAAGCATTTGTGAATGGTATTTTCTCCAGGATTTCTTTCTGGTTTTTTTTTTATTTTTAATTTTTTAAACATTTATTTGTTGATTTGAGGCACACATATCTTCCACACTACAGTTGTAGATGACAGAGAAAAAATTGTGAAAGTCAGTTCTCTCCTCCCATGTATGTTTCAGTAAAGTGTTTTTTCCCCAGTAAGCCATCAGACCCACTGATTGCTTTCTTGGTAGGTTCTTCATTGACTTTCAGAAAATATATTGATATTTATACACTGAATTTTGTATCCTGCCACTTAACTGAAATCATCATCTGATTTAAGTATTCTAATGGAATTTTCAGGGTCTTTTAAGTACAGGAACATATTGTCTACAAATAGGGATAAATTAATTTCTTCCTTTCCTATTTGTAAACTTTTTTTCCTTTCTTTTGTCTTATTGCTCCAGATAAGACTTTGACCACTATACTGGATAAGTGGAGAGAATGGGCACCTTTATCTCATTGTACATTCTAGAAGAAATGCTGCTTAACTATTGAGTATGATGTTGGCTATATGTTTGTATCTCTCACCTTCATAATGTTGAGTTATGTTCCCTTTAATTCTAGTTTCTTCAAAGTGCTTGTAAAAGGGTGCTCAATTTTGCCAAAGGCCTTTTTTTGTATAAATTACTATGTTATTTCTATACTGAAGTTTATTTGCTGAGTTTCACTTATTGATTTATTTGTATTTAATAGACTTTGGAATGAAGCCAACTTAGTTATGGTGTATGTTCAAATTAAAGTATTCTCAAATTCTACTTGTAAGAATTTTATTGACAATTTATGTCTACATATAGCAGGGAAATTTGTCTGTAGTTTTCTTTATTTGTTGTGTCTTTATCCAGTTTGGTGTATCAGGGCAGCAATGATTTTGTAGAATGAAGTCTTCTCTTCATAGACTGTTCCTTTTCTTTCTATTTCATGGAACAGTTTGAGGAACATTGTCAGTTCGTCCTCAAAGGTTTGGTAGGACTTTGCAGAGAGTTTATTTGCTCCTGAGCTTTTTGTTATTGTTGTTATTATTGTTGGCAGACTTCTTATTGCTATTTCTATCTCATTGGTTATTATAGATTTTTAAAAATTGTTTATGATTTCTTGACTTGATTTAGTAGATCATGTCTAGAAATTTGTGTATTTTCCCCTAGACATTCCAGGTTTTTGGAATATAAATTCTCAAAAGGACTCCTAATAAATCTCAACATTTCATTGGAATTGGTAATAATCCCCCCTTTCATCTCTAATTTTGTTAATTTGGGTCTCCCCTTTGGGGGTTGGCTTGGCTAGCAGTTTGCCAATATTGTGTATTTTTTTAAGTACAATTCATTGACTTATTGTGTGCATTGTTCTTTTAGTCCATATTTCACCAGTTTCTTTCCTGATCTTTACTATTTATTGCCATCCGTTGTGTTTAGCTTTAGATTATTCTTGTTTTTTTAGGACCTTGGGGTGCATCATTAGGTTATTTATTTGAGATTTCTCCAATTTTTTTTGGTATGGGTAAGATCATGTGGCTTACATTTTCCTGTTAGAGCTGCTACATCCCAAAGATTCTTGCAAGTTATGGTTCCATTTTAATTTAATTCTAGAAAGAATTTCATTTCCTTTCTAATTTTGTTTTCCAATGACCAGTGGGACTTTCGGTGGTGTCTTGTTCAGTTTTCATGTATTTGTCCTTTCTGCAGCTTCTCTTGCCAATGAGTTCTAGTATCATTACACTGTGTTCTAACAAGATGCAAAATGTTATTTCAGCTCTTCTGTGTTTGGTAAAATTTAAATGGAGGCCTAGAGTGTAGTCTATTCTACAGAGGTTCTATGGGCTGCTAAGAAGAATGTATGTTCTGTTTCTGTGAGAAGGAATATTCATTTTGTCTATGGTTCAGTTTAACACTGAAGATTCTTCATTAATTTTTAGTTTGGATGGCATATATAAAGGTAAGTGTGGTGTATTAAAATCATCCATGATTATTATATCAGGATCTATCTGAAATTTATGTTCATTTTTGTTTGTTTAATGAAGTTGGGAATTTCAATGTTTGGTGCACATATATTTACATTTTTTTATATCTTCTGGATGAATTGTTCTCTTCAGTAATATGTAGCAGTCTTTATCTCATCTGACTAAATTTTGGTTTGAAATGTACCTTATCAGAAAGGAGATTGGCTTTGCTAGTTTGTTTGTTTGTTTGTTTGTTTGTTTGTTTGTTTGTTTTTCCAGTTTTCATTCACTTAATAGATTGCTTTCAAATATTTGACTCTTGGTCTCTGGGTGTGGTTACCAGATAAGCATGTTTTTTTGTAGGCAACAAACCATTGGATCTAGTTTTAGTTAGTTTGATACTCTTATGTTCT
The DNA here is from genome assembly GCF_049852395.1 of Peromyscus maniculatus bairdii. NCBI lineage: Eukaryota > Metazoa > Chordata > Mammalia > Rodentia > Cricetidae > Peromyscus > Peromyscus maniculatus. Next base: position 48,242,557 of record NC_134866.1, on the reverse strand, counting down.
TTTATTGGTGAGTTGAATCTATTTATATTTAATGTTATTATCGAGAGATGTTTACTAATCACTGTAATTTTGGGTTTCTTTTCTAATTAGTTGAATTATTGTTTATTCTTTATTTTATCCCCTGTTAGCATCAGGAGTTTGTCCATTTACTGTGTCCAGTAGAGCATTTTTCTTCTTAGCTCTCCTTTGTTCAGTCATCCTTCTCATCATTTTTTTTCTTGTGTTATAGTGGTTGAGATTGTCTTTTTCCTCCTTTCACACAGTATTCACATTAGAATCTTCTGCAGTGCTGGCTTGCTGGACATGAACTGCCTTAATTTGTGCTTATCTTGAAATTTCTTTATTAATTTTAAAATATGGCTTTGCCACTTAAGCTGACAATATTCCCCATAAGAATGACAGACTAACAAAACTCTGGTGCCAAACATGACAAACTTCCTTTCAGAGGGTTGGTCAGGTAGTCCAAGTGACTCCCAAAACAATATAAATCATCTTTGTAGCCTTTGGATGTCTTTTAATAGTTAAGTGTGTGTCCATATTACTGAAGACGCCACACACTTACGTCATGTGATTTAGATGACTGGATCTGACCTAAAAGCCTCTCTCCTGTGATCCAGCTTCCATAGTTCAAGAAAATACTGTGCACACTGCCAAGGGAGGGAAACAAAGTTGTACCCAGGTATAACACCTATGAATCATGACAATTAGTAGCAGGGCAAGATATGCATAAAGCTGCAAGAAGTGGCATTCACATGTCAGTGACCATCAACAATTGCCTAATTAGGGTCAGGGTCCAATCCACAGAAGGGAAATCCATGCCTGGTTCTGGAAACCTAGCCGGCTTCCTGAAGCTGGCTGAGAAGTAAGAAACAAACCAATAAGCAATATTCCTACACTTTTTCTGCTTCAGTCCTGCCTCTAGATTCCTGCCTTGCCTTCCCTCAATGATTGACCATAACCTGTAAGGTGGAATAAACCTTTCTTTCCATAATCTGCTTTTGGTTGGTCAGTGTCTCATCACAGCAACAGAGAAGCTTACTAGGACTTCATTTCATCAACCTGTTCTCCATCCCTGATGGTTTTCTCCTTTGCTTCATCAAGTCTATTGGTGATGCTTTCCACCTCTTTTTTTAAAAGTATCATTTGAGTTTTTCTGTTTTCAACATTTCTTTTCATTGTTGTTGTTGTTGTTTTAATCTCAATGACCTTTGGGTCATTCATCATTCTTTATCAAAAGGTTTTGAAATCATCACCTGACATTTTCCCTATTTTAGTATCTGTGAATTTAGTAGTTGAAGAGCTCTTATCTTTTGAAGGAGACACGCTGTCCTACTTTTTCATTTTCTTGTCATTCAGTGTTGTGATTTGTGAAATTCTCTGGCTTGAATATCTCTTCTGCTTTTCTTTTTCTTTTTGGAGGAGGGGTATTCTTATTGAGGGTCCTTCTCTTGAAAGCTCAATTCCCATTCCCTCCTGGGCAGGACAAACTAAACCACTTTTGGAAATAATTTCTACATCAACCACTGTGCTCTGCTTGCTTCTCTGTGGGACTTTTAATGTTGTACAGTAGTTTATATTATAATATTTATGGGAGATCACGGGGACAAACAAGAAAGAAAGATTGTGTCTAAAGTGATGTGTGTATGCATCAAGTTGATAAGGGAGAGACTTGTGACAGCTATTCTTGTTGTCAACTTGACACACCAGGGATGAGGAAATCTTAATTGAGAAATCACTTCCATCAGATTGCCCTACAGGTATATATGTAGCGCATCTCTTGATTACTGATTGGTGGAGGAGGTAATTAAGGTTGGTGCCAGCTCTGGGCAGGTGGATCTGTGTTACACATTCCCCCCTCCCCCTCCCTGCTCTTTCCACCTCTATTTCTCTATTTGAGATAAAGTCTATATTTTCTTATTCTGACGTCCTCCTTTACCAGCTCACATTGAAGCAGACTCTGACTCTCCATCTTTTTTTTCCATCACCCAGCATATCTTTTATTTTATTTTTTATTTTACAACACCATTCAGTTCCACATAATAGCCACAGATTCCCCTGTTCTCCCCCTCTCACCCCCCTCCCACTCCCCCCAGCCCACCCCCCATTCCCACCTCCTCCAGATCAAGGTCTCCCCCGAGGGCTGGGATCGACCTGGTAGACTCAGTCCAGGCAGGTCCAGTCCCCCCCTCCCAGACCGAGCCAAGTGTCCCTGCATAAGTCCCAGGATTCAAACAGCCAACTCATGCAACGAGCCCAGGACCCGGCACCACCGCACAGCTGCCTCCCAAACAGATCAAGCCAAATGACTGTCTCACCCATTCAGAGGGCCTGATCCAGTTGGGGGCCCCTCAGCCTTTGGTTCATAGTTCATGTGCTTCCATTCATTTGCTGACCCTCCATCTTACCCACAACTCAATTTCCTTCTTTCTAAACATCTCCTTTGATGTTTCTCTCAAGTCCTGTCTCCTGGCTCCAAATGCCCTCCATTTTTGTTTCTTTGAGTAAGTCTTTATTTTTCTCTTTTAAAAAGGACTATTTTATTCTGAGAGGTGGGGGGGAACACATGTATGAAAGTGGCCAGAGGTCAGACTAGGGCACTGGTTCTCTGGGTCTGCATGTGCAGACTATATATAGAACTTGACTCCTCTACAAGAGCAGTATGCATCCCTTAATGGACGGAGCCATTTCTCCATGTCTTTACTCTTAAAGGACAATTTCACACAGAATAGTATTCCAGGTTGTAGGGAATATTTCTGTCAAAACTTTTAATATTTTACTCTATTTTCTTTGTGTGTATGTGTGTATGATTTCTTAGAAGTCAGATGGAATTCTTATTTTTAGTAAGGCCTTTTTTCCTCCTTCTTTGTTCTAGGATCTTTTTTTTTTTTTTTTTTTTTTCCTGTTGTTTGAAAGGGATATGCCCAGGGCTAGTTTTCTGATATTTATCCTGCCTAGTGTTTGGGATCTTTTTCCAGCTATCACTCAATGTCTAATATTAATTTAGGGAAAATATCAGTCACTTTTTAAAGTGTTTCTTCTGCTCCCTTTTGTCTTTTTCCTTGTAGTGTTTCATATTTTATGTCCCACCATTTACAACTGTAGAGATTTTAATATTACTGGAAGTCTGCTCATTTCCCCCTTTTTTAGTTTTGTAACTTGCTGCTGTAATAGTCTCAAGGTCAGTGACATCTCCTTAGCCACACCTGGTCTACCAGTGTATTCACTAGAGACACTGTTTATTTCTTCCATGGTGGTTTTGATTTCTAGTCTTCTTCTTTCTCTCTTTCACTTAGAATTTTATCTCTACTTATTTTGCCCATGTGTTCTTTCCTATTATCTACTAGGAATTAATTGTAGCTATTTTAAAATTCCAAGTTTGATGATGTCAACATCCCTAGCACATCTGAATCCAATTCTAATGTTTGCTTTCTCTCTTCAAGTTAGTTTTTGTTTGTTTGTTTTGTCTTGTTCTGTGTTTGTATGATTTGTATTTTTCTCCTTTGATATCTAGACACAATGTTTAAGAGGGAATCTGCTGTAAACAGGCCTTTGGTAATGGGGTGGTAGATATAGAAAAGACAAGTGTTTTGTAGTCCTATGACTTAGGTATTGATCTTTCAGTGAGATCTGAACTTCACAAGTACTTCTCAGTGTCTCTACTGCATACCACTTGGGCACTGCTAGAAGATGCTGGATTGTGTATTTCCCTTCTTTGGTCCATTGGTTGATTTGTTTGTTTGTTTTGAGGCTGTCTCTCATATCCCAGGCCAACCTTGAACTCTCTATGTAACTGGAGGTGACCTTGGATTCCTCACCCTCCTGTTTCCACTGTTCAAGTGCTGAGATTATAGATAGTCACCATACCTAGTTAATTCAGTGCAGGGCTTTGTACATGGTAGGCAAGCTCAGGGCTTTACAAAATAATAATAATAATAATAATAATAATAATGCTAACAGTTTAGCTCTGATTAGTTTCTCCTGAGGGTAGACCTTGGTAAGAAGAACAAAACACTGTTTCCAAAAAAGTGCCTTTTCCTCTTTCACTGCTGAACTATGACAGGACTTTTCTCTAGTACTCACTATAAGAACCTGGCAGAGCTCTAAGAGATAGGCACACACAGTCACGGGATGCTCTGATGACTTGCTTTCCCTGGAGATTTTAGCACTGAGAGCTGTACACATGACTCCACCAGTAATTTGTCACTTCCAGTTTATATTTTCTTGTGCACAGTTTCATGAAGAGGTCTGTCTGCCTGTCTGTTCCTCCGTTTGGGGGTGCATACAATAGTTTGTACAATGATTTCACTTCTCGTCAAACATGTATTGGCCATGTATTCAACAACCTTTGCTGTCGCCTAGGTGTTCACGGGGAATAGAGTCTTCCAAGCTCACACACCCAGTCAGCAGTCCTAGAACAACTTCTCATCTGCTGAAGGTGCTATGGCGGTGGATGTGTAGTGTATGGCATCAGTGAACCACACTTAGAGGAAGTCTTTTCAAAATGGATCTCTTCTCTAGAGAATTTGAGATGAGTCGGATTCTAAAATGCTTTAGCTTTCCATTTCTGCTCCCAGTGGGTTTATTTAGAATGGAATTTCACACCAACTCAAATAGACAAGTAGAACAAAACACTACACAAGGGGTGAGCACACTTTGGGTTTGAAGCGCTGGTCCTCGCTGCATGAATGTTCCAATGCCACACACTAGTTCCTCTGAGTTGCCAGCCAATGTTTGTGGATATTAGGTAAATATGAAGAGGGGTAGAGCGGAGCTCACTAAAAGCAGAAGGGGTGTCAAGTGAGATTGTTTTAAATTGACTCGATTTGGGGAGAGCTGTTGTGATACTGAAGTAGGAGCCTGGTAGAAGCTCACAAGCGCTTCTGATTGCTAATTGGTTTGGAATGGAGCAAATGGTGGATTTTGAAATTTGTGTTGCCCTCCCCCCCCCCGCCCCCCAGAGCTATTATCTTCTTAAAAACCAAAAAGTGAGAATGGGCTTTAATGAAAGCATTAATGGCTTTCGGCAGAAATGAAATCTAACACACACACATACACAAGCCTACTGCATGAGCGCACCGCCACACCTTCTGCTAACCGGTTAGGCGAGGGCATCCACGGGTACTTTCATCAGAAAAGCGGATGTGCCTCATCCGCGAGGCTGCCCAGTTTCCCCAAGGAATGGGCGGCAGCAGCCGAAACAGGAATGAATTTCTGAATAGAGAAAACAAAGAACGCGAGGGGCATGCTTGTGTGTGTTTGGCTCTCCTTCCTGCTTCTCTCTGTGAGGCCGAAACCTCAGGTGAGTAACAGGACAGTAAAAAGCCCAGCGTAGCAGCTGCTTCCACGGTGCATTCTCAACCACATCTGCCCCCTACACTCTCTCCTGCCGCCTCCATTTCTACATCCTCAGTTAGGATCAAGTTCAGTCTCCAGGCTCCTTAGCACAGTTGAAACCGGAAGATGTCAGGTTGGGATTAGTTCCTCCCCCTTCTACCTGAATGGATTTCACTTGGGAGAGAGACAAGGAGGAAGGGTCCCTAGTTATCATCTAAGTATAACATGCTGATGCCATCCTTACCCCACACATCTGAGTCCCTGTTCTGTGCACGCTTTCCCCTCTGTATATCCTTTGAAGCTCTTTAAAGACAAAGAAGCCATCCATCCTTTGCTGAGAAATGTTCCACATGCAAAGCAGTCTTTTTAAGTGAGGTTTTAATCACCCCAGAAACAAGTATGCCTTGTGGTTTCCTGTATGTGGCTGGCATACACAGGCCATCCATTTTTTAAATTGAAGATCTTACTTTTTACCATGTGAAGATTATGTGTCTAGATACCCCAGAGGAGAAAGGCTGTGCTGATAACCATATTAAAATCATAAAAATACCATTATGCCTTTCAAGGTAGAGTCAGGTTTAGTTCATCAGGATTGGTTTGCAAGATTCCATTTGTTTCTGTGTTTAAAATAGTGTCAGGTTGACAAGTCTTTTGTTCCTCCAGTATCAGAGTGGCTTCTATTCTAATCTGTGTGATACTGGAACAATACAGATAAGCTAAACGTGGTTTAATCAATTCTGACTCCTCTGATCCGACTGATATTTTTGCATGGATTTTGATTAATCAGAAATGTATAGAATATTCATGTCTCATCGCCCAGTTATGACAGGTGCAGACTTTGTTTTCTTATGTTCAGAACGATGCCACAATTCAAAGTGTCCCTTTCATCTGACACACCACTAATTGAGGGATGTCTTTTGTGAAATAACAGAATAGCCTACTGGCTTTGTACTTTTGAAACGGGAAATGTGGTTTAGAAAAGGCTCCTGCAATGTGTTAGACAGATAAATAAATTCACAATAATATGACTTACATCCTCCTCAACTTAAGAAAATTCTGGAGGTTTTATGGATTTGATAAAGAGAACAATAGGAAAATATCCATAAAGGACTTTGTAGCATATGTCAAAGGATGAAAACCAGAATACGTTTTTCTGTTCTTTATCAGGACCTGCTATGACAATTCTGAGAAATCATGCCAAAGAAATGACTGAGGCATGTGGAAGGGGCTGGGGAGGTGGCTTGGTGCTCGAGAGTGCTCTTACCCTCTTGCAGAGAACCCAGGTTTGGTTCCTAGCACCTATATTGGGCAGCTCACAGCTGCCTATAACCCCAGTTCCAGGAGCTCCAACACCATCTTCTCGTCTCTTTAGATACTTTACACATACAGTACGTATACACACATTCAGACACACATACAAAATAAAAAACAAATAAATACTTTTTAAAAAAAGAATTTACCTAAAATCATCAACAAAATGGTCAAACAAAACAAAACACTGCCAAGTATAGGTTAGTAATGTGAATAGTACAGAACCTCTTGATTTTTTATATACTTGTATTTTTCTTCCCATGCATTTGTATCTTTTCTTCCCATACACTTGTATTTTTCTTCCCACTAACATTGCCATGTGTTCTTACACACAGAAATAATGCTGAGTTTTGGGAAAACATCCACTGACAGCCATGTTTTCAAGAGCTGAATGGCAGGACTGTGGGAAAGCGAGGACCTCCATCAGCTTTATTCCAGTCCCCTACCTCTCCACAGAACAAAAGTTTTAAACTTATTAAAGAGAAGCAAGCACACTTACCCTCAGACTCTGGTGAAAAGTCATTGCAGTGCAGGAAAAAAAAAAAAAAAAAAAAAAAAAAAACAGAAAAAAAGCACAAGAAACTTCTAAACCTGCAGGAAAGAGGGGAAATGAGAAGGCAGTAAGAATCTTCAGTCTCAGAGACAGGACTTGATGACTACTTATGTCTGAGGCATTGTCTGAACAGCAAACAGTACCCTTGTTACCACCACCCCACTAACAAATGTCAAGGAACAGTGGAGCCCTACTGGGATAATTGTGAGGATGTGAAAAGACACCTTCTCTAAAGTTCAAAAGGAAGATTTCATCTAACACCAAGGGTGAAGCAGACACTGACATTGCTTTATCAACACCCCATCCTGAGTACAAGCTATCAATAGACGAATATAGCAGATGGCACACTGTGAGTAGTTATAGCCACAGCAAGTCTTTTTTTTTTTTTTTTTTTTTTTTTTTTTTTTTTTGGTTTTTCGAGACAGGGTTTCTCTGTTTAGCTTTGCGCCTTTCCTGGAACTCACTTGGTAGCCCAGGCTGGCCTTGAATTCACAGAGATCCTCCTGGCTCTGCCTCCCGAGTACTGGGATTAAAGGCGTGTGCCACCACCACCGGGCGTGACAGTAAGTCTTAAACACAATTCAATTTCTTACCAGAGTGATGCAAAGCTCTACATTAAAGACCTGGTATAGGAAAGGCACACTCATTTCCAGTTACAAACCTATGCATTTCAGTCTCCACTGCTCTATACAGCTTTCAGCAGGAATTATAAGTGATTGAGAATGACCACAAAGAAGTAAAACAACACATGATGAACAGATAAACCAGACAACAGAATCAGACTCAACCATGCAACATATCGAAACTTTCAGATAAGGAAATAAAATAATAATTGACTAATCCGTTAAAGGTTCTAGTAAAAAACAACAACAAAAAAAAACAAAACAAAAACAAAAAAAACTTTCAATTAGCAATAATCATCCATAAGATAAACCTCATCAGCCACAAAACCACCACTGCAGAAAGCTAATATTTCTAATAGGACAGAAGGGTAATATAGAAGAGAAGGTGGGTCATTTAGAAAGGGGATGGACACAGTAGGTGAATGTCACATGAGAGAGCTGAAGATGGCACAGCCTTGAATAGGCTCTGTAGCAGTCTCAATGGAACTCAATACACCCGAGGAAAGGATTGGTGAATTTCGAACTTTGTCAACAGAAATGACCAAACCTGTAGCAGAGGGTCATACTAAACAGTATGGGGAAGGAGCGAGTGTTTAAGAGCAGTGGAGAAATAAAGGGTTTAGCATGGGTGTAGTTGGAACTCTAGAAACAGAGGAGAGAAAAGGAAAGATGCAATAAGAGCTGATTTTCCCCAAGTGAATGACAGGAATGACATCACAGATTCAATGGTTCAGAGAAGCCCTGTGTGGTGGTGCACACCTATAATTCCAGCATCCATGTTGGGAGTAGGGGTCATCATGAGGTTCTCCAGGTAGAGAATAACCCAGGCTAATAGTAAGACCATATATATATTTTTTAAGATCCAAGAAAGCCAAACAAGGTAAGTATACTCCTCTTATCTAACCACATCACATCTAATATGCTACAATTGAAAAATGAGGGTAAGATCTTAAAACAGCTAAGAGAACATAAATAATATTATGTACTGAACAAAAACAAAGATACAAATTACAACAGATTTATTATTGGAAACTATATAAACCAAAATTTCTTAGAATAACAGTAATTCAAAGAACAAGAAAATGTCAACCCAAATGCTATAGTTGGAGAAATATCTTTGAAGGATGAGGAGAAATAAATATGTATTTTTAAAATAAGACAAACAAAACATTACTTACTGCCAGTATATCTACCCTGTAGGGAAAGCTATCAAAGATTTAGGCAGAAGGAATAGGGTATACGACAAAAATTTGGACCTATACAAAACCAAGAACTTTGACATGGAACCAATTTTCTTTTAGATCTTCTGACATGTAATAGTGTACCTAAAAGAAAAATAATAACTGATTTTCTGTAAACAGACAGTTCTCTCCCACCTGATAGTTCTTGAATAACCATTCAAGGGCTTAATATTACTTATAAATGCTTGGTCAGTAGCTCAGGCTTATTACTAACTAGCTCTTACACATAAATTAACCCATAATTCATATCTATGCTTAGCCACATGGCTTGGTACCTTTTCTCAGTTTGACATTCTCATCTTGCTTTCTCTGCATCTGGCTGGCTGGTGACTCCTCGACTCTGTCCTTCTTTATCTCCAACTTTAGTTTGATGGTACTGCCTAACCTTATCTTGCCTGGCCATTGGCCAAAACACTTTATTATCAACCAATAAGAGGAACACGTATTGACAGTGTACAGAAAGACATCCCACATCAATTTTCAGAATTAATACAGATACTTTTTAAAGCAAAATTCAACATCTATTCTTGATGATAAACTCATGCTCTTCGAAGAGAAAAGGCAACTTAAAGGAGATTCTAGGTAGTAGCACTGAGGAAGCCTGTATGCTTCTTCCCTCTTACGATACAGGGAAACAGGCGGTTTCCTCTTTCTCACTCCTATTCTGTATCACACTAAAAGTCCTAGTGATATCATTGAGCAATTAAAAAAATTAGAAGCTCACAGATTGCAAAAGAAGTGATAATAATCTCTAGTCATAAATCACACAACTGTCTGTTTATAATCTGAAATCTCAAAGGATATACAAAATGGGCCCTAGAACTAAGTCAGTTCTGTAAGGATGCAAGATACAAGGTCAATACATAAAAATTACTTGTATATTTCTATATGAATTGGAATTGGTGTTTAAAAACAACACTATTTACAATAGCAACAAGTACAGAATTAGTATCTTAAAAAAACTTTTTTAAATACTGGTTTTAAAAACACTACAACTGTAACAACAACAAAACCAGAGAGATTACTATGTTCATGGATTGACTGACTTGTTGACATGGCAATTCTTTCCAAATTGATGTAGAGGTTCAAAGAAATCCCTATAAAAACGCTAAAGAGATCTTCTATTGCTATTGATGAGTCATTTGTAGCACTTATATAAAGTAGGAAAGGGGTAAGATATCCAAAGGAATTTAGAAAAAGAGCAAAATTGCAGGACAAACTCTACTTGATTTCCAGGCTTACTGAGCAGTTGTACAATGCAGGCAGTGAGTTGCTGTCATTAGGATGAACTCATAGATCAACGGGACATCGTAAAGATGGCAGAAGCAGAGAGGGGCCAGGGGATGAGGAGGGGCTCAATCAGTAACATGTTCGCCATGCAGGAACGGGGACCCAAGTTTGGCCCCCAGAATCCATTTTAGAAGTTCCAGTCATGGTGGAACACATTTACAGTCCCACAGCTGCAAAGGCAGACACAGGCGGATCTTTGGGGCTCACTTTCCAGCCAGCCTAATCTAGTTGGTAAGTTCCAGGTAAAGGAGACACCCCGTTTTATTTTTGTTTAAATGGTGCATGGTGCCTAAAGTGACACCAGAGGTTGTCCACCCCTCTCTGCACACACAAGCCACATGTGCACGCATGGCCACCCCCAGGCATGAATGCGCGCACACACACACACACACACACACACACCAACACACCGCCAGAAAGGTACCACCCGTCTGCCCATCTGTGGCAACTTAATGAGTCTTCTCAGTACACAGTGCTGGTTTCTACGCAGACAGAACAGAACAGAAAACAAGCCATGCCCCATGCTTACTTCCCAAAATCAAGAGAGAAGGGAAGTTTTCATGGCCATTGTTATGCCCCAAACTCCTAGAAACAAACAACATCAAAAGAATGTAAGTGGATATATAAGGAAAGGGACTTTGTTTTTAAAATGTGAGAAACAACTCAATCATCTTTAGACAAACTGGTCCAACCAGGTAATGGAAGGCCACTCAGCAACAACAGACAGATTATGACGCACACAAAGACGACACAGATGAATCACAAACGCGTGCTGCTGAATGAGTGCTGTGGCTTCAGTCACGGGACTTTCTGGGAGCGGTAGCCTGCAGAGCAGATTGGCCCCTACAAGTGTGAGGAGCTGTGAAGGGCTGACTGGGAGGGAGCAGCAAGAGGGACTATTTCTGCTGTTTGGAGGTCATTCTGAGTCCCTGGTATTCTTTATCTGTAATCTCAGACCTTCCACATAACACTGCATTTGTCAAAACCCTTAGAACTGTGCACCACGAAGATTGGATTCTACTATCTGTAGCTTAAAAATAAATTTAAAAAAAGAGTAGAGTAGACTCCATCATTTTTATGGGTGTCACGTCTCTTGGTGCTTTCTCTGTTATACCCGTATTCCAAATTGTGGGTGTTTTTATCTGCCTCCCAGTCACCTCCCTTTTTCTCACCTGTTCAGGTTAGAACTTCACCTACACTACAGCCACTAGCTATGTGAGAATGTCTGTCACCAGCACAAATGGAGGGGTGCTGTATGTGTAAAATACATATCAAATTTCAACGTCTTGGGGACAAGAAAAGTTAAAGCATATTACTTACGTATTTATGTTGATTATACTTGAAAAACTTAACATATTGGGTTAAGTAAAAGATATCTACTTTTTAGAGTTACTTTTGAAAACTTTAAGATTATATTTGTGGCTCACAGTTTGTTTCCGTGGGCCATCGCCATTCATGTAAAGATTCTGCAGTGTCTAGCCAGCTCTGATTCTCCAAGATGAGGAGCCTGGGTTCTTCGGAACAGACTGAAGTTGGGTCCTGTGGTAACTTCTTGAATTATGGGCATTGCTTTTCTCATTATTCTCTTCTCCCACTCTCTCTTCTCTTCTCAGGAATCCAGTAATAGACTGGAGTGATAATGGTACCCAGCTGGGTGTTTCCTTTGAGTAACAGAATGTTTGAATGCCTTCAGTGGGAGAAGGCTCCCATCCTCGCGTAACCCACATCCACCTATAGAAACTTGTTGTGGGAATAATTATATTAGCTGGGCCAAGATGTGTGACATTTATTTATGCTGCATTTGTTTAATCATGTAAAGATGTGTTGCATTTGTTTCACCTTGCCTGCCTAAGGCACCTGATTGGCCCAGTAAAGAGCTGAACAGCCAATAGCTAGGCAGGAGAAATAAGGCAGACAGGCAGAGAGAATAAATAGGAGGAGAAAGAGAAGAGGGAAGGAGAAGGAGAAGAGAATGAGGGAGAAAGAGAGGGGCACACCTGGAGCCAGGAGCCTGGCAGCTTTCAGCCAGAATCAAGAAGCAATGAAAGTAAGATATACAGAAAGAAAAGAAGGTAAAAATCCCCAAGGCAAAAACATAGATTAAAAAGACACAGGTTAATTTAAGTTAAAAGAGCTAGCCAGAAACAAGCCTAAGCTAGACCGCGCATTCAAAACTAAAAATAAATCTTCACGGCATGATTTGGGAGCTGGTGGGTGCCTAAAGGAAAAGAGCTGGTATGGAAACTTCCTATACAATTTGAGTCACCGAAATAAACCATATGCCAATGTTTCATGGCCACCTTGGTTCAAGAACCAGGGCAGGGAAGATTCCTCTTCATTCTGTTGACAAAGTTTCCTTCTGTGCTCAGAATGGCATGAATCACAGTCCTGGTGTGTGGGGAGTTGATGAGAAGGGTTAGCCCTGTGGCCATTATTCACCTGGACCCCGAAGGAATTTGAGTTTGTGAATCCCAAGTCCGTCCTATTCCTCAACCCTGCAGGAAAGACACTCAGGGTTGGAAGTGACGTCTCCAACATGATTTAGTGGGGCAAGAGCTGGGACTCTCTCTGCCCCCAGTTCTCTAGCCTGGCACCACTACACACAAACCTGCCTTTACTTGGACGGTTTGCAGACTCCTTCAGGACTCTATCCTAGCCCTACATCATCAGTTATCAAGTATAGTCCCCTGATGTGATTCCCAAACGCCATTGGATGTGCCTCCAACAGCAACTTCCTCTATTCTTCCCTCAAGCTGCTTGATATGGTTCATTTAAAACCTCACTTCACCTCCCCTGTCCTCATCCCTCGGGCTGAATGAAGTCATTTTTGTATGAATAGTTTGTGTACGGATTCATCTCTGTACTGTGGCCAGGCACTGTGAGAATTTGGTTCTAGGCTGGAATCAAGTTCCTAGAGAGGCTGAGGAACGGGTGGATTGTGAGTTCTTCTCCTGTTCTAGGATTCTTAGGTCTTACAGCCTTATCCAAGATTCCTCTGAGCACCTAACTTACAGTGAATATCAGGTGCAGAACACGGCACATGAGAGTGTCCCAGCGAATTCTTGTTTCAACAAGCATTACCATTTTCCATATTTTTCTCCAAGTCTATGTAGCCTTGCTTTGCTATTAAATTTTCACTCAAGTCACTGTGCAAAGAGGAAAGTCAAAAGAGATGTAAGGCTGTAGCTTTTCTTGGTTGGCTCTCTTGTCTTCTTTATGCCATTTTGTGTCTAACTTTGGCTGATGAATGTTCCCACACCATTCCGATTTAGTATGACAGGCAAGTTCTCATGAACACAGAGAATACCTCGCGCCCTCTTCCAAATTAATGATGGAATTGTTCCTTAGATCAGACCTTATCCGCCCTCTCTGCAGTTCCTTCAGCCCAATGCTTTGTAGTCTATCTGCAGCCTTTCTTTGTGATCCCGTAGCTAATTTTGCAAATAAAATTTCCTGAGCCATATCAAATCTGTTATCACCATAAGATATATTATTGCATCTCCTGAATTTCTCTTTCATCTAGCCATAACTCTGAAAATAAATAAATAAAAACACTATGGGGAATAGATTGTTTCCTTGACGTCTAGGCAGGCCACTTACTGTCTTTGACAACGTCTCCTTCCTGGTACTTAGAGATGTGCATGTGTACACACATGCCAATGCACAGTATTGTCGTGATCATGGCATTATCTTCCCTTCCTTCTTTCTCATGTCACAGATGAGGCTGTGGCTCTCAAATGCACAACACTCTTCTCTGCCTGACCGTTTCTCTAATTCCAAGCTGGGTCTGAGTCTCAGTGATTACCATGTGGCTCTCCGGGATCATCAGCCTCCTTCTGAGGGTTAGAGGCCCATGTCAAGGAGGTCCCTGTCCTCCCACAATACTGTCCAGATGCCCAGAGGGAAGCGTGAGAACCCTGGATCCTGTTATTACTGGAAATTCTCTTTTTTGGAAATTTCCTGGAGATAACACTGGGTTTTTTAGACATGAAAAGGATTGCAGCAATCAGCTCAGAACAGAAGGGCTGCCTCATTTACATGTGTCCTGAAATAAATTGAGGGGGAAAGCTCCTAGATATTTAACTTATTTTTATAGCTTGTCTCATAAAGAAAGGAAATTGAAGATTTTTGAGTGTCCATCCTACTCGGCAAAGCCTTCTTTCAGCTACCATTTAGTTCACACAACCTTAACGTGTGTTCTGTTAGCTTCCACTTATAGATGACGTTATAGACACTTCACTCATGCAATTATGCCCCAGGCCACAGGGCAAAGGCTGGGGCTGGGACTCATGTTCAAACTATGAAACTTCAGAAACTTGTCGTTTTCCCCATCTATGCTGGTTTCTGTGGTTCGAATCTTAGATGGTTTTTTAATCAAAACCCCGAGCCAGATATCATGGTGAAAGCTGAAAGACCAGAGAAGCAGAACAGCCCGCCACTAGTTCTTACCTCTATGAAGTCCTCAGCCTAAAGAGAGTGAATTCCTTTTCCTCTAGCCTTATATAACTTTCTCTGTCCTGCCATATTACTTCCTGGGATTAAAGGTGTGTGTGCCTCCTAAGCAAAGGCATGAGATCTCAAGTGCTGGGATTAAAGTGTGTGCCACCACTGCCTGGCTCTGTTTCTCTCCTCTACTGGATCAATCTCATGTAGCCTAGTGTGGCTTTGAATTCACAGAGATCCAGATCCTCTACCTCTAATCTAGTGGCTGACCCTGTCCTCTGGTCCTCAGGCAAGTTTATTAGGATACATAACATATCACCACAGGTTTTATTTTGCAGAAACTCATTCCAACACCACAGCTAAGTCTAGTAACCACTCTGAGTCCAGTTGCCTCCCTTGTATGGTGAGGAGGACGGAATAGCTCATTGCTGAGTTTACTACTCATTCTGACAGTCTGAAAACCTTGAAGAAGTTGGTTGGAGGCAGAAGACCTGGCTGTCTTTCCTAGAGGTAAATATTAAGTAAGTGGGAGGGGAGTGGAACAGGGAAGTGGGGGAGAAGAGGAAGGCACCCCTACAGCCACAGCTCATAGGAGGCTGAGATGGAAAGAATACACAAATTCAGAAGTTCGAGGCCAGCTTGAGCAACATAAAGAGAGCCTAAACAACTACCTAAATTTAGAACTTCATGGCTTCCAAACTGCTAACTCTAACCTTGAGTCACTCTAGTTTTCCAGGTAATCCAAAAGAGAGTTCTGTTTTTTTTAATCAGTCACTTTAACCTCTTGCCTGTGTGTTATACGTGTGTGCATGTGAGTGCGTGCCTCTGTGTGTGTGTGTGTGTGTGTGTGTGTGTGTGTGTGTGTGTGCCCATGTCTATGCTTGCCTGTGTGTGCATGTGTAGAGACCAGAAGTTAGTGACAAGCATCTCCCTCTATTGCTTTATACCTTATTTTGGGGGGACAGGGCCATTCATTGTCTTCACCCACTCCCCTCTCTCTCCAGCTCCGAGGTTACAGATATATGCCACCATGTCCAGCTCTTAAGTGGGATTCGAACCCTGGTCCTCATGCTTACATAGCGACCTCTTTACCTACTGAGCCATCTCCCCAGTCTCCCACAGAGGATTTCTAAACGTCCGGTCCAGCCCTCT